>NW_027187378.1:19153494-19285899 GCF_028583685.1 Petaurus breviceps papuanus | reverse complement strand
ATATATCTATAAGTATCTATGGATATATATCTATAGATATATATCTACACATACACACACAGAGCAAACCATATAAGATAAATACAAATTAGATTTAGGGTGCCATTAGAAGGAGAGGACATATGTGAGATGGAATTTCCCAGCTTTGCCTCCAAGAATGGTAGATTTAGAAGAGATTGCAGACATCTGTTCTACTCATCCCGCTCATTTTACAAATGAGTAAACTGAGTCTCAGAGAGATTACATGATTTGTCAAGAATGTTTGTGGTACAATTAGAATAAGAACCCCCTTCTCCTGACTTTAAATTTAGGATTCTTTCCACTATGTCACATGGCCTTTCTAACATTTTACCAAGCCATTTCCCCTCTCTAAGCCTTCATTTCCTTATCTGCAAAATGAGAGGATTTTAATAAATTATTTCCAAGGTTTCTTTCAACCCCATGAATCCAGGACTGTTTTCAAATGGAACTATTGCATTAGAATGCTAGAGTTACTAAAGAGAAAATCAAAGATGGTGTGAAGATTGGCAACATCAGGTTAGACAGATACTTGTTAGAGAAGCTGGGAGTTGACCCCATTTATCAAGGAGTGCTCACAGTTTAAGAACTGCAGTGTTTAACTGTGAGAAGGGAACCACCATGAAGGACAGTGAGAGCTTATAGAAAGCATCCTCACAAATTGGGCAGTAAATCTAATTAGTTTTTTAAAAATAAGCAAAACATGACTTTCCTAACTCTATTAAAAAGAATAAGAAGTTATACTGAAATGAAAGGAGAGTGGTGGGAATATTGAAAAAGGACAAGTTGCAAGAAAGGAAATATTTGAACATTTGACATTCTTTATGTGCCTAGTGCATATAATGCTCTTTATGTAGGTGCTAATGGAAATATAAAGACAAAGTCATTACTATTAAGATGTTTAGGAGCTAATGGAAAAGATAAACCAGCTATAAAGAGAAATAGAAGACAAATTAGGATATCATAACATTCTGTATTTCCTGAAGGGGTCCAAATCATGTTGTATGCAATCTAGCCAATTTTATTATTTCCCTCATCCTCCTACCTTCCCTTTGAACCATCCTAGAATTCAATGGGTGAATTTTTGCCTTATTTTGCACAGAATTAAGCTTCTATATAGCATCCTGGTCATTTCCAAAATATAATACTGTGTACTTATGGTCGCCCCTTTATGTGTTGTCTTCTTTCTTTAGACTACAGCCAAGTAAAGAAACAGACTAGCTTGTTTTCCTGTATTTGTACCCTCAGTACTTAGCTCCATGCTTGGTACACAGTAAACTGAATAAATGTCTTATCTTCATACTTAGAAAGCAACATAGTACAGTGGAAAGTAGCCTGAGTTTAAAGTCAAGGGATGGAAGCTTGAATCTTGGTTCAGACACTTATTAGATATGTAGCCACTAGGAATTCATTTAACCAGCTGCTCTGCTTAATTTCAATTTCTTCATTATCTTCATCATGCCCTGCCCAGGATAAACTGATCACCAGATAAACTGATCGCCAGGAAACTCATCATCATGGAGATTGCTACTCATACTTCATCAGAACCCTCAGTTACTCTGAGCTGAGCATAAAATTGCTCTCATAGCATCCCTTTATAGAGAGCTCAAAAATTGCAACAATCTCTACATTTACAACCAGTTGATCTGTCTTGTTCAACTCCATTATCTTCATCATGCCCACCTTGCCAAGTACCCTCTGGCAGTCTTTCTCCTTCTCTCTTCCTTTTGTGTATTGTCTTCGCCCATTAGATTATAAGCTCCAGGAGAGCAGGGATTGTCTTTTTCTTACATGTATCCCCAGGGCTCAGCACTTTTTTTTGTTATTCAGTTGTATCCAACTCTTTGTGACTCCATCTGAGGTTTTCTTGAAAAAGATTCTGGAGTGGTTTGCCATTTCCTTTTCCAGTTCATTGGATAAGGAAATGGAGGCAAACAGGGTTAAGTGACTTTTCCAGGGTCACACAGCTAGTAGGTAGTCTTGATTTGAACTCAGGAAGATTAATCTTATTAATTTCAGATCCAGTGCACAAGCCACTGCACCATCTAGCTCTCCTAGAACTTGGTATGGTACCTAAACCAGGCACTTATGAAATGTTAATTGCTCTATTTAATCTCTCTCAAGTTCAATTTTTTCATCTGCATAATGAGAATAATAATGCTTGCATGACTTACCCTACTGAGTCATTGTGACAAACAGGTTCTGTAAACCTCACAAAACATAAAATCTCAGAGAAATTACAATTGTTCCTGCCATTTTAAATAATAAAATCTTCACTACATGAATGTCTCATATAGTTCAAATAAGAGGTGGAGACTGAGATGATATATAAGTACTGATTTTTATTTCAAGACCAGAAGGCTATTTATGTCATTGTTTTTTATGTTTACAGCCCTCAGCATGATAGCAAAAAGAAAAAAAAAAAACATATACTGGTTTATAAACTTCTCTGTGAATCACAAATATAAAACCTTGTAATGCTTGTTATTAGCCCCTGTAGTTCTACATCCTAAGCACTGCAGGAGGGAAACATTGCTGTTTCATCTTCACTGTTTCTCTGAGGGTTATGTGACAGAACAAAGAAGAAGCAAGACACCAACTGTTTATGCTTTGGAGGAAGCCCAAGTTGTCTTCCTGGCCTGCCATGGCTCAGCTAGGCATGATTACAAAAGGATATGTTGTAAAGCTCAATAAACTAAGCATCCATGTCATACTTAAGGGATCCAAGATACACATAATTATCTTAGTTCTAGAGATCTACCATGCTGGAGTTATTTATATATTTTCCAGAAAATTACAAGGATTGATTACTTCTTCCACAATCCATCTGATATCTGAGTGAGAACTGAAATTCACTCTTTAATTCTGATTCTACCAATGATTGTCTGTGTGACATCATACCTCACTATACTCATATTCAAAATGAAGGAGCTAAGTTAGATGAACTCCATGGTTTGTGCCAGCTCTAAAATTCTGTGACTGTGGGCCACACTACCAGACTTGATAAATTGACAGTTTAAGAACATGAGGCCACATTTGATCAGGAAGTATAGTCTTGGGGAGGCAAAGACTAGATAGTGTTGACTGGAAGTAAGAAATGGAATTATGAGAGGAGAAACAGAAAACATGAATTCTCAGGGTCCCAAAGAAACTACCACAGCCATCACTAGAAAAAATTTTCTCCCTTAGTTAGACTAACTTCTAGATTAAAATATGATCTTGTATGTGGAGAGCACTGGAGATGGTAAGGAAAGACAGGAAATGGTATTTTCCTTTCCTTTTCTTTTTTTTCTGACAGAAATTTACTGACCACAAATTATGTTCAAGGTTTTGCTCTAAATGGCATGGAAGTACAAAGATGAGTTAATATAAGGTCTCTGTCTCTGAGCTTTTAATGAGGAGCTCATTAAAAGAGATACTGTGAGAAGATGCAGCCTGGCTGTCTGGTCCAACTCAGAGTATATGTACCTAGACAAGAACACCAGAGTTTTACTTAAGAAGTAGCATTGTATAGTGAATAAGGTACTGGATTTGATGTCAAGAATACCTAGGTTTGAATCTTACCTTATACAATTAATAGTTATGTGACCATGGGCTTTTTTGCAGTCAGTTTATTCATATGTAAAAATACGGATTATAATTTCACTTGTTGATATGTCTATGTTATTATGAGGACAATGTGAGGCGCATATAAATATATATATATATCACTTTGGAAACCTTAGAACACTATATAAATATTAACCATTATCATTGTTGTTGTTCAGTCAGTTAATCCACTTTTATTAAGCTAAGTGTTAGGGCTGCAGAGGCTAAAGATAGTCCCAGCCTTTGTAGAGCTCACAGTCTATAATACTGGAGACTCTGAGGAAATGCTTAAGAGAGGGAAGGCACTAGAGTTAAAGGGGGTTGGGTTGTAATGCTTGTTAGAAGATAGGATTTTTGTTGGCATTTTTTTTAAGCAATCGGGGTTAAGTAACTTGCTCAAGGTTACAAGGCCAGGTGTTTCTGGGTAGGTGCTAAGTGTCTGAGCCTGGGATACAATCTCCAGGTCATCCTGACACTGGAGCTGGTAAGGCGGTAAGCAGAGATGGGAAGAGAGAGCATGCTAAGCATGGGGGGGGGTAGCCAGAGGAAATGCCTAGAATCAAGAGATGGAGTGTTTTCAAGTAGCAATAAGGAGGCCAATGGAACTGAATGGTTCACAGAAAGAGATGTCACAACGTCCTTATGGTTTATTTACTCCATAAATAGGAAGTAGCTCACCTGAGATCTTTAGTCCCAAACCTACCAATTTAGAATTGAATGTTAAATGAAACATGGTGAGGTAACTGCCATAGTGAAGAGTGGGAGGAGTTGATGCTGGAAACTGGTGCACAGACAAATGACAACTGGCTTTTGAGGGAGGAAGGAGAAGATTCCCTTGTTATAAAACACCAATATGGAGTCCTTGAAGCAATGAGCTCTTCATACCTTAGGCACTAGCCCAGAACCAATTTGTTCTTCATAATGATTGTCATAAATCACCAAGAAATGATCAAGTTGTGTTTTTCTATTTAATAAGGCAGGGAAATGGGGGATACATCTTTGAATTAATGCATGTATTTCTCTAACATACTGTATTCCAACTAGAAAAAGTAGGTATCATTTGTGTCTATTTCTTTAGTCATCCAGGAAAATTAGAAAGATTTTATATTCATTTCTATTTCATTTTTATTTTCTAATTTGCATTAGGGTTTTATAGTTATCTTAGTATAGTATATGTTACTTACCCTTTGCCTTTTCACCCTCACTATATTGCAATGGAAAGGGTTTCAGATTTAGATTCAGAAAACCGGGGCTCAAATAAATCCCAAATCAATCACAGGCTACTTGAATGACCTTGGGAAACCATTTAACTTTTTCTGAGTCTTCCTTTCCTTAACTATAAAGTGAGGAAATTCGGATAAGATCAGAGCTTGGAAGGACAGAATTTTGGGCCAAATCAAGTAGCATAAAATTCACTAGAGATGAATGCAAATTTGATAGAGATAAATATCTTACACATAGGATACAGAAAAACCCCTTACAAGTTTAAGATGAAGCAGGCATAGTTAATAGAAGCTCATTTGTAAAAGACTGGGAAATTGGGATTACAAACAATGTGAATCAAAATGGTAGCCATCAGCTAAGTTACTGCAAACCTAGGCTAATTTGAGAGAAGTGTAGCTTCCTAGAATAAAGAGATGACAGGTCCTCTGTGATTTCTGATAGAATCGCATCTAGAATATTGTGTCTCATTCTAAGTCCCATATTTTAAGGCCATTGATAAACTCAAGATTATCCAAAAAAAGAGCAACCCATACAATGAAGGACCTGGAGTTCACGTCATTAGGACTGGTTGAAGGAATTGGGAATATTTAACCTAAGGAAGAAAGATAAATCAAGGATATGACATGATAACTTTCTTCAAAGATTTGGAAGACTATCACAATAAGATGAATTAGTCTTGTTCTGTTTGGCACTGGAAGGCAGATATGGGAGCAATGAGTAAGAAGTTCTAAGAGACAAATTTCTATTTGGTCTAAAG
This sequence comes from Petaurus breviceps papuanus, assembly GCF_028583685.1. NCBI lineage: Eukaryota > Metazoa > Chordata > Mammalia > Diprotodontia > Petauridae > Petaurus > Petaurus breviceps. Next base: position 19,280,312 of record NW_027187378.1, on the reverse strand, counting down.
AAACACATCTTGGAATTAGAGCCATCCCAAAGCAGTCTTTGAAGGATGCTGTGGATTTACACTATTGGAGGTTTTAGAGCCAAGGCTTGATTATCACTTATCTAGTAAGTTATCAAGTCATCCTGTTAAGGTATAATTTATACTAGATGGCCACTGAGATACCTTTAAACTTCAAAACTGTTTCTCTTTGGTATAAGAGAAACTTGTCATTTCTACATCATGATTTTCAAGTAGGGATGTACTGGAGCCAGTTCTAACCAGCCCCCAAGCTATTTGTCAAATTTTCAGTGTAAGCAATTACAAATCAGAGTTGATTCGCTGTTTTGTTGATTGTCTAGACTTAAGAAGGCATTAATAATGTGAATTAATTTTGATTCACATTAAGTTTGTAGTCCAAATTTTGCAGTGTTTTACAGATGAGCTTCTCTTTCACTATTCCTTATACTTGTGAGGATTTTTGTTATAGAGCAAATCCTATTTTGTAACCTGTGTATAAGATGTTTACCTCTATTAAATTTGCATTCATCTCTACTGAATTTCATGTTATTAGATTTGGCCCCAAATTCTGTCCTTCCAAGCCCTGTTTGAATCATGATTCTCTTAATACGTATAAGATACTAGATCCAGATTTAGTGCTGAAAGGGAAATGTGGTCTCTGAGAGGACTTCTGGAAACACAAGTAGACAATAACAGACTCCTTGAAGATCATTCAGGAAGATGTCAAAACACATCTAGTGAATGAAGTACTTTTTTAACACACCAATGAAAAGTAACAAGGACCCTCTGGTTCTACTGTAAGAATCTAGTAAAGATGACAACCAGTTGTGAAACATGAGAAACATTATTCTCTATTTTAACAGCTCCAAAGAAATATAGGATAACTTCTCTTTATGAATGGAAATGAAAAAAGTCCATATTCTCTAAAACAATTTCCCCCATGGACTTCATGAAATATGATACTTTCCTTCTGGGCCTGTTTTGATTTTGTAAGAATTTCTTTGAGAAGAAATAAAAATCACTGTGAATTGTGGCATTTAGAAATATAGGTCATTAATTTTCTATCGCCTGCAGCACTAAATCATGTTCCATGTCTTGTGTTTGCATTATGTAATAAATATCATGCTTCTTTCCTAAAAAAGAAAAGGTAAAACAGAATTTATGTTTTTATTTTCAACTTCTTCTCAAAATTCCCCACAATTGTTGTGAGGGGACAGCTGTTTTTTTTTATTGTCCTCTGTTGTCCACAGGAGACTGATCGTCCTCTGTTGTCCACAGGAGACTGACCAATCAGATTGAACACAATATGAGATTAGCCTGTGGCCTTCATTCTGCAGAATGCTAGGGGGTGCTTTTAAATAAAATCCTTTTGAATGATGCAGCCAAGCTTTCCTGCTGTTAACAATCAACTGCATATTTTCTGTGTTATTATAATTAAATTAGGTATTAAATCCAAACAGCAAGGAATACTGCATGACTAAAAAGCCTTCAGATGAGCTGAACTTTCCTCTTAAATTCCTGCAATTCTAGTCTTTGGGGGAATAAATGAAGAGGTGTTACTTGGCCCTATTTTGATTCCCCTGGCTGAGGAGGGGAGTTAGAGAATAAGGATGTGGCTATAGTGAGGGAGAAGTTGGAGGGAAACATAATTTCCCAGTGTTAAATAGACATTTTTAGGAATCTTGAAAGAATTATAACCTAGAATTCCACGTACTCAGCAATGCTGCTGGGACTTAAGGGGGGGAAACCAGTAGCCGCAAGGCTGCATGTGGCCTTCTGACTAAGTCCAAGTTTTACAGAGCAAATCTTTTCATTAAGGAGATTTATTCTGTGAAATTTGGATTCGGTCAAAGGGATGTACTTGAGGACCTAGAGGGCCACATGTGCCCTCAAGAACATAGGTTCCTTACCCTTGTTTCCTTTCTTTACAAACACCTCTTCAGTCCAGCATCTTACTGTGATAGTAGCATTTGAATATCTGACCAAGTGGCTGTTGAGTAGTGGCACAGAAGTGCATAAAACTGAAGATTCTCTAAAGAGTGTTGATTTGTAAACCACTTAGTTTCAGATACTGTTCTTTCAATAATACTAGACTGGTTTGAGACTGGAACTATGAGCAAGGAGAATTGCTCAGTCTTTTCCATTTGTGGTATTTCAAACATGCTGCAAATAGAAATCTTTATCTTTTCCCTAAATGATTCACTTTTCTGAGTTTTCTTATTATTTACCAGGGCAAAACCCTCCTTGCAGTAACCTAGGTACCTTCAGCTCATCACTCGCACTCACCTTACATAACCATCTTGTTGTCAAATCTTGTTTCCATTTTGACACTTCTCAAATATGTCCTCTTTTCTTCAATTTACCCAATCACCACCCTAATTTCTATCCTCATCACATCTCACCTTTCTGGAGTACTGAAAATACATTCTAATTGCTCTCTCTGGCCTAAATTGTTCCAATTCCAATCCATCCTCCACTCAGCTGTCCAAGTGATGTCAACTAAAGTACAGGTTGAACCATGTCCCTCCTCCTCCCCCTCCCCACCCCATTACTTAGTAAGCTCCAATGAATATCTATTACTTTTAGAATCAAATATTGGGAGGTAATTCAAGATGGCGGAGTAGAAACAGGACTTTCATGCAGCTCTGGCTCCCACCACCTCCAATCCATGTAAAAGGGGACTCTGAACAAAATTTGGAGCTACAGAACCCACAAAATGACACAGAGAAGCTAACCTCCTGCTGAGGACAGCCCCACAGGCCAGCAGGAATAGGCCAGTGCAGTGCTCTGGGAGCCTAGCACAGCACCACAATGAGGGGCCTGACCAACTACTGGCCAGAGGGACTCCAGATCAGCAGCAGCTGTGGTGGTCCAGAATTATCAACCCATAGATGCTAAGGACAAAGTGAGAGATCAGTGCAGTGTGGACTTTGGGACCAGTAGTTGGGAGTGGGTTGGCTTTTGCCCCTGTGGTGAGAAGCCGCTGAGAGCTGTGCAGCCACTGCCATGTGGCAGCTTCAGCTCCTGGCCTGAAGAGTGTAGGGGGACCAAGTGACCAGTCTGAGGGGTAACCACTCATGCTTTAACCTGCTTGGATCTGGATTGCGGTCTAGGGTGGAGGTCCTGGGGTATGTGACCACCTTGCCAGAGTGTATTGAGGCTTCAGAGAGGTCACCCAACTAATACTTCTGACAGCTAAGTAAACTCCAGCATTTGGAATGAAGCTCCCCTGTCTGGTGGCAGAGTTCTACTATGGCAAAAAGCCCAAAAGTCAAGTAATGGAGTGGTAAAATGAGCAGGCAAAGGAAGCAAACCAAGCAAAGCAATGCAACATTAGACTCTTTTTTGGGGGACAAAAAGGATCAGGAGGAAGACAGTGAAGTCAGAACTCCTGCACCAAAAGCTTCCAAGAAAAATACAAGCTGGTTACAGGCCATAGAATACTTTAATAAGCAGATAAGAGAAGTGGAGGAAAAACTAGGAAGATAAATGAGAATGATGCAAGAAAATTAGGAAATGAGAGTTAACAGCCTGACTGAGGAAAATAACACCTTAAAAATAGACTAACTCAAATGGCAAAAGAGGCTCAAAAAGGCAATGAGGAGAAGAATGCCTTAAAAAGCTGAATTTGCCAGATGGAAAAAGAATCTCAAAATCTCACTGAGGAGAATCATTCCTTCAGAATTAGATTGGAGCAAATGGAAGCTAGTGACTTTATGAGAAATCAAGATGCTGTTAAACAGATCCAAACAAAGGAAAGAATAGAAGTCAATGTGAAATATCTCAAGGGAAAAACTGCTTACCTTGAAAATAGATCCAGGAGAGATAATTTAAAAATTACTGGACTACTGGAAAGCCATCAAAGAAAAAACCTAGAAATCATCCTTCAAGAAATGATCAAGGAAAACTGCCCTGATGTTTTAGAACCAGAAGGCAAAATAGAGGTTGAAAGAATCCACCGATTACCTCCTGAAAAAGATCCCAAAAAGAAAACTCCTAGGAATATTATAGCCAGGTTCTGAAATTCCCAGATCAAGGAGAGAATATTACAAGCAGCCAGGAAGAAACAATTTTAATCTTGTGGAAACACAATCAGGATAACCCAGGATCTGGCAGCTTCTACACTGAGGGATCGAAGGGCTTGGTTCATGATATTTTGGAGGTCAAAGGAGCTAGAATTAAAATCAAGAATCACCTACCCAGCAAAACTGAGTATCATGTTTCAGGGGAAAATATTGTCATTCAGTGGAATAGAGGACTTTCAAGAATTCTTGATGAAAAAACCAGAGTTGAATAGAAAAGTTGACATTCAGATACAAGAAGCAAGAGAAGCATGAGAAGGTAAACAGGGAAAAGAAATCATAAGGAACTTATAAAAGTTGAAGTATTAACATTCCTACATGGAAAAATGATAATTATAACTGATGAAACTTTTCTCAGTATGAAAATAGTTGAAGGGAATATATATATATATATATATATATATGTGTGTGTGTGTGTGTGTGTATATGTATACATATACATATATGTATATAGTCTATATTGGAGGGTATACGGGGGTATGACTACATATGTGAATGTGTGTATATATGTTTATATATAGTTAGAGGGCACAGGATCAATTTAATAGGAAGGGATGATACTTCAAAGATGAAATTAAGAGGTGAGAGAGAAATATAATGAAAGGATAAAAGTAGATGGGGAGAGACAGAATGGGGTAAACTATCTCATAAAGAAGAGGCAAGGGAAAATGATTACAATGGAGGGGAAGAATAGGAAGGGAAAAGGGAATGGGTCAACCTTATTCTTATTGAATTTGGCTCAGGGAGGGAATGATATACACACTAAATAGGGTATCTAACCCTACAGGAGAGTAGGGGGGAAGGGAATGAGAGGGGGGATAATGGAAGGGAGGGAAGGCTGGGGGGGAGGGAAGTTGGAAGCACCCACTTTTGAAAGGGATGGGATCAAAATAGAGAATAGAACAGGTGGGAGGTGGGATAGGAGGGAGGGAAATATAGTCAGTCTTTTACAATATATCTACTATGGTAATGTTTTACATTAGCTACACATGTACAAACTATACTCAACTGCTTGTCTTCCCAGCAAAGGTGGGTGACAAGGGAGGAAACAAATGAATCTGGAATTCAAAGTTTTAAAATCAAATGTTTGAAATATATACTATTATTTATGCTATTTTACATGTAATTGGGAAATAAGCTATATAGGCACTGGGACATAGAGATCCACCGTGCCCTACTGGAAAAGTTGAAGGGGGTGTGAGAGAAGATATGGAAGAGAGCAGACTGGAGGAGGGGATATCCTGTTGGACTGCTATTTTGGGGCCATGGGTAGGGGAAAAATGGGGAGAAAATTTGCAACTCAAAATCTAGCAGAAATGAATGATGTAAATCAGAAGTTAATAAATCATTTGAAAAATGAAAAAAAAATAAAAAAAATAAAAAGGTGATTTGGCAAAAATAAAAAAAATGAATCAAGTATTGGGCACCATTTAACATTCTGTTCCCTTATCTTTTCAGTCTTCTTTAACATTAGTCCCTTCAATGCATGCTTCACACTAATCATTCCATCCTACTAGCTATTTCTCACAAATAACATTCTATCTTCTGACTACATGTCTTTGTACTGTTAATTCCAAATGCTTGGATGATTCCCATTATCACCTCTACCTATTAGAACCTTTTGCTTCTTTTAAGGCAGAACTCAAATGCCACCTTCTTTAGGGGACCTTTCTCCCCTTCCTCAGTTGCTGGTGCCTCCCTCCTGAGATCACCTTGTATTTACTTTGTAAGTATTTTACATATTCCTATATGCATACATATTAAATGCCACCTCCCCCAAATCTGGAAAGCAAGCTCTTTGAAGGCAGTAATCAGTTTAGCTTGTTGATGATATCCCAATTGCTTATCACAGTACTTGATACTTAGTAAGCATACAATAAATGTCTATTGTTTGGTGTCCCAATAACTCCCCGAATTGTCCAAATACTAAGCATAGAGGCAAACACCATGACATTATGCTTTCACGGTATCATGAAACTAAACGGACCCATTGTTTAGTGATGAAAAATTTTTACCTTCATTTTCTGACATGTTTCTGTGGTCAATGTAGGAATAAGATGTAGGTGATATTGTTGGCCAGATCCATATAATTTTTCAAATCTTATCCAGCCATAAGCTCGGAAATCAGAACCTGCCCAGCTTGGGCATCTTGCTTTATCCATGTTTCTACTCCCTTTTCCCGCAATAGCAACATAAGCTCTTGCTGTTTGGAGACATCCAAACACTAACCTCCTAACTCTCCAACCCTACAGATTGATTCCTGGGGGACAGAAAGCTCACTTAAACCATTTAGAGGTGTACATAGTATGTGGGACAGTGTGTCAGAATGTCTTGAGATATCATAATCATTGACCCTTCCCCTGAGAGAACATCCCCCTAAGGTGTGATGGAACAACCTGGTCCATGCTTTATGTACTCCTATGAGTCCTCTGGAGCTAGTTAGCTCAAGAATATGCTTCACATTCTGACCATCAGAAAAACAGGCATTGTGGTGTTGTAATCTAGCCAACTTCTCTGCTGAAACATTCTTCCCCTTCCTCTTGGCACAGTGAATGCATTTTTCCTGGCTCTCTCTTGGGGTTATGTTCCTCTCAAAAATATGGCTAGCTCTTTCCAATAGTAATAGTAACAATAATAATAATAATAGTAATACCCTTAACTTTACCATGACATTCTCCCAAGGTATCACCAGCTAAACTCCTTACATAAAGGTCATTCAAATTAACTGCCTATATTTCCTTGCTATCCATTTACTATTAAGTCCTAGGCATTCTGGCTTCTGGTTCCATCATTCCTACTTTCCTAACAGGTCCACCTTAGTTTCCTTTTATGAATGACAATTTATTTCCTATCCCCTAAACATTGTCTCTCAGGTCTCTGCCTTGGTCTCTGTCCTTTCTCTTTTATTTCTATTTTCTCTCCCTTGGTAGTGTCATCTACAGAGTTCCAAATAAACTTTACACAGATTCGACTCAGTTCAGTTGAACAGACAGGGATTTAATACCCACCCTGTCCAAAGCACTGTGGTAGGTGCCATGGATACAAAGAAGAAGTATCGTATACTATGTTAGATGCTTTGGATACAAATATGAGAAACAGTAACAAAAAACATCCTATGACTTCAAGAAATTTACATTATACTGGGAAGACACAGTATGAACATCGTTAATTAAATTGGAAAGTAATTTAAGAAGGGAGAAAGACCAAGGATGACTGATCATGTGCAGTGATATTAAGGAGTGATTCATCCATGGGGTGAGAAGTAAGACTCGGGAACCTCCAAGATCCCATCCAATGTCAACATTCCAATTTTTAAAACCCCAAGTTATTCTAAAACAGTTGATAAAGGACAAAATGAATAGTCACAGAGCAAGCTCTTCTGGATGAGGTAACTGAACTTGTAGGAGTATTTGCCAGGGACGTGAGACTTCGAAAGAAATGTGAAGGTGACAACACTTTAAGGTTTATAAGGCACTATATATAAATTATCACATTTGATCATCACAACAATCCTGTAATCCTAGCACTCAAACCACTGTGTCACCTAGCTACTGGTATACTGGGCTAGAGACTGAGCACAAAGTCAATGTAAGATGTCATTCCTTTCCTTTGGGAACTGAGAGTCTAGATAGGGAGATACACACACACATACACACACATGCATGTATGCACACATACACCCCAAAAGGGAAATAAATGACCATGTCAGAATGAATGGACTGGCATAGATAGAAAGGGCTATGGGATTCAGAGAAGAAAGTCATTGATGTCCAGAGCTATGTACACAGCTTGTTGGTACTCTATTCATGACTCTGGGTTTCCTTCACACATTTCTCTGTCTTCCTCTTTTCCTCTGTACCCCATTTACTCAAGAAAGCCATTTATTTAAATATCCTATTGTTATCCATTTTCTTCTTAGCCAATTAATAAGGAGCCTTTCCCATTATACACTTCCCCTCAGATTAAGCAAAGGAAAAATGCTCTTTTTGTTTCCATGGTTCAGTATAACAATGATGAGAAGAAATATTTTCCATGTTGCATGTATTAAATATTATCGAAATAACATGGTTTAACAGACTAAGTGCAGGATTTTGAGCAAAGAAGATTTGGGTTTGAATTCTACCTCAAGCACGCACTATTTTATCCAAGGTAACACACCTGAGAATGAGAGAGCTCACCCTCAGTTTCTTCATCTGTGAAATGAAAGGTTTTGATTTGATCTTTGTGATCCTTTTGTGTTTTCCATTTATTATCTTATAAATATCATGCTAGTACTGCTCTCTTCTAAAAGTGACAATATTAGATGGCATGAATATAGAGAAAAATCTTTAAAGTTCAGAGGTTACAAACATGTTAAGTCAAAGTTTTTTGTTGATGGCTTTTCTTGATTCCCTTGATTTGTATTACTTTTTAAAAATGTCCTTGGTAGTTTCTGAAGGGCTGAGATATGGAAGCTATATTTGTGCCTAGTCTAACTTTCATTTAAACCTTACCGCATTGGTCCCTTTCCTCTATCTCTGTGCTAATATTTCTTCTTCTTCAGTTCTGAGTGCCATCCCAGAATAATCTGTTAAGAGGCTTTGCCAAGTGAAGTGTCAGGACTTGCCCACATAATTTCCAAAGAACATGTTAACCTTAACCTTGTGAGATCTTGGGACTGTAGAGAAGAGCCAATTTGCACACTAATTTGACAAGATCTTATCCTCTACTAAACCTGCATGTCATAATGGATAGGCAGAGGACAGCTAATGTGGAACACATAGGCATTTTCCCAGCCCTTTTCCTTTTTTCTCAGCTTGTCCATAGGGTCTAAATGTATTTAGTCATTATAAACAAATGACCAATTTGATTTTGTTTAGGAAAAAAGATTTGCAAAATGTAACCTTATAAGAAAGGTCTCTGGGTGATCTTATAGCAAAGAGGTGAAGAAGGGGTGGATTTTGGAAAGGTTCTTTGATTTCCCAATATTAGAGAGAAAGGGGTGGTGGTGGATGGTAAGAGAGGGTTCACTAGCAACTAACTGTATGAGTTTATGTATTGATTCGAAAGATTTCTTAAGACATAACCTACTGAGCCTCTCGGGTTAGCAAAGTGAAATAATAGAAGGCTAAATTTAGACTAAAAAGTCCTGACTTTTAAATTCTGGTAAATCATTCGATCTCCCATGGTGTCAACTTTCTCATATATATATATATTTTTAAAGCAGGAGGTGGGTGAGAGGAAGTTGGACCAGATTATCTTGAAAATCCTTTCTAGACTTAGATGAACTAATGTAAAGTGAAGTGAGGAGAACCAGTAGAACATTGTACACAGTAACAATAATATTGTGAATGACTTAGCTAGTCTCAGCAATACAATGATCCAAGACAATTCTGAAATACTTATGATGAAAAAATGCTATCCACCTCTATAGAAAGAACTGATGGAGCTCAATTGCAGATCAAAGAATAGTATTTTTCACTTTATTTTTATGGGTTTTTTGGTCTGGGTTTTCTTTCATAAAATGACTAATCTGGAAATATGTTTTGCATGATTGCACATGTATAACCCATACCAAGATGCTTACTGTCTTAGGGAGAGAGGTGGGAAAGGAAGGAGGAAAAGAACTTGTAACTTGAAATTTTAAAAGATGAATGTTGAAAATTGTTTTTACAAGCAATTGGGAAAAATAAAATACTACCTGTATAAAAAGAAAAGCCATTATAATTCTGAAAATCTGAACCTTCAATAGGATACTAATGCTTTATAGCCTTTAAAGGAGGGATGCTTTTTCTTTATGTTTAAAGCTCTCCTAGTGAAATTTTTGTCTTTTTGTTCTTATTCTAATCCTAGGAGGGGTTCAGAGGTGCTCACCATTCAATGGATAATTATCCATATACTAGAAAATGACAAGTAAGCTTTCATTGGGTGTTTTCCCCTTCAATAACTTTAACCTTTCTTTATTTGTCCTGTTTTCCAAATCTACTCATTTCAGTCTTCATCTGCTCCAAAACAACACATTTTTCAGCTAAGGGACGAATGGTGAATGCTAAGGAACATGGAGAAGTGGTTCTTATAGATTTCTGTCATTTTATGTTTCTTTGCATATTTCAGTCATAGGGTCCTCAAATTTTAGCCATGGATGGGAACTTAGAGTATATTTAACCCATTCCCTTCATTCAACAGATGAGAACATTGAGACAAAGAGAAGGGAAATGAATTATCCAACATCATACAGTGAGGTAGATAGAGCTGGGACTGATTCCAAGGACTTCCGAGTACAAGACCAGTGCTCCTAAAACTACTTCATACTTCTCTATCATTACCACAACTCAAACACTCCTCTCCTGACTCATACTTTAGGTTTGTAGCCTCAATGGTTACCAAACTGTTAAAATACACCTAGATTCCTAAAACAATAACCTCTCAGCCCAAGAAACAAAAATATCTTCCTTTTGCAGGAGGTCTTTAACACAACTGAAAATGCATCCATATCAACACAACTCACCAAATCCAATTAGAGGCACCATGGAGTAGTGGATAGAATACTGGGCATGGAGTTAGGAAGACTTAGGATCAAACCCTGTTTTCGATACTTACTATTTGACTGACTCTGGGCAAGTCACTCAATTTTTCTTAATCTCAATTTACTGATCTGTAAAATGAGACAGTTGGTCTTAGTGGTCTTTAAGTTCCCACCCAGATCTAAACCTATGATCTTCAGATTCCCATAGTATTACAGCAGCTAAGTTACACAGTAGTTAGAGCACTGGGCCTGGAGTCAAGGAGATTTGAATTCAAATCCAGCCTCCGATATTTACTAGCTATGTAATCCTATGCAAGTCATTTAACCTCTGTCTGCTTTCATCTCTTCAACTATAAAATGGTGTAATAATACTGCCTACATATTATGGTAGTTATGATTGATTATGAGGAAGAAATGTGATAATATTTGTAAAATGCTGAGTATAGTATTTAGTACATATGAAGCTATTTATAAATGCATCTTTCCTTCTGTCCTTCCTCAAAGATATGTAAAGCCCTTTCCTCACAGAAAATAATAATCAATTAATATGTGTTAAGCTTAGGAGCTATGTGCCAGGCTTTGGGCAGAGTATAATAGGTTCCAAAGTTAAATATATTTTCCATATCTCCAACTTCTGAAGGATCCTAAAGGAAATACTGTTCATGTGCATGTAATAATGTCACGAGATAAAATCAAAATTGAAAACACCCTGCTCAATCATGTTAGCTTGTGAGTGAAGCCCATGCTGAGTGGACCTAAGTGGGGGGTGATATGCACTGTGATACTTGTCAACACTGAGTAGTTTGGCTCAGTGGGGACACTTCTTACAGGATGCTTCATGAAACATATTTGATGTTTTCCATTCCTTAATAATATTCTGAGAAGAGCTTTCATTTGTTAATGTCTCTCTTGTTGCTTATATTTGCAGGGTGCTGGTTGGACCTATGGGGCACTTCTTTCTAGATCACCTTAGCTGCTAGGGACTCACTCATTCCTAGCACTGGAGACAAAGTCTATCCCTGGCCTTCACTTATAAATTGGATTGAGGGAGGTCTTTGACTGTAGATTGTCACTCACTTCATTATGGCCAAATCTTTCTCCTATAAGACACAAAAATGCCTGTGTTCTGGAGAAAGCTGAATATGAGAACCTTTTTATCAGGTTAGACACAATCAAGGATTACTATGACCCAGAGATCCTTTGGATTTAGAAAAAGACCATTCACTAATTTGACATAAATGTGCTCTTTTAATTGGACAAAGGGGAATCGTGATGAGAGAGGTGCCAACAATGGAAGTGAGCACCTTTGGCATAGGGAAACAAACAAAGAGACTGGATTTGGTATCAGAAAACATGAATTTGGGGTATCTTGGTGGTACAGTGAATAGAGCACTGACTGGTCCTGGAGTCAGGAGGACCTAAGTTCAAATCTGGTCTCAGACACTTCACACTTACTAGCTTTGTGACCTTGGGCAAGTCACTTAAGCCCAATTGCTTTTCCCTCCCCCCTCCAAAAAACAAAACAAAAAAGAATGCATGAATTTAAGACTACCACTTGCTAGCTATGTGATCTCAGGGAAACCATTTAACCTCTCTGTGCCACAGTTTCTTCATTTGTCAAATAGAATAACATTTGTATTGTCGGTTCACCTTCCAAGGCTATTGAGAGGATCAAAAGACATATTATAAGAAAAAGTGCTTTATACTATCAGATACTACAAAAGTGCAAATTACCATTATTATTACAAAAGAGTAAAGACACAATTCATCTTTGAGAGTGCAATGTTCTAACAGTTCCTAAGTAGTACAATTAGTCCTAATGTTAACTGGCTCTGTTCTTTAAGGTTCTAGGGATAGCCTTGAGGGACAGAGTTTCTAGTATTGTGGTCATAAATCCCTTTACCCTCTGGTATGTGCTTCCCATTTATTGGAAGCCAGACTTTGTGAACTTAAAAACAAGAATTATGTCATTTTTGAAGAGGGTTACTATGCATCCCAGAGTGAGGAGAGCTGTCATAAAAACAATCCCCTGAATGGGGAGGTCTCTAGAAAGAAAAGGCTCAAAATTATAGCAAAATGAGACCTGTGGCAAAAGTGAGACCTCATAGGTCCTGGTGAGAAGTCAGAAGTCCTTTGTTCCTTTCATAAAGTGCTTGTGAAGTTCCCCGTGGGTGCAGCTCTTTCCTGGGTTTGGAGGTTTGTTGCTATCCTAGGTTCCAAAGCTGATACTTGTCTCCTTTCTGAAGGGTCACAATTTCTGTGTCTGTCTTTCCTCTGCATGTTTACTTTGTGCCTTTGTTGCAGATGCTGCTTGGGACCCCATTATTAATACTGATCAGAATTCTCCATCTTCCAGCCTTCTAAAGTTGTCCATTGGTAGTGACTGAGGGACAGCAGGTAAAAGGGAGAGAAATGAATTCTCTTTCCTGCTCCGGCAAAGGCAATTTCAATTTCCTCTTAGGAGTGCTTATTACCGGGTTCCACTTACTGACTTTGAACTAGTTTGTTGTTTTCATATATAGCATCAATGTGCGTCTGATCCTTTTAGTCAATCACAATCTATTTCTTGTATGGCAAGATCTGTCTTTATAGAGTGATCAAAGAACTTTGTGTTTCTCAAATGGACTAATGGCTTATTTGTACCTAACTTACACTTTTGATTGATTGTTTGATTCAATTAAGCTGTAGGGACCTTCTGTGATTAAATGACTGGGGGGGGGGGGCAGAACCTCACTCATATATCCCTAGGACTTGTCTTACTAAGAGCACCCCAGGGCAGTAACACAAGGTAAGAATTTATTGATTAGGAAACAGGGAGCTACAAAAATGGGGCTCAGAAATGGGTCACAGAACTATGCTTCTGTCTCTGAGTAGCTGCAATGTCTGCGGAGGGTGTTCTGGTGTTTTAATATAGGGTAATTGTGTTATGAAATTACAGCCAGCACCACAGTCCCTAAAAGGATGTCACTGGGGGGAAGAAACATTTCTTTTTGGTTTGCCATTTTATAGTTTCCTTCTGATTGTGCCTACGGCTTGACATGTAAATGATCAGGAAAATGAAATATATATATTTGCTAAAGCTATAATGCAATGCCTAATCATGCCATCTTGGTCACTGTGGGTTCTTGAAGGCAAGGGTAGTAGAAAGCGCACTTTTCCAGATTGTTTTGAGATGGAGAGGATTTCTATGTGGGTATCTGGTGATATACTATATGCTTCTGGTCCACTGATAAGTCTAGGAAGTTTCGAGGAGCTCATCAGTGGATTTCCTTAAAGGTAGTGAAATTTTTGGAGTCTTTAAAATGATCTAAGCCAGAGGGGTCATAACCTGCATCAGTAGAAGTACCTGCACCAATAAACTTCCTGATCCTTGAAGTACTGGATTGAGAGAAAGCAGCATTTTGCCAGCTGCACATAAAGCACTAGAGTCCTAAATCTAATGGACTAGACTAGAGAATCTGGAGTTGAAGACCTAAGGCAAAGTTGTGGAGGAAAGGACTTGGAGGCAAGAGTTCTGGGTTCCATTCTCAGTTCTGTCACCAAATAGCTGTGTGACTACAAGCAAATCACCTTTATTCTTTCTGAGCTTCAGTTTCCTATTGGACTAGATAATCTTGCAGGTACCCACCAACTGGGAAGTTTTGTGATTCTCATTGCTCTCTCCCAGTTCCTCAGGAAAAATTGAATCCCATAGTACAAAATGTTTGCACTCAATTCTATGGTACTCAGGAGTATGCATGTCATTTCTAGAGATTTACTATAAGGTGAAAATGATAGACCATTAAATGTGAGAGTAATAGAAAAAATAATTCAGGTTGACTTAGATCTTAGTCTTCTCATTTCATAAGGCTGGTCATCATTGATAGATTGCTGTTCAGCACCATGCTGAATTGTTTTGCAGCTTAATGATGAGCTTAGTGTGAATGGAACATTTCCTTTCAGGGAGTTTTATTCGGAGGTGCTGCTACATGCATTTATTCATTTGTTAGGTTAGGAAAATAGAAAATAAAAAAAGCCAGGAGACCTCCAGAGCTAGAGTATTACCATTTATATGAATGTATTATGTTGTTACATAAGCACCCTGAGGATTGGAAATTTTACTCTGGAAGAGTTGAGTGCCACACTGATAATGACAAGACCCCTCCACTTTGAAATATTTTCATTTTCCTTGTTATACAATAATAAGCCTCTTGTGCTGGAATTAGCATCTGGCAGAAAGACCAATCTACAAACATGCCACTGGAGAGAGGACAAATGGAATTTTACAAGTGAATTGAGACAGCACCAAAAATGAAAATGTGGATGGAGGTCCAGAGTCAGTCAGAGATTGGGCAGGCAACCAGGGAGAGATTCTGTGAAACAGCTTTTACATTCTCCTACTCCTGCAAGGTTATGGGTTCTCCACTACAGCAACCACTGAATCAAAGGTCACAACCATAGGGAAAGGGAGAATTTAGCTAATTTTACTTTTGGACTACAAGCAAGCGTCAGTGACACCATTTTAATACTGATTTGCTTCCTTCACAAAGAAATAGTGTTTAAATAAATGGTAGGCATTAAGTCTGCTTGAGCTCCCCAAAAGGAAATGCTTATCTCCCTTCTCCATGCCACTATGGGCTATCCTTACCTTCCCCCAGTCACATACCCCATGCCAGTAATGCATTCCCTTCTCAACTTCACTTCTTAAAATTCTTACTTTTCTTTAGAGCTGACATCAATTGCTACCTCCTACAGCAGTCTTTCCTGATCGTTTAAGCTACAAGTGCCACTCCCAATGAATTACCTCATACTTTTTTTGTATATGTTTTTTGAATATGCTTATAAATATACACATTGTCTACACTAATAGAATGTAAGCACCCTGAGGTCAGTGATTCTTTCATTTTTCTCTCTGTAGCACCAGTACCATTATAGCCATTGGAATAGAGTAAATGCTGAATATATTCTTGCTAATTAATTATTTGATAAGCAAAAACTTCCAAACTGTGCAAGTGAAGATTTGGAGAGGTTGCCGGTTACGTGACTTTCAGTAAAGTATTTAACCTGTTTCTGTTCTGGCAGCTTCATTTCTACAATGGAGAGAACAACCAAAAGCAATTAGAAAAAAAAATCAAAATAATTTTAAATTCACTTTGCAAATATGAGTGCCTAGCAATGATATAAATAAAAGATTTAAAGATAAAGTTAAATACAGCTGAGATTTGCTTACTGTGTTCAATTTTTCATGGCGGCCTCCTATTCAGCCTCCTTGGTGGATCAGAGTGTATATGTGAATTTGAGTAATTTTTTTTTCTGAGCTTCTGCTTTCACACGTATTTCTCTAAATATCCAAACTGTTCATGATCAGAGGTTTTGGGATATGAGGCATATATATGACTGTGGTGTTAGAAACTGGACTTTTGATTTAGGATTGGGGATCTCCCAAATAAGACAACTCCCTCTACTAAAGAAGGTTATCACCTTCTGTAAGTGACAGTCTCAAAGAGCTGCATGGAACACTAAAAGGTTAAGTCCCTTAGGGTCACACAATCAATATGTGTGTGGGGGAGGCACTTAAATCTAGGTCTTCCTTGCTCCCTATCCACTATATCATAATGCTGCTATATGACTAGATTACTACAAAAAAATGGAGCATTACCACCTATTGGAGCTTTCTATCTCAATATGATCTGGAGATTTTTGTGTCAAAATACATATTGACTAGAGTACTAGAATGTGTCTTCTTTAAAAGAACTGTTTCTCCCTGTGATTGACCCTGAGAAGTCTTGGTGTGTCATGACATTGCTTCCCATATCTAGAAAGAGGACAGACAAGAAGAATTTTAATAACCACATTTTCCTAGGAGAGTTACCTGGTCTTTGGTTACACACTCACTACAGTAATAAGGGGCCCCTCCAGGTATTATAGGTTCAATGCCACCATCAATCTTTTGGAAGGTATAATGTTTCTCTCTGTCATTTTTGCCTGTTTGGTAAACCAAGGGACAGGTATTTTGTTAGCTTTATGGACAAAATAACTGCTGAATATTTTTTTGAAGCTGCTAAAACCCATTCCTTAATGATATGCTAGATCAACTTCCTATACTTATGGAACACAGGAAAGGAAAGTTTGCACATATCCAGTTGTTTAAGCCTCAGTAGAAACACTGCACAGAATGGAGATTATAATTAAATGTGATCATTTAGCTTGGCACCACTTGATGCCAACATATCAATAAATAGAGTTATAAAAGCAAACTGTTCCTCAGGTGCCTGTGAATGAAATATTGAGTTCCTTTTGGCAACAGGTGCTCCTGACAAATTAGCATTTACAATGCAAGGCAGCTGACAACTGAAATCTTTAGAGGACAAAGTACTTATAAAGTCATAAATTATTTATCTCAGTGTCAAAAGTAAACATGATAAACTTTCATATCTTTACCAAGTTTGGAGAGTAAACAAGATTAGAATGGAATATCACAAATATTTAAAAGATGGGACACTTTTTTTTGTAGTTTTCTAATGGTGATATTATTTTTACTGTTTAGTCAACAGTATATCAGTGCTGGTGATATTTAAAGGAATATGCTAATTTTTAACTTAGCAAATCATTTTAAATATTTAATGATATAATGAAACCTAACTCACATAAAGCTCTTTTTTGCTGATTAAAAATTCACAAGGTTCTCATCCTTTCTATCTTAATTAGGTAATGTGTTTGTTTTAATTGCTATGTATTTCAATAAGCATTTGATAAATATAACCTGTTTCCAGTAAAAAAAATCATGTTTTCCATTTTATTGCAATAATGAACCTAATGAAAATTAGAACACAATTTTGGTCTTCTGAGCCTTTAAAAATTGGATATCAATACAATGCCTGTTTGAGTACTTCAGGAAGGAAAGATGTCTCTATCTTATATAACTGATTTCTGTGGGAGAAGGTTGTGGTAAGAAGGAATGGGTAAAGAAGATTTGAGATGAATGGGAACAAAATTATTTAGGTGATTTTGAGAGTAAACATCATTGAAGTTGAACATTGGAAGGAGGAATTTGGAAAAAAATTGAGGTAAATCTGAGAGAAAAGTCTTTAGTTTCTAGTTTTCACCGATATGAGAAAAGGTTGAAAGAAAGAAGAGAATTAAGGAGTAGAGACTTAAGAAAGGCTCAAGGATAAGGAAGATGAGAGTCGTTTGCACACTGAGCTAAATAAGAAAATGTAAGTGGAACAAATTGGTGAGAAAAACAGTTGGGTAGAGTGTGGTGGAGAGGGCTAGAGGTTGAAACGGGTAAAATATTGTTAGGAGGGAAGGAGAAATGAGGCTATGGTTGAGTAGGTGTTGACACTGAGAAAAGTAAATTGGGTTTGGCTGTCAAGGCATGAAGAAGTGATAATGAATTAAAGCAATCTTAACAGATATTTAGAGATAAGGTATATAAAACCCATGTGTGGTTAAAAGAGCAAGGCTGAACAATTTCAATTGGTATGGAGAATAGATAAAACATTCATTGACTTGTGTTGAATGAATTGGAGAAAGTATGCTCTTGCTTATTCTCAAAGAGCCAGGAGCCTATAGCTAATCCTCAGGGGTCTGGGGTACCAAGAAGGGTTTGGGATTCTCTCTTTCCTACTGCCACAAGCTTGAGCCCCCAGTGGCTCTTTCCATCATTGCTAGGCTCTATTAGAATCCCAGTTTCATTTAGCCACTTAATATCAATTAGTTTTCCTGGAGGAGCATTTACTTCAAAGATATAGCAAAAAACAGAATACAAATATTTTCTCCAATAACCTTTAATTTTACTCTTCCCTCTAACTCAGTCACTGGGGGTAATGCCCTCACATAGCTCAGTTCCTACATAATACTCAGTAGTCCCACTTGGTTATTGTTAACCCAGAGTCTTAAAGGTCAGTGTTTAATCCTCAGGGTATACATGTTGGGCTAACTGCAAAACCAAGCCTAGACTCTAATTCCTATGCTCCCAGATCTCTAGACTTGGAGGTTAGCTTTCTTTACTTTTAGAACTCACGAGATCAGGGCTTCCCTATTAATGTCCTTCACTTAATAGGACAGAACAAAAACTAAAGCAAAAAGGCAGTATCGTTTTTCAGGGACTACATATCAGCCTTGGAGAGAAGGCCCAGAGCCTCTTCCCTTAGATCACTATATTTCCTTTGTGTTGAGTGAAGAAGTTCTAGGGATCCAGCAAGTACACAGGTGTAGAGTTAGCCATTGAGGCTGAGGCCTTTTTGAATATTTTCACAGACAATCAGAGCCTTATCTTAACTATACAGTTAGCTAATCTGAACCAGTTATAGGATGGCCATGAATGCTTCAGTCTTTCCAAGGCATTTATGTTCCATGATATAATGACCCTACCCTGGAAGAAGGCTCCTCAGCATCCTCAGCATAGAGAGATCCCTCTGAGGCACATGCCAGATTTTCATTACAGCATGATGTTTGTATTTCTGCTAAAATGAAGTGACTACTCTCTGGTTTCAAGTGCAGGATGGTTTTCCACCAACTTCAGATTATCAGGGACAACAGAGGGTTCTTTAAAAAAGTAAAAGTAAAACTTCAATATGAAAATTTACAAAAAAGGTTTTGAAATAGAGAGAAAATTGGACCCTTTTCAGAAAGTTGGAGAATAGAAGAATATCACACAGAGGAGAGAAGGAAAGAAAAGGCTAATTGTTTAATAGGAGCTGAAAACAACTTTTAGGCTTTTCTTGAAGAAGATTATGCAATTTTTCCTGCTTAATCCCAAGGGGTCAAAACCAGGACCAATGGGGCAAAAATTATAAAGAAATAAATTTAGAAGTGATGGGAGTAGGAAAAGAAACAGCTTCCTAACAATGAGAACTGATGAGTTGAATGGGCTTCCAGGGACATAATGATTTCCCTCTTACTGTGTAAGTATAAGTAGTCTTCAAAGACTTTGTAACCACCTATCAAGAATATTTTAGATTCTTTTTGGACATAGTTTGGACTAAATGGTTGCTGAAGTCCCAACTCTGATTCTATAATTCTGTCATTTTTTAAACATGGATAACAACTCCATGGAGTAAGAACATGAAAATTGGATAGTAACGCCTCATGGAAATACAGCATGGTTGGCAATAATTTAGCATATTGTAATCTATTAACTTGTTTAGGTCACTAGAAAATTTGTATTTCCTCAGTATATTAAAATAATTGGCATGGTTAAGACATACTTAAATATGTATTAATATCATTGATCTGAATAAGAATAAAAACATTTTATTCACAATGACCTTTTAACAGAAGTCATGGTAAGGGTTACTTTAAGGATTATCCACTATGTGGATGAAATAATATAATGCTCAGAGGGTAAGTGACTGCTTTCTAGTTTTGTAGTTAATATATTTTGAATCATAGGATCAATTATATCTAGGTTTTCTGACTCTCTGTTCTCATTTGCTATCATGCAATTGTGACTAAAAAGAATTACAATATTTTCTGAACATTTGCACTTGGGAGCATTTCAGATAAGCATCTACTATAATGTCTATGTATCCTTGAGAGTAGAGTAAGGATGACTTGTGCACTTCTTGAGGGCAGAAATAATAATAGCCAGAACTTACATAGCACTTTAACATTCACAAAGTACTTCTATATTGACTCATTTAATCATCACAACAACCATGTGCTATTATCCCCATTTTACAGATGAAGAAACTGTGGCTGAGAGACATTAAGTAAGTAACTTGTCCAGGATCACAAAACTGAATAAGCTGAAGAAGGGTTTGAACTCAGGCCTTCTTGACTTCAAGTCCACACTCTATCTACTACACCACATAGCTGCTTATAACGTGTTTCCCCGATAATAAGACACTGTCTTATTAAATTTTTGGACAGAAAAACACCAGAGGGCTTATTTTCAGGGGAGGGCTTATTTTAATGAACATTGACAGCAATTTTAATAAACAGGTAAATGTGAACAAAAAAATGTACCTTTATTCAATAAGCAAATCACTGGGGAAGAACAGGATGACGCGCTCACTGCTGCAGCTCTGATTGGATGCAGCTCGGAGTGCCGCGTGCGTTTCACCCAGGGGGGGGGGACGGTGCAGACAGAGGGTACCGTAATGTAGCGTGTAGCGCAGGGGATCACCTTCACTACAGTAGCAATCTCAATAGGGCTTATTTTCTGGGGAGGGCTTATTTTAGAGGAATCTTACACAGTAAGGGAGGGCTTATTTTCGGGACAGGTCTTATTATCGGGGAAACATTAGTAAGCATATCTTACACAGTGTCTTTCCATATTAGGTTTAGTGTTATATGGGAGATGACATGGTGACAATGGTAACAGAGTAGTCATTTTGCCTAAACAAATATATGAAAGGGAGAATTATGGGATAATATTTGAAATACTCATTGAACTGAGAGTGTCCAAAGCCTTGCATGTCAGGAAAGGAAGAGTAATTATACTTTATTTCATAGAGAACAAGGAGACACTAAATAGTTTGGAGCAGAAAAGCAATGTGATAAGGGAAATGTGATGATATGAACAAAGCAGCAACAAGAAGTATGGAAAAAATAAGGATGAAATGAAGGCAGGAAGGTAAGTTAGGAGGTTATATAGTCTAAGCAGAAGAGATCACACTGAGGTAGGGGGTAGGATTGTAATGAAAATAGAGAGGAAGGGAAAGATAAGAAAGGTATAGCATAGGTAAAATTGATGTCTTGAAAACTGGGTGGATGTGAAGGGAAAGAAAAGAGCTAAAAATAACTCCAACATAATGAACTTAATAGAATGAATGTGGCCAGTCATTCCATTAATAGGCATAGATTCTTAAATGAGGCATACACATACTGGAGGTGGCGGGGAAGATATGGGAGGCTGACAGTGGTAAGAGGCAGAAATTTAGACTGACATCTTTCAGCAGTTATTAATAACTGAGTTTAGCACCTAGATAGTATCAATAATTCATGAAATTAGGAGCTACCAGATGTGCTTTCCCAATCTCTTGTCCTCCCCTATAGATGAATTGTAGACGAGCCCCTCATTTATCTTTGCCCCATCACTTCCCTGCAGTCAGCCTCCCTAGCAGTAGATTCAAACTCTGAGTAAATATCTTGGGATCTGGATTATGTAGGATTATATAGGATCCACTTGGTAGTTCATGGGAATCTGTCCTAAGGTTTCTGCCTAAACAGGTGCTTGTGTCCTGAAGTCTCTTCTTGAGGTCTTTTCCCACCCAAAGTGAATTTGTCCTAAAATTTTATTTAAGAACACTTTTCAAGCTTTTGACAATATTTATAAATAGGCTTAGAATTGTTGGTTAAGACTCTACCCACATAATTTATGCTCCTAGAAAATTCATTTTGGTCCCACCTCATCAGACCTGACTTTTTAAAGACTTAAGGGTCTCATTTTGGGACAAATTTCATAGATTTAGAACTAGAAGACACTTTAGACATTATCTTATCCAACTCTCTCATTTTATGAATGTGGAAACTGAGTGTCAGAGAGATGAAGTGGTTTTCCCAAAGTCACAGAGTTAGTAAATATAATTGCTGATGTTCCATTCAGGAAAAAGGATGAGGCAGTTTTCTAACAATGGAAGTTAATTCTTATGTTAGGTAGTTAAGAAATGTCTACATTCTCTAGAGGCTGGTTTTTTTTCTTTTTTGGCAGACAATCTCTACAGTATTATAGTAACTAACATATTATTCAGCCACCTTTCATCTTTTCCTTTTGTTTCTCTGGATACCTTTCCAGGGCTGGAGGAAATGTGTGCGTGTGCATGTGTGTGTAGATTTTATTGATGCCTGACAAGTGACTATACTGCTTTCCAATTTCCTTTTATAATAAAAACATTAAAAAGAACAAACCGAAATATGATATAAGTCCAAGTGACAATGTGCAATATCCAAAACAGTCATAGATTGGTTCTGTTTGCTTGTGCAGTCAAAGAAATCAAAGAAAATGTGTGCTGCATTTGAAATGAAATTACGAAGAGGTTGCTTGGTTTTAGAAGATATTGGAATGGCGCTTCATTCATTTATTCATTCATCTGATAAATATTTATTGCATTTCTGCTTTCTGCAAGGCACTGTCCTTCATGGCATTCTGCCTAATATGTCCTTTTAGTTAAGAAACCTGTTGGTCCCAGCTCATCCTATTGATTTATTTGCCATTAAACCTTTCCCTATTCTAACCCACTGTCCACTTGGTATTGTTGTTTGTCCTTCATTCTCAAAGAGGACCATGACATCAGCGAGATAATGACATGATTTCCAGTTGACTTTGATTTGAGTAAGGAAGGGCTGTGCAAGGTCACCAGCCTCAGTTTCTCCTTCAGAGCCATCTGGGTCCTGTGGCCAGATATTCATCAGAATGACTGAAGATGGCCCAGGATGCAATGGGAGACCCTGGCCCTTTTAGGCTAAGGTCTTTTCAGGTTCTCACTTTGAGTAAAGTAAGGGCCATTCAGTGGATAGGCCTCTTTAAGAAGTGAGTCAAGGGGCAGCTAGGTGGTGCAATAAATAGAACACTGACCCTGGAGTCAGGAGGACCTCAGTTCAAATTTGACTTCAGACACTTGATCACACTTACTAGCTGTGTGACCTTGGGCAAGTCACTTAACCCCAAATGCCTTGCCTTCCCCCCTCCAAAACAAAAAAAAAGTGAGTCAAGGGATAGCCCTTTTAATAAAAAACAAAAATAAATGGGGCGGCCAGGTAGCACAGTGAGTAAGAGCAGCGGCCCCAGTGTTGGATGACCTGGGGAATCGAATCCGGGCTCAGACACTTACCGTGTTTTCCCAATAATAAGACCTATCCTGAAAATAAGCCCTTCCCTTACTGTGTAAGATTCCTCTAAAATAAGCCCTCCCCTGAAAATAAGCCCTATTGAGATTGCTACTGTAGTGAAGGTGATCCCCTGCGCTACATGCTACATTACAGTACCCTCTGTATGCACCGTCTCCCCCCCCCCGAAACGCACGCCGCACTCCGAGCTGCATCCAATCAGAGCTGCAGCAGTGAGCACATCATCCTGTTCTTTATTGAATTCATTATTGAATAAAGGTACATTTTTTTGTTCACATTTACCTGTTTATTAAAATTGCTGTCAATGTTCATTAAAATAAGCCCTCCCCTGAAAATAAGCCCTCTGCTGTTTTTCTGTGCAAAAAATTAATAAGACAGTGTCTTATTATCGGGGAAACACGGTAGCACCCACCCAGAAACACCTGGCCATGTAACCTTGAGCAAGTTACTTAACCCCAATTGCTTAAAATAAAAAAAAAAAGAAAACAAAAATCAAACTGGGAGGGGAAGGTCCTTAGGGTTGTTGGCTTGAAGAAAAACAGTTATTATTCACATTCACTCTGAGTTAAGAGGGCCCCAAAATAACCATTATGTGGTGCTTGAGTGAAATGGTCTTAAGGTCTAGTCTTTGACAAAGAGGCATCATCATAGGCAGAGTCAAAAGTAGAGGTGATGAGTTGAGTTACACAACCGGCTGGGTCCTCATTCAGGCAGCTGAGACTACTCACAGATTGTTTTTGTCTTTTGTTCTTGAAGAAGACCATGACATCAAGAAGATGATGACATGACTTGCACTTGACTTGGATTTAAGTGAGGGAGGGCTGTGCCAGGTCACCAGCCTCACTTTCTCCTCTAGAGTAATCTGGATCCAGTGACCAGATCTTCATCAGGATAACTGGAGCTGGCTCAGGATGCAGTGGAAGACCCTGGCCCTTTTAGGCTAAGGTCTGAAAAGCCCTTTTTAGTCCACCCAGTGACCAAAGTGAAGAACCTAAAACTTAAGACTGACCACATCACTCCTCTATTCAGTAAACTGCAGTGACTCGCTATTACCTCTAAAATCAAATATGAACTCAGTCAATAAACCTTTATTAAGTACTTACTTACTGCTAGATACTGTCCTAAGCACTGAGGATACCAAAAAAGGCAAAAAACCAAACCAAAACAAAAAATCACACCCTGCTCTCAAATATCTCACAGTCTCATGGAGGACACAACATGCAAACAAAAACTATTGGCATTTGAAGTCCTCAGTAATCTGTTTCTTACTTTTCTAGCCTTCTTACATATCACTCTCCTCCATTGGCAATACTTCCTGTTCCACATACACTATGCTCTATCCAGGCAGTGAGTGGTCAGGCCTGGAGTCAGGAAGGCTCCTCTTCCTGAATTCAAATCTCACCTCAAATACTTTCTAGCTGTGTGACCCTGGACAAGTCACTTAACCCCCTTCACCTCCATTTCCTCATCTACAAAATGAGCTTGAGAAGAAAATGGCAAATCACTTTGCCAAGAAAACCCCAAATAGGGTCACAGAGTCAGACACTACTGAAAGACAACTGAACAACAACAGAAGCTCCACTGCCTATTTCTGTGACTTTGTACTGGTTTTCTCTCAAGCCTGAAATGTAATCTCTCTTCACTTCCACTTGGAATTCCTGGTTTCCTTCCAGACTTGACCTAATTGCCACATTTTATATATAGCATTCGATTATTATCCCCACTACCCTAAATCACCTAGTGCCCTTCTTCCCCAATCTACCTTATCTTGGGTTCATTTTCACATTAATTCTATATAAACTTAGGGTCATAGGTTAATCTCTTTCCTCCCACATTGGAAAACACTCTTTGAATGCAAGTACTGTTTCACTTTTCTTTTTGCACATTTCTTAGCACGTTGACTGACTGACACGAACGTTGAGACCTCTATGAATTGGATGCTCATTGACATAATTGTTTTTCAGGTTAATCTACGAGTCACCCTTCCAACATGTTAACAAAGTGTTAAACGTATTGTATACCCTTTTCAGCAGTTCTGCATTAAGAAGACACTCGAAAATTTAGACACAAAACATATTTTAGGATACATCTTCAGCTTTCATTTGCAAATACTGGAGTAAGTAAACATTTAATGATATTCTCAAGGACTACGGGAGTTTCTAATAGAACTTTTTTTGTTTCAATATTTATGGCTTAATATATTTCTCAGTGGGCAGCCAAGTGACACAGTGGATAGAGTACTGGGCTAGGAGTCAGGAAGACCTGAGTTCAAATCCAGCCTGTTCCAAAAGTCTTAGCTTTCAAAAGCTTTAGTTACTTTAAAATTGCACTAAGACTTTTTGAACACTCTGGATTTTTATATTATGCTTTAAAAAATAAGTCCGTACATTACATTTTAATGGTAGACTTCTTATAATAGTTAATTGTCCACATGCCTTATTTTCCTTGTTGAATTATAAACCCCATCAGGAACCACATTTTGTTTTTCTTTGATCTACTACAATGCCTGACAGAGTGCATGACAAACAGTAGATGCTCAAGGATAAGAATATTCTCATTAATTGGATATTTTGATTATCTAAAGGTTAGTAAGAAAAAAAATAAACTTTTGTTCTAATCTATTTATTGAATGGATTTCTAAATGTATAGTCTAACTATCCTACCTTAGTAAATTAAAAATATTAACATAATTTAGCATTTAGTGAATATGCCTATTACTATGTTATTAGGATCCTGCACTCTCTGGGTGATAACTGCATTGCACAACAGAGTTTTAGGATGCTCAAGGCATTCTTGAATGTTTTTGTTTTAAAACATAAATTCCAGATAGAAGATAATCTCCTTAAGGTCAGGATCTCTTCCATTTTTGTATTCCTATTTCCCAGTGTCTTCCACAGTCTCTTGTATATATTCTGTGATTAATTGACTGAACAGGACCTCTTCTGATCTCCCCTACTCATATGTCCAGTTCTTTTTCCTTTGTGAAATTACTTCTATCTCTCTTGTATTTACTTATGTATATGTTCAATCTCCCTGGTAGAATTTAAGCTTCTTGAGAACAGGGACTATTTCCTTTTAATCTTTCTACCCCCAGAGCATAGCCCAGTATAGTATAGTATAGTATAGTATAGTATAGTATAGTATAGTATAGTATAGTATATACTTTGTATAGTAGGCTAAATTGAATTTTTTTTCTTTTCCTGAGTGGGCTATAACTTGAGTCTGTTGTCCTGTGATTTGCCCCATTTCTCTAGAGACAATACATTTATAGAAATCCAGTTATTTGAAGTTTTACTGTACATATGTTTGACCAGGAAATGTGAACTTCTGTTCCTCATAACAACTGACAATGCAATGACATTGTGCAAAAAAGAAACCAGACCAAATCAAACATGGGACAGCTAAATGAAATAAAGGTTTCCACAGAGGTGCTTTATAGCTTTATCTTAATGAAATGAAAACTGTATATTTCTGGAATGCAGATTTTAATATTTACAATCAGTGGAAACTCAAACAAGAGGAGGGTTCTAAACACTTTGGGCAAGACTGGTCTGGATACCCATTTTTTTTGTTCCCTATTCCAGATTAATAGAAATATTCATTTAGCTTATGCTGTTTTCTAGGACCACATCATCTTTTCTGTGCTATTCTCATTTGATTATATATGAATGAAAAGTTTCATCTTGAGAGGGGAAATGAGGGCTTTCTGTCCTCTTTATTTTTGCTATCAGTTTTTCTTTGTGTATCTGTGTCTATATGTCTCTATTCAGGTGCTATCATCCTATTTTGAGATGAGTAAAGAGGAAGGTTGGGAATTTTCCCAAACTTCAGATCTAAAATTTAAATATTACACGCATGCTCACACACACACACACACACACTCATACACATATATGCAGCAACTAATTATGAAGCTTTGACAATATCCCCCAAAAAGCATGACAGAGAGAAGGGAGGGAAAAAAGGCAGAGAAGGTTCCAGAGAGAGAATAGGTCAGGACAGCTATTTTCAGAGTGCATGAAATATTCCATTAGTTTTATTACCTAGAGTACATTAACATCATGTGCAGCAGGAAAATGTGTTTTAATACTGACCATCATTTTTTTTCTTTTGGTTTCCAGAAAGGAAAGCAAAATACAAAGATAATGAAACGATTGTTTTGATTAGGAGTCTTTTTCTCCTTGGAAGCTATGTCATTTGCTAGGTCAGCAGGCTGATCTTTCAGCTACTGGTGAACTGAAATATAGTCTTCTCAAGCTGGAAATGTATGGAACTAAGAAAAGAAAGGGGAGGCAGTGATCTAAACCCTTGGTAATGGGTTCCAGAATCTTAAACTACTGGTTTGATTTAGACAAGAAAAGGGATTTCCTATTGTCTGGATGCATATTAAGGCAACTGAATAATTAATCTCCCTAATAGATTGGTTAAGGGCTATTACTTAAGCATTTCATTTAATGAGGTGAGGGACAGTTATAATTAGTAGCTATAATTAGGTCATAGGATCATGGATTTGGAGCAGGAAGGGATGTTGAATAATGGAGTTCAGTACACTTCTAGGGACCCCTAAGAGAAAACTAAAATTGTGAGTTTGCTTCAGGGCAAGTCTGACTGACTGACTGATAGAAATCACACCAGGTGTTATGACTTAATAAGACACTTCTTTCTATCTAATAAAGTATACTGACCTACCTGCTTTGGAAAACAAGGTTATCAGTCTTTTTCTCTACCCCAAACCATCAATTCATACTTGGTAACTTCAATATACAATTTGTATCCCTCTAAGCACCTTGCCCTCCTATTTAAACAATCTCCCCAAATCTCATAATCTGGAGCTGCACTGCCCAGGAATTAGCATATTTTGGTTCTCACCTTTTCACATAACTTCCATCTCTATGATTCTGAACTCTGAAATTCTCTTCTAACTTTTTTCTTTGTGTTCCTTCTTCTGACTCACTCCTATGCTTCATCTTCATTCTCACAGCAAGCTTCTTTTTTACCTATGTGTTTTCTGGCTTCATTTGTCGCACTTCATACTTAGTTCTAGAGTTCACCAGTTCAATTATATCCTGTTCTTCATCCTTAACTCCCTTCCATTCAGGTCTGACCATTTTTCTCACCCTGTCAATCCTCAACCCTACTGGGAAAACTCCCAGCATCTGCTTTCTCTATTTACTCCATGCTACTGAATGATGCTGGAGAAAGTCATATAGATACACCAAATTAGTCCACTGTATTCTCTATTCTCTAGTCTTCTGCCCACTAAGCATAAGTGTCTCCTGGGGTCCTCTTCTGTCTTCTCTCTACAGTCTCTCTCTTAAAGATCTCCCATGTGGATATCACAGGATATCATCTCAGTACAGATGACACCCAAATATTTATTTATCTAGAGCTGATCTCTCTCCTGAATTGCAGAAAATTTTTGGTAGCTTCTTATTGGATATTGGTTCATGGATGATCTTTCGATAAACTCAACATGTCCAGAATTGACCTCTTCTTCCTCCTCTTCTTTTTAATGCTCAAGCTGGAAATGGATAAAACTAGGAAAAGAAAGGAGAGGCAGTGATCTAAGCCTGATCTAGTGATCTACTTTTGTTGACAGCATTATCATCACAACAATGGCTTGCATGCATGTCATACTTTTTGCAAAGCACTGTGCATACATTATTTCATTTGATCCTCACAACACCAGTATTCTTCCCATTTTACTGATGAAGAAACTGAGATGGAGAGAGGTTAAATGGCTTGCCCAGGGTAACATAGTTATTAAGTTTTTAATGCCAGATTTGAACTGCTATTAGCCCATGTGCCACCTAGTTGACTCTGTCTTCAACCAGATTTGCAAACTTAAGGTCATTCTTGAGTCTTCTTTCTTCCTTATTAGCCAATTCTAAATCTTATTTTATTATTAAATAAATCTTATTGAATTTGTTTTACCTATTATATCTATCATATTTATTATCTATATATTATTTTACCTATTATACCTCTATAATATCTCTCATATCCATTCCATTCTCTCTACTTGCACTATCAGCAACCATATTCACTACCTCATAATTTCTTGTCTAGACGATGCAAGTAGCATTTTGAAACATGTCAGACCACT
This sequence comes from Petaurus breviceps papuanus, assembly GCF_028583685.1. Taxonomy (NCBI): domain Eukaryota; kingdom Metazoa; phylum Chordata; class Mammalia; order Diprotodontia; family Petauridae; genus Petaurus; species Petaurus breviceps. The sequence continues at coordinate 19,250,848 of NW_027187378.1, read as the reverse complement.
TTCTTAAACCAAGCGTGGCCAGTCATTGCTTATAGAATGAAATACAAACTCCTTCCCTTGGAACTTTAGACTTTCCACACTCTGACTTCTACCAACCTTTCCAGACTAATTTCATACTACTCCCCACCTCTCCCTGCCTCCTTCCCCCATACACTTTCCATTATGTTCAAACTTTTCTAGCAGTTGTCCCCTTAAACAATGTCTCCATGCATTTAGGAACAAGCAATCATCATGGGTGTCTGGTTGTGGTGCCTCCTCATTTCTGCCTTTTAGAATCCTTGTCTTCATTCAAGGCTCAGCTGACTTGAAAGTGTTGCCTACTTATTGAAACCTGACTCACTGGTCCTTCCTCTTTATTAACGTTCTCTCTGATTAATTTACCTTATGGTAATTGAATTTCCACACATGTTCTAACTTCTAATAGAATTAATATCCTTGAGGATATTGTTTTTCTATTTGACTTTAAATCTGCTCCCATATGGGAGGCCCTTGCATGTAGTTAGTACTTAATAAATGTTTTAAAAATGTGAATTGAATTGACTCAAAACTAGAACTCAGCTCTCCTGACTCCCAATATAATACTTTTATATTCCCAGGGTCATACCTATACATTGTCTGTTTCCCGAAATACTTACTTTGTTATAGCCTATTTTAAGTTATGTGAATATACTGTAACGTAACATAACAAAACTGCATTTCCTTTAAAAAAAATGTTGTGTGATTTAGAGTTTTTGGTCTTCTTGGGCAGGTGTTCCCTCATGACTTGTCTAAGTTAGTGAAGTTTTATTCAAGACCATAAATTGAGAAGCCATATTTTCGGAGAATAAAATGCCCAGCTAAGGTACATATAATAATGACATCTACAAAAAATGAACCAAAAAACTCTCTCAAACAGTTTAACCCTCACCGTTTATCTTACCTACTATTGAACAACCAAAATAAGTCTTTTTAGCTCAACTATGAATGCAGTATAAACTCATTAATTAGAACTTTACTAATTGTCAGTGATTACTTAACTAGATTATAGTCAAAGTTTTCCTCTACGTTATCTATGAAGATATTTAGCAAATTTAACTTAAGAAGTACTTAATAAATACTTATGGGCAAGAATTTGCCTGTAGTTCAGTCTCACGAGTGTAGTTCATAAAACATCCATGCCCCGGCGGCTAGGTGGGGCAATGAGTAAAGTGCCAGCCCGGAGTCTGGAGAACCCGAGTTTGCCAGACACTTTACACCCACGCAAAAAAACTAGCCATGTAACCTTGGGCAAGTTACTTTATCCCAATTGCCCTCCAAAGGGCAAAAACAATAGCAACAACAAAAAACAAACAAAAAAAATCTATGCCTTGTCATTCTGTGAAACTTTTATCCATATTCTTCCCTGAATTCTTCAAAGAGAACCTACTTATTTTGTAAGGTAGAGCCTTTCCCTATCTCAGGGATTTTCAGCTTGGTTTGTGTCAGCTCTTTTTGTGGGCAGTAAAGAGAAGCTTATGGACTGCTGCTCAGAATAATGGTTTTCAAATCCATAAGAACATTATAAAAGATATAATCACAGAGAAATATAGTTATCAAAAAAAGTTTTTTAAGTATGTGGAAACTGGTTTAAGAACCCATAATGAGGTAACCATTCCACCCCTCCCCTATTATCTGTACATGATCATGAGGAAGTGGAAGGAGGTCAAGATAGCAGGCAATTTTTTTTCATTGTTTCTAGCATGTAATGACCAAAGAATCCAATATAATTGTTTGTAGATAACATGGTGAAAAGGAATATTTAACCATGGTTAATCACTTTAGTAGTACTCATTTACATACAATAAAATCATTAATTAAAAATAAATCAGGTATTTATTAAAATCCAAATGATATCTCCTTTATGAACCCTTCCTTATTTTCCTTTGGTGGAAGTAATCATTGTGCAAACTTATGGTCCACAAATTTGCATTAATTTTATCTGTGTGCATTTTTGTTTATTTTTCCTTCTTCCTACTAGACTAATATCTTTGAAGGCAAGAGGCAACGCTTATTTATCTTTGCATCTTTTCTACTACCTAACACAATGCCTTGAAAAAAGATTGCTTTTGGCATTGTCAATCATCCATCTCCTATCTCCCATTGGATATTCTCTGTACTCTTCCTTCAGAAACACTACACTCCTGGCTTTCTTCTTTAGTTTCTAACTTCTTATGGATGAATGGATTTCTCCAAACATAATGTAGAATTTTCACTGATTATATTGGCTGCTTTTAAATTATCCTAGATTGCTGAAGTATGACTGCACATGCCATTCCTTTCGGGATTTGTTTCATAAACTCAGTAGTTCTAATATCTCAAATTAATGGTTTCTTTCTGGTTGTCTTATTTTGTATTGTATTCTCAATTCTATTATCTGCTTTCCTTATCTCTAATACTAACTCCTCTTCATTTCTGGATGATTTCCTCTTGTAATAAGACATTATTTGTTCTTTTCACCAAGCAGTAAAATGCAAGAATATTAGAAATTAGAAAATAATAAGAAAACAAAATGTATTAATGCCTTACTTAATTTTTAACTCTGTGAAGCACTGTTAAGAAACTAGGGATTCTTTACCAAGTTTGATGATTGGTGATCAAAAACTCTCACTGATAATAGAAAATATTCCCTGAAATAAAGGTATAGAATCGTGGACTCACACTATTATATCTACTAAGCAATATAGGTTTAGCAAGTTGAAAATTCAGATTCTTCATTCAACATCTTTCATAATAAGAACTCTCTCTATGTATGTTACTAAATCACTTGGAGACTGAATATAAAGTTTATAAAGCAGGCCACCTCTCTGTTCTAGCAAAACAATTGTGTTCTACCCATACATTTAATTCATCCCATTTCCTTGAGAAACATGTAAACAATATAATTTTTTTGATGCTTCTACTTGCTTATTCTTCCCCATTATTCTACAGTTTGTCTTCCATCCCATGTGCTTCATGGAAAATTCTCTCTCATCAATGATACTCTCAGAAATCCAGTAAGTGTTCCATAGTCTTCATCCTCTCTGTGTGATTTAATATCATTTATTTCAAATTCATTCTTGATATTTTCTACTTCCACATCTTTTATCAACTGTCAGTTAAAATACCACATTCTTGAAGAAGCTTCTTCCAGCCTCTCCCCACCCCCTATTCTACTGCCTTCTCCTTGTTGATTCTCTTTTATTTGCATATTGTTTACCCATTAGAACATGAGCTCCTTTAGGGCAGGTAGTATTTTTGCCTTTCTTTGCATGTGGCCCAATGCCTGTCTCATGGTAGGTGCTTAATAAATGCTGATAGTTTTCTGTGACAATATATCTTGTGAGTTTTCTGTGACAATATACCTTGTGTTGCTTTGCCTAACTTTATAATAGTTTTTTTTGGTCTACTTCACAAGATATCTGGCATTCATTCAGCAAACATTTAAGTGTTTATCATGTGTACAGCATGAGTCTATTTTTTGAGGAACAGGGGAAAGTTTAGAGAAGACATGACCCCTTTCCTCACGGAATTTATAGCATAAGGAACATACCTGAGTTTCAACCCTGGCTTTGAATATACTAGCTTTATTACTGCAAGTCACTTAAACACTCTGAATCTCCATTTCCCTATTAATAAAATGAGGATAGTAAGACTTCTGACTTTCCTCAGAGGGTAATTGTGAAGAAAATATTTTGTGAACTTTTAAGTACTATGTAAATTTAAATTATTATTAGGTTTCCAAGTCACCCTAATTGCATCTGAGAGCAAGTGTAATATAGGGGATAGAGTGCTGGGAGTCAGAAAAATCTCGGTTTAAATGTAGCCTCTGATACTAGCTTTGCAAATATAGGCCAGTCACTCTGAACCTCAGGTATTTCCAATTAGGCCTAGTTGTTGTTGGAAGGGGTTTCCATCCTGATAAAATTACAAGTCCACTGTGTAGCATTAAGAATTTTTGCTTGTTTTTAGGTTAGCTCATGTATAAGAAGGATGTTCATTACCAATATGGGAATCAAATGAAACTCCATAGAAGATATGACATTTGGGTTGGACTTTAAAGGATGGATTGAATTGCTTTCAACAAATGAAGAGATACAGGGAAGATAGTGCAGGTAAGTGAATAGTATGTAGAAATAATGAGAGTGCAAAGAATAGACTATGTGGAGGGGAAATACTATGAAATGAGACCGAGAAGGTAGGGTGGCTTTGATCTTTACTTGGTAACCTATAGGTAGTCACTAGAGAGTTCTGAGCAGAGTAGTGACATGACCTGATCTATGCATAAGAAAGATTATTTGTTACAAGTAGGAGGTACTGATTGGATGCAGGACAGAAGGGGGAGGAAAGGGATTTTAAAAGACTATTACAATTGTACTGGTGGGTTTTTTTTTTTTTTTTTGAGATTCTGTCTTGGGGTAGTGGCAATGGCACTAGAAAGGAAGGTATGACTGGGGAATCATGTTTTCTATGTAAAATTGAATGGTTTTAGTAACTGACAGGGTGAGGAAGGGGGAAGATTCAAAGATAATCTAAAGGTTTTGACCCTCAGAGATAGGGAAATTGTTGGTACCATAGATAGAAGTCAGAATAAAGAGCAAGCTTAAGGTAAAAGATATGAACTTGGTTTGGAAATGTTGGTTTTTAGGTGCTAGTGGATATCCATCTGGTGATGCCCTATGATCAGCATGTTAGGGATTTAGGAGATGAAGAGTGAAAATATAAATTTGGGTATATGTTGTTTTGAAGTTGCAGTTGACACCATAGATGTGAAAGAAATTAACAATGGGGTAAATGTTGAAAGAAGGAAAGATGGTGGAGACTAGGGAAAAAATCAAATAGACTTTAGAGGTCAGGAAGAAGCTGAGATGGAAGCCAAAACTCAGAAAAGCAATGACTGCAAATGTGGATGATTGGATGATCAATTGGATGATCCAAACTGTGGATAGGAGGAAAATCAGTAAAGAGAAGTCTCTCTGAACCTAAGACAGTGGAAAAGAGAAAGTAGAGGAAGCTCCGTTATAAGCTGCCAACATGGGATTCTAATAGAGGATTTCAGTGAAAGGAGTAGAGAAATATCTCAAATAAAATAAAAATATGGTACTTAGAGAGAGGTGGTCCTGTAACCAGAAAACCTGGGCTCAAGTCTTGCATCTGACACATACCCCTGGGCAAGTCTTTAAACATCTCAGTGCTCCTGGAAGTTTTATAAAACTTTAAGTTGCAGAGAAGGTTCCAGGCTGTGTCGATGGAGGGAATTTCCTCATGCATGAGTCCAAAAGATAACCAACAGTACACCAAAAGAATCCCTATGGACTGCCTTATACCCTAACAGAGACGATGTTTTTTTGATATAAACTTAAAAAGCCTGGGTCACCCGTAAGTAATGATGAAATATTAGAGTAGGACATGTGTACTAAGAAAATTTTAATTTGATTATGGATATTTGCAAATGCATATTATTTCCTATATGGTAACTTACATTTCTATAACCTATTTTTATACAGCATTTTCCTCACAATCTCCCTGTGTAAATATCATTCTCTAAATGTTACTGATGAGGAAATGCAGTCTCAGACTAGTAAAGTGGGTAAAGTGCCATGCCTGGGATCATGCAGCTTTTGAGATCTACTCAAACCCAGGACTTCCTGACTCCACTAGCGTGGTCTTTCCATTGTGCCACCTTACTCCTCTTCATATCTGTATGTATTTGGAAAGAAAAACTTCTGTTATTTCCTTTTAACTTACTGAGGCAGAGAATCGCTATGACTCTCCTTCAGATTCTGTTAGGTGTTTAAAGTGGCCACCCACTCCTTTCTTTGAATTCTCAGTGAGTATGAAGTATTTCTTTTAATACTGAAAAAGTGCTTCCATGTGAAAATAAGGAAGAAAAAAGACCTGTCAGAAGAAGATCCTGATACATATCAGGTTGCTAAAGGGTAGAAGAGGGTGACACATAGGAGAAAGGAAAGGAGCTTTGAATACAAGGTTCAAAGTCATAGATACGAGGACCTATTCAAGAGGGATCCAATGCTGTGAGGGGGAGTAGCTGTTTGTACTCCAAGACTGCTGCTTGCTGCTGCTGTTTGTCCTTCATTTTCAAAGAGGACATCAGGAAGGTGATGCCATGACATGCAAGTGAACTGGATTTAAGTGAGGGAGGGCTGTGCAAAGTCACAACCTCACTTTCACCTAGGGAGCTGTTGCAGTTTGGGGTGTTAGGAACCCCAAAATGCAAGGGTACAGGGCATGTCTGCCTTGATAGAATTTGACCATTCAAGTCCTCTTTCAGTCAGAGTAGCAAGGTTTATCATATTGCCAATAGAAGCAGGTTAGATTCTAAAAATCTGTATAATTTATTTTAATTTTTATTTATTCTTTTTTTTGGAGGGGGGAAGGCTGGGCAATTGGGGTTAAGTGACTTGCCCAAGGTCATACCTTGCCCAAGGTCATATGGCTAATAAGTGTTAAGTGTCTGAGGCCGCATTTGAATTCAGGTCCTCCTGAATCCAGGGCTAGTGCTCTATTCAGCGCACCACCTAGCCACCTGAAATCTGTACAATTTGATGGAAATAAACTTGGCACTTTTTATATAGAAAAAGACTGTGAGAGAGGATTGTGCAAAGTCACCAGCCTCACTCTCACCTCCGGAGCCAACTGGGTCCAGTGGTCAGATATAGGATAACTGGATATGGTCCAGGATGCAGTAGGGATCATTGGCCATTTCAAGCCTTAACTCTAAATCACTCTGGCTCTCATTGATTGTCCAATAATAGGTCCCAGACCAAGCCCTATTTGGTCATCATTTGGGGTATGGTTGGCTCAGAATGAATGTAAATAGCAATTGTTTCTGCTTCGACCATAAACCCTGAGGTCTTCCCCTCCAGGACCTATTTGTGCCTGACCCAAGAATTTTGAGTTCATATTGGTCTGATCAGCCACAGCTGGACACACTGTACCTTGACCCCAATGTAGTGATATCATTTTTGTCCTCCTTGAAAATGAAAGACAACAACCAACCACTTTACTTCCCTCCATGAACTCTATGATCACTCTTTACTTGCCTTATTGGTGTCCCTCACACACAGAACTCTGCCTCTTGACTCTGACTTTTACTGACTGTCCATTTTGTTGAGAGTTTCATCACTCCTCATCTTTGCACCGTGGCTTCCTTGAATTCCTTCAAAAGTCAGATGAAATCCCACCTTCTGTAAGAAGCCTTTTTTTTGGGGGGGGGGGAGTGAGTGTCCCACTGCATCACCATCACTACTACCCTTCCAGTAGCTTACATATGAAATTGTCTCACTTTACCATAAATACATCTATGTAAACACACACCTGCATATATATGTGTATGTATGTGTGCACATGTATATGTATACATACATATCCATGCACAAACACATACCCAGTTTGTATACTGTTTGCAAGTTGTAGGGCAGTTGGGTGGTTCAGTGGACAGAGTGTTATCCCTGGAATCAGGAGGACCTGAGTTCAAATCCAGCCTCTGCCACTCACTAGCTATGTGAACTTGGGCAACTCACTTAACCCTGTTTACCTCAGTTTCCTCATTTGTAAAATGAAATGGAGAAGGAAATGGCAAATCATTTTTTTTTTTGGCAAAGGTATCTTTGCCAAGAAAACCTCAAATGTGGTCATAGAGAGTTGGACACAACTGAAACAACTTAATAACAATCACAATTGCATGTTGTAGTCCCCATTCAACTATAAGTTCCTTAAGGGCAAAGATCATGTTTTCCCCTTTCTTTGTATGCCTTGCACATGTTCCAGGAAAAAGAGGAGCCCTTGTGGTCAGTTGTAAGAAAGTAGGAGCCTTTTTCACAGCTCCAAAGCAAAGAGGAGCACCAGTGCTTATAGATACAGAAGAACAGGGGCCATCCCTGGGTAAAAACTAGAGACCAGACACCTAAGGAGCACCGAAAACTGGCAGACTTAAACAGCAGTAAAAAAAGCCTAAAGCTTGGGACAATGCTTCCCTAGACTTCGGTGAGCATACCTCAACTTTAACATAAAGTTCAAGGTAAAAAAATAAATTAGAAAAAATAGTAAATCCCCCCTGCCCTAAATATGACCTTAAAAGGCTGCTATGATGGCAAGGAAGACCAAGACACAAACTTAAAAGATCATAATAACATGTAAATAACTACAAGCAGAGTCAAGGAAAATTCCAATTGGACGAAAGATCAACAAGAATTCCTGGTTAGAGTTAAAGAAAGTGATAAGCATGGCAGAGGAAAAACATTGGGAAAAAAGTTAGAATGGTGAAATATAGTTATGAAAAGAGAATTAACAACTTGCTAAAAGAGGCACAAAATTCACTCAAGAAATTAGCACCTAAAACACCATAATTCACTGAAGAAAAAAGAAATTAAAGCAGAATAGGCTAAATGGAAAAGGAAGTAGAGAATCTCAATGAAATAAACAATTCCTTAATAATTAGAATTGAGCAAGTGGAAGCTAATAACTCTATAAGATATTAAGAAACAATAAAACATAGACAAAAGAATGAAAAAATGTGAATTATCTCACCAGAAAAACAACTGACCTGGAAAATAAATTGAGGAGAGATAATTTATTATCAGAAAATCTGAAAGTTGTGATAAAAAAATAAAAAAGAACCTAGACATCATAGTTCAAGAAATTAAAAAGGAAAACTTTCCTGATATCTTGGATTCAGAAGGTAAAATAGAAAATGAAAAAATCCTCAGTTATCTCCTGAAATATATCCCAGATTAAGAATTTACAAGAATATTTGAGTCAAATTCCAGAGTTCACAGGTCAAGGAGAAAATATTGCAAGCAGCTAAAAAGAAATAATTCAAACATCATGGAGCCAGAGTCAGGATCATACATTTTGCAGCTTCCATGTTAAAGGAGGGGAAGCCTTATAATATGATATTCCAGAAGGCATAGGACAACAACCTAGAACAACCTAACCAATGTAATTGAGTATAATCCTTAAAGAGACAGAGAGAAAAAAAAACAAACAAAACCTCAAACGTTTAATGAAATAGAGGACTGCTGAACATTCCTCATGAAAAGACAAAAGTTTAATAGAAAATTTAACATTTAAACAGAAGACTCAAGAGAAACATAAGAATGTGAAAAAATGAAAGAAAAATCGTAATGACTTGATAAGGTTAAACTTTATATTCTTATAGAGGAAGATGATATATGTATCTGCTAAGAACTTTATCATTATGAGGACAGTTAGAAGGAATCTACTTAGACAGAGGACATGGGTATGAGTTGATTATATTGGGATGATCAACAAAAAAAAATGGAGTGAGAAAGAGGGATGTACTAGGGGAGGTGAAAAGGTGAAGCAAAATGAGGAATATATTCTCACATAAAAAAGGTATATGAAGAACTTTTATAATAGAGGTAGAAATGTGGGATGGACAATAATACTTTTACCTCACTCTCATCATAAGTGGTTCAAAGAGGGAAGAATAGGACTTCTGGGAGCCAAGATGGTAGAATAATGCAGGAAATCACCTGAGCTTTTCCAAATTCACCTCAGAACAACTATAAAAGTGCCTCAAAATGAATTCTAGAAGAGCAGAACTAACAGAAAGATGGGGTGGAACAATTTTCCAGCCCAAGACAACTTAGTTGGCAGGAAAGATCTGTCTCACTTAGGTAAAAGGAGAGTGAAATGCAGGACAGGCAATACCCAAATAAATCAGCAGCAGGTCAAGCTCCAGCCAACCAGTGGGAAACCCTGAACCCCAGTGCAGGTCAGTGACCAGTGCTCCCACTCTGGTGCAGCAGCAAGCGAGCGGCCAAGCCTTACATGGTCCCAGCGCAGTGTCCAGATTCCCTCTGGACAAGTACAGCACTAGGTGAGCCCCTCAGACCCTGACTCTGAAGCCTTGGTGCAGTATGAGGTGTGGCACAAGGAGTTTCGGACAGTGCCCCTTCCATCCCAGAAACAGAGTACAACTTTAAAAGTCACAAAATGGGCTAGAAAATGATAAAAACAAAATAAAACAAACAAAAAATCCTGACCATAGAAAGTTACTATGGTGACAGGGAAGATCAAAACAAAATAAGAAGAGGACAAAAATGTCAAAGCATGTATGCAAAGCCCCAAAGAAAAATTTGAATTGATCTCAGGCCTAAAAAGAATTTATGAAAAAGCTTGAAAAGGATCTTAAAAATCAAAAGAGGCTGGGGTGGCTAGGTGGCACAGTGAATACAGCACTGGTCCTGGAGTCAGGAGTACTTGAGTTCAAATACAGCCTCAGACACAAAAACTAGCCATGTAACCTTGGGCAAGTCACTTAACCCCAATTGCCCTCCAAAAAGCAAAAAATAAAAATAAGAAAAGGTAGAAGAAAAAATGGGAAGAGGAGTGAAAGTGGAGCAAGAGAATCATGAAACAACATCTTGGTTAAAAATAAAAGGTAACAAAATGGGGAAAAAAAGATGTACACAAATTAACTGAAGAAAAGAACTCCTTAAAAAAGAATTGGTCAAATGGAAAAGGAGGTTAAAAAGAGACCTGAAGAAGGTAATTCTTTAAAAATTACAACTGAACAAGTGAAAGGTAATGAATCCATGAGACATCAAAAATTTATTGAACAAATCAAAAGAATGAAAAAAATAGAAGAAAATAGGAAATGTCTCAGTGGAAAAACAACTGGCCTGGGAAACACACCCAGAAGAAATAATTTAAGAATCATTGGACTACCTGAAAGGAATGATCAAAACAAACAAACATAAGGGACCTAGACATTATATTTCAAGAAATTCTTAAAGAAAAATGCCTTGATATTCTAGAACCAGAGGGAAAAAGTGACATTAAAAGAATCCACCAATCAACTGTTGAGAGAGAACTCAAAATGAAAATAGTGGTCAGAAGCAAAACATTGAACAAAGCAAAATACAGTTAAGGAAAGATATGGGAAAGGGGGAGGGAAGAGAGAGAAAGAGAGACAGAGAAAGAGAGACAGAGAGAGAGAGAGGGACAGAAAGACAGAGACAGAGAGAAATGGGGGGAAAAATAGGATGGAAGGAAATACACAGTAATCATCACTATGAATGTGAATGGGATGAACTCACCCATAGAACAAAAATGGATAGCATAGTGGCTTACAAACAAGAATGGTACAATATGTTTACAAGAAACACAATTGAAGTAGACAGACACACACAGAGGCTGGAGCAGAATTTATTATGCTTCAGCTAAAATAAAAAAAAAATCAGGGGTAGGATTCATGATCTCAGACAAAACAAAAAGCAAAAAAAAAAATAGATCTAATTAAAAGAGATAAGGAAGGAAACTATATCTTGCTAAAAATACCATAGACAATGAAGTAATAGCAATACTAAACATACATACACCAAAGGCACCAGAGATATAAGCATCCAAATTCTTAAAAGAAAAGTTAAATGGGGGCAGCTAGGTGGCACAGTAAATAGAGACCTGGAGTCAGGAGGTTCTGAGTTCAAATCTGGCCTCAGACATTTAAAACACTTACTAGACATGTGACTTTGGGCAGGTCACTTAACCCCAACTGCCCTCCAAAAAGTAAAAAAAAAAAAAGTTAAATGAGTTACAGGATATAGGCAGTAACAATATACTACTGGGGGCCTTAACTTTTTCTTTTAGACCTAGAAAAATCTAACTACAAAATAAACAAGAAAGAAGTTAAAGGGGTGAATACAATTTTAGATGAATTAGATATTATAGACCTCTGGAGAAAATTGAATGAGGATGGAAACAAGGGTACCATTTTCTCAGCAGTTCATGGCACCCATATAAAAATTAACCATGTATGTATTAGGGCACAAAACCTTTACAATCACATGTAGAAAGGCAGAAATTTTAAAAGTATCCTTTTTAGATCATAATGCAATAACAAATTTAATAAAGGGCAGTGTAAAGATACATTAAAATAAATTGGAAACTAAATAACATAATCCTAAAGGATGAGTGGGTTAAAGAAAAATCATAGAACCAATTAATAATTTCATCAAAAAGAATGGAAACAATGAGACAACATACCAAAATTTATGGGATGCATCCAAAGCAGTACTTTGGGGAAAATTTCTTATCTTTAAACACTTATGTTAACAAAATAGAGAAAAAAGCAAATCAGTGAATTGGGGATGCAACTAAAAAAATTAAAAATTACCAATTAAATACCAAATTGGAAATCCTGAAAACCAAAGAAGAAATTAATAAATTAAAAGTAAGGAAACTATTGAACTAACAGATAAAACTAGGAACTAGATTTATTAAAAAAAAAAAGCCCAGTAAAATTAAAGATAAATGGTCAATTTGATTGAAAACAAGAAGGAAGAAAACCAAATTATCAGTATCAAAAATGGAAAGCATCAATTTTCCACTATTGAAGAAGAAATTAAAGTGATTATTAGGAACTGTTTTACCCTATTTGTCTCAGTTTCCTCATCTGTAAAATGATCTGGAGAAGGAAATGGCAAACCACCCCAGTAACTTTGCCAAGAAAATCCCAAATAGGGTCACAAAGAGCTGGACAAGACTGAAAAAGACTGAATGACAATAATCTATCATATTTCCCACAGAGAGCTGTGCTAAACCTTTTTTCCCCTTTTTTTCTCATGCTTCCACACTACCTCTTCCCTCCATTCACTTCAGGAATGAACCTCCTTTCATACCTTATAAAGAAAATGGAAACTATTTGCTATGAATTCCTTTTCCTCCCCTGTTCTTCAAACAAGTACAACCCCTATTCTGCTCCAGTCTTTGATAATGAGGTGGATCTTTAGCTCACTAAGGCCTATTTTTAATATTTTAATTTTTTCTATTCCCTTGATTCCATCCCCTTCTTTCTACTCTGGCAACTTGCACCTATGATTTTCCCTTCCTTTATTTTTTTTATTTCTGTTTTCTCTCTTTAAGTTAAAGGTTCTGTTTGTAAAGTTTGCTTTAAAATTAAATACACATATATTACGTATGTATGGTCAACTAGGTGTCACAGTGGAAGAAGATCCAGGTCTGGAGTCAGGAAGACTCTTCTTTGTGAGTTCCAATCTGGCCTCAGATACTTACTAGCTACGTAACCCTGGGAGTCACCTAATTCAGTTTCTGCATCTGTAAAATGATTTGCGAAAGGAAAGGAAATGGCAAACCATTCAATTATCTTTGTCAAGAAAACCCCAAACAGGGTCATGAAAGTTTGAACGTGACAGAAACAACTAAACAATAATAAAAATTAGGAATGTATTATTACGTACAAATGTGAATAGGTACATATGTGCTTATATATACAAACACCTGTATACATATATGTGTGTATAGATATGTGTATATATTACATATATAATATATAAAATTATAGAATATTGTGGATTTTTTTACCCACACGCATGTGCTATATAGCATTCTATATTTATACTAGATCATTGTGTAGTCTATATATATATATATATGTACATGCATATACTCACATACACATGCATACGTGCATAATATAGTGGTACTCCAATACAATTCATGGAGCACTGAGTCTGTGCTTGGTCACTACTACGAAAACAAGAACTTAACAACTTGAATATTTGAGAATGATGAAGCAATCACCTCATTCACCACCATCAGGTCCCAACTTATCTTTCTATACTTTTATTTTCTGGAAAATTTTTTATTGTAGGGAGAGTGGGACAGTTGGACACAGGTTAGATGATTCCAATTTTGTTGGTAACATCTAAAGCATCATAGTCTGGAGCAAGTTGGATATAGGCCTTCTTCTCTCCATCAGGTTGCATCAGTGTGTTGACCTTGGCCATGTTGATGTCATACATCTTCTTTATGGCCTCCTTGATCTGATGCTTGTTGGTCTTGATGTCCACAATGAAGACTAGGGTGTTGTTGTTCTCAGTCTTCTTCACAGCAGACTCAGTGGTCAAGGGAAAGTTAATGATGGCATAGTGATCAATCTTGTTTCTCTGAGGGGCACTTTTCTGAGGGTATTTGGGCTGCCTTTGAAGTCTTAGGGTCTTGGGTCACCGGAAGGTGGAGGATATTCAAATCCTCTTCTTTTGTGGCTATGGATACCCTTCAGCACATCCTTCTTGGCCTTCAAGGCCTTGGACTTGGCTTCTATCTCGAGGGGGGAGGGAAGGAGACAACAGCTTCCTTCTTCATCTTTGCCGCCATCTTGGGAGAAAGGCCTTTCTATACTCCTTGTACTTCACTGTCCTCCATTCATACTACATTACAGCTACACTGATCTATTTGCCATTCTTCACACCGGCCATTCCATCTCTCAGCTCCACACATTTGTACTAGCAGTACCTACACCTGAAATGTACTTCTTATTTAAGTCTACTTCTCAGCTTCCCTGGTTTTCTTCAAGACTCAGTTCAAATTTAATTTCCTGCATAAGGCAATTCCCACCCCAGTATGCATGTGCATATGTATATTATGAATGTACATATGGTGCACACATAAGCACATGCAAACACATGTATGCACACATACACATTCATGTGCATGCATGTGTACATAGACATATTCCTGTATGTATCCAGTTTTTGCATGTTATCTCTCTCATTAGAATATAAACTTTCTGAGGGAAGAGACTGAACTTTTGCCTTTCTTTGTATCTGTATCACTTAGCACAGTGCCTGGTACAGCATAAGAACTTAATTAATGCTTGTTAACTGACTGACTGACTGACTGACTGACTGTGCTTAACACATGCCATTCTAGCCACATTAATCCACTTGATCTTCACGGAAAGCAGAATTCCATCTCCTGTCCTTGTATTTTGTACAGGCTGTCTGCTATGCTTAGAGTGCAAACCATCTTCACTTCTGCTTCTTAGAGCCCACAGTTTCCTTTAAAGTTCACATCATATTCCACCTCCTATATGCCTTTACTGATCCCCAGAGTTATTCGTATTCTTTGTTGTTTTTATTCAGTCATTTCAGACTCTTAATGACCCCATTTGGGGGTTTTCTTGGCAAAGATACTAGAGTGGTTTTCCTTTTCCAACAAATTTTACAGATGAAGAAACTGAGGCAAACAGGTTAAGTGACTTGCCCAGGGCCACATAGCTAGGAAGTGTCTAAGGCCAGATCTGAACTTAGGAAGATGAATCTTCCTGATACCAAACCCAGTGCTGTATCCACTGTGCCACCCAACTGTGCTCTATCAATCCTCCAAGTATATTATTATCTATTTTTATGTTAAATTCCCCTTTGCATCCAGTAAAATGTGAGTTTCCTGAAAGAAGGTTGTTTCCCATTTTGTGTGAATCCACATTTCTAAACACATTACCTGGCATGCAGTATGTGCTTAATAAATACTTGCTAGATGCTGGGAATCATGTATTTGAATGTGGAAACTGCCCTGAGTCTTTGTCACTTACTTCTGTAATCTGTACCATTAGCAGCAAAGTAAATTCATCATTTCACAGGCTAATGAAAGGTCAATGGCAAAATCATTTTTAAGCTCTCACTGCCAAAGTCGTCCCTTAGTTTTATTGCTTGGTACAGTCAAAATCATTCATAGCCTGTGCAGTTTCCTTTTCTGCACCTGCATTAAGACAAGGGCACAAAGCTGCTTAAGATGGACAATAAGCAGCATCAATAAACTTGCATTAGATTAGATGAAGTAATGGGCGATGACCAGAACTGGCATCAAATTGGCTACAGAGGGATAAAGTCACTGTGGTACAATGTCAAGACAGGAGGATTTAGAGTCAGAGAATTTGATGTCATATTCTAGCCATGCCACTCATTACCTCTGTGACCTTGGACATGGGGTTCTGCCACTGTAGATTTCAGTTTATTCATCTGTAAAATGAAGGGGGGTTGAATTGTTATTTTTTTGTTCGGTTATTTTAATCATGCCTGACTCTTTGTGACCTCATTTGGATTTTTATTGGCAAAGATACTGGAATGTTTTGACATTTCTTTCTCCTGCTCACTTTATAGATGAGGAAACTGAGGCAAATAAGTTTAAGTGACTTGCCTAGAGTCACACAGCTAGTGTCTCAGGACAGATTTGATCTCATGTACATAAGTATTCCTGACTCCAGGCCCAGAATCTAATCACTGTCCCACCTAGTTGCCCCTAGGGATTGGGCTAGATATCTCAGAAGATCCTTTGTAGTTCTGTTTTCTGGATCTAAGAAAATACCTGATGATGACTTCTAATTAATCGCCAAAACCAAAGTCCTAATAATTTTCAATTATAAAGCATGCTAATATGAAATTACATAATGTAATGATTTAGGGGAAAAGTGCTACTACCTAATGACATATACAAACATGTTTTTGGTGCATTAACACCTGGTATGGAGCTGGGCTGCGGAAGGACTAATAGATGTAAACTTGACAATTTTGAAACAGAATTCTGGTCCTTGAACTCCTCCCCCACCTTTCTATCTCTCACCTCAGGGTAAAAGTACGCATGCAAAAAGCACTTAGTACTAGGAGGGTAGACTTGAGGACTTCTAAGGTCTCTTCCATCTCTGGATTATTCATCCTACTATCAAATGAATAATAGGCCATCTTCATTTAAGCTCTTGATAAGTATATGTGTGCATTGTTCACAGGTTGAATTCTTTTTGTGTGTTCCTGTGATATGATTATACAATTTAACAGGGTTATGCAACTGCATTAGGTAACAAGAAACGTTTAAAAACGTGCAATTATAAAATAGCACTTGATTTAAGTGTGGAACATGTATTTTATTTTAAAAATCTCTCGTGCTAAAATACTGATCTCCTTTATCCCAGGTCTTGATATTCTGTGACACTTAAGAGTCATAAGACCACGGGCAAATCTCTGAACCTTTACAAGCCTCAATCTTTCCATTTTTAAAATGACGACAATAATGATTCCCAGATTTTGTGGTGAGGCTCAAAGCAGATAATCTATGTCAAGTCCTTTGCAAACTGTAATATCTCTATCTATACTTATACCTTTATCTATATGTATCCATATACACATACACACATATACATACCTACATATGTGTGTGTTGTTGTTATTGTTGTTAAGTTGTGTCTGATTATTTGTGACCCCATTTGGTGTTTTCTTGGCAAAGACACTGGAGAAATGCACCATTTTCTTTTCTAGCTCATTTTATAGATGTGAGGTAAAACAAAGTGAGGTAAACAAGCTTTAGTGATTCCCCAGGGTCACACAGCTAATAAGAAGCTGAGGCCAGATTTGAACATGAAATAAACTATGAACTATGAAATAAAATGGTGGATGAAATGAACTTATTTCACTTTCTAGGTATTCATACTTTCTGATTTCAAATTATTAAACTTCAGGCAACAAATACCAGATTGGAAATACACAGATGTGCTTAAGTATAAAATTACATTTAATTGTGGACCATGTATTTTATTTTTAAATACCAATTAGGTGATACAATACTGGAATTCTGGGTCTGGAGTCAGGAAGAACTGAGTTCAAATCCAACCTCAGACACTAGTTGTTTGACCATGGACAAATCATTAGTCCTTTCTTAGCCTCAGTTTACTCATCTGGAAAATCAGGATAATAATAGTACCTACCTCCCAGGGTTATTGTAAGGATCAAAAGGGATAGTTGCAAGGTACTTAGCATAGTACCTGGAATATGGTAAGTCATATGTAAATATTATTTATTTTATCACCATCATATCATATTAATATTATGACATTATTGTTATCAGGAGGAAGTCTTTTAACCTCTCTCAGCCTCAGTGTTTTCAAGCATAAAATTTGGATCATAAAAGCACCTGCTCCCAGGGTTGTTGTGAAGATAAAATGGAATCATACTTGTACAGCATTTACTACATTGCCTAGCACATAGTAGGTGTTTAATAAGGGATTATTTGCTTCCCCTTGAAGAAATATTACATATTCTTTATGGAAAGATTCTATCTGATTCACAGAGATCTTTGGCTTCTTTCTACCTTCCTTTTGAGAAGTCAACTTACTCAGTAATTAAACAGTCATATGAAAGATAGGACAAAGTTGTGGATTTTAATTCTGAGGTAACTTCTCATTTACCTAAAAACCAATTTGAGGGGGAAGGCAATCAGACAACTCATTAATCTGTATGCCTGCATGTTGTGACTTTGAAACCACACTTCTAGGTCAGAGGTTAGGACATTACACAAAGTCTGGCTAGAGAGTTCCCATTAAAACTGCATTTCATCTTTCCTTTGTTTCTCCAAGTACAGGGACACATTCATGGACACATCCTTAAATAATTCAAAAGGGATAATTTCTAATCTCTATGATATCTCATGGAGGGGCATGGAAATTTGCCATTTACAAAATCAATTGTCTAGAAGTTATGTAGCATCATTGTAGACCTCAAATTACTTCTGAATATTTACCACAAGAGATTTAAAGTCTTTACATTATATTTCCAAGGAAAAGGATACTTTATAAAATTCAACCAAAAAAGGAAAAGGCCTAAACTACCTCACCACTTCCCTCTGCCTGTAAGAATTCAGAGAGAATTTCTGTAAGATTCCAGGATTCCAGATTCCATTTCTCACGAGAATGTCTATAAGAGATTTGTAAAAGAAAGGATTACAGATTCACTTGAATTCTCTCATTAATATTGCTGGATTTTAAATCTCTAAACTGTCTTCAACTGGAGAATCCACTAAAACAGTTCAGCATTGTTATCTAAAGATGTGTGTGTGTGTGTGTGTGTGTGTGTGTGTGTGTGTGTGTGTATGTAGGTGGGTATGGGTGTTTCCCTTTAGGGGCTGTAATTAGGTTATTGAACCCCTGTGGTGCACTCTATGGGACTAATTGAAAATGAACTATTTGAACTAAGGAAAACTCAAGAGACCTTATCTAGGTGAAGCTACATGCAAATGTGCCTGTTCCGGTTTTAAATAACCTGAAAGTCAAGAAGTCAAGTTCAAACAAACATTTATTGAACTTCTAATTGCATACAAGTCTGTGTTAGACCTTCCTAGGCAAAATAGTTCCTGTGCACTTTTAGCAGCTGCAATTGTCCCAAAGTCTTGGAAGATCCTGCTGATGCCTATACATAAATATTAATATGTAACCAAAACCAAATATCGTACAGGGTCTTTATATTGAGGGGGAAGGAAAAGGAGTTCCTTCTTAGGTTTATAGAATTTAGGACTGGAAAATGTCTTACAGATCATCTAGTCAGAACATTTCATTGTACAGAAGAAGAAATTTACACCAGGAGAGGGAAATTAAATTATTCAATGCCATATTCCACAGAGACAGAGCTCTAGAGACAAAGTCAGGAAGAGTCAAGTTTGAAACTTGCCTCAGTCACTGGTTAGCTTTGTAACTCCGAACAAGAAATTTAAACCATTTTAAACTCAATTTCCTCATCTATAAAAAGGGAATAATAATATCACTAACCTCACAGAGTACATATGAAGATCAAATGAGACAATACATGGAAAGCACTTTAAAGGCACTATATTATTGCTGCTGTGGCTGTTAGTTGTATTAGTTGTTGTTGTTGTAGGGTTCAGAGATAGTACTTGAACCAAGGTCCTAGGTGCACACTCAAAGTCTGCAATTCTTCCCACTGTCACACAGCCCTCTTTCTAAAGGTTTAGACTAGTTCCTAGTCTAAGGTTCCCCCAAAGAGTTCATAGGATCTAGATTTAGAGCTCGAATATGATAGATAGATAGATAGATAGATAGATAGATAGATAGATAGATAGAGACAGACAGATAGGACAAAGACAAACAGAGATAGACAGGAAGATAGAGAGGTAGATGGAGACAATTAGACAAACACAGAGATAGTGATAGAAAGATAGATAGATACAGATAAATAGGCAGAGATAATAGATAGACAAACAGAGACAGATGATAGAGAGATAAACAGAAAATCAGTTAGAGTGATAAATAGGCAGTTTGACATAGAGAGGCAGATAGATGGATAGACAGACAGATAAAAATGTAAATCAAAAGATATATCAAAAGGCAGAAAGGCAGATCAATAGAAAGTCACACAGATGAATAGACAGACATACACATAGATAGATGATAGATAGATGATAGATAGATATAGATAGATAGATAGATAGATAGATAGATAGATAGATAGATAGATAGATAGATATAGAATATTTATTAAGTCTTTGTGTATAGGGCACTATGGAAGCAAAAGGTTTACATATAAAAGGAAAAAAAAAAGATAGTTACTGCCTTCAAGGAACTTATATATTCATGGAGAGGAGCCACATAAAGGGGACTGGAAAACCGGGGGGGATTGGGGGGGAGTGAGAATAGGAAATCTACTTGGAAGTTCAGAGAGAAACTGTAGGAAGAAGCTTAGTGACTGTACTGGGAATGCAAATTTGGAAGATCTTCCCTGCCCCTAGGCTAAAGTGCACCAGAAGCCTGGGGAGGGAGGCTTGTTTTTCAGTAGATACTTCTTGATTGGCCAGTGAGTCAATAAGGTTGTTACATTCTCTGAGCCAGGAGAAGGCTATATAAGCCCTGATGTGTAGCTTTGTTTTGGGACTCACTTTGAGAAGTGTTCTGTGATTTGATCTGAATTCTGGGAAGCCGTTGTTGAGAGTCCCCCGGCTTTGAAAAACCCAGAATGTGGAAACCCAGATGTTGACTGGGTATGGATGTAATGGTTGGACAGTTTGGAAATCTGTCTACTTGATGTTTCTGTCTTGATAATTCTGCCTGTATACTTTGAGGTTCAGGGTGCTGACCTTTTCTCCTGAACAAGGTAAACGATATATGTCTGACTGATTAAAGTAAGCTTGTTAACCCATTTTGAGTTGCTTTCCTTTAACAAAGCAGATCCAAGAACCTGTGGTAGCTGCAAACCCTGAGGACGCGCTTGGGGTGCTTGCTGCTACAGTGACCTGGTTTCTGACTAAATGAGAAAAAAGGCTTACCTAATAGAACTAGGAGTGAAGTTTTACATTTCTCAGAGAACATCTAGTTTGAGCTCCAACTAGACAGATAAGATGACTGAGGCCCAGAATGGTTAAGTGAATTTCCAAAGTCAAATGAGTACTGTGTCAATGGGAGGATGTGAATCCAGGTCCTCTGACTCCAGATCCAGAATTCTTTCTACTACTGTAATAGTAATAGGAATTTGAAGACCTTCTCTGCCCTTAAGTGGCCAAATATAATGACATGGAGCCCGTGGTGGGAGGAGCTTGCTGAAAGGGTAGAACAGGAAGGGTGGAGCAGGAAGGAGCAGGGGAGAGCGCGAGTAGAGCTGGGAGCAGGCAGAGTGGAAGGCAGACAGGGGCCTTTTTGCTTAAGGGAGCCTGTTTTGTTTTAAAGGCCTGACAGAGGGAAGGCTTGGGGATGTCAGTGCTAGCTGCATTCAATATGTATACCAACTTCTTGGTTGCTATGATGGATTTTGTTTTCTGGCATTGGGATTTGGCTTTCTGGTGTTTGAATAAATGTTTTGGTTCTGTCTTCTGTGTGGAGAGTCTGTTGCAATTTGTGATTCAGAACTACACCAGAATATTCATAGCCACAGTGGGCGCTGTGAATATTGCATTGGTATTATAACTACACCAAGAAATCTCCTTTTGTCTTGTTTTTCCTTAGTCCTATTGACTATTTCTTACCACTGTGAGTGTATGGCTCTATACTTCTAAGGCACTTTGTTGATATTTATGATACCACTAAATATTGTCAATTCTAAGTATGCATGTCTCTATAGAGTACTTTTTTGGCTTACAAACTGTTTCCAAATCTCTTGAATAATTCAAAGGTTATTTATTTTTCCATTTGTTTTGACATTTGTTTTTAAGTCAAAAATTCATTGTTACATACTGACCTTCAGACAAAATGTATACCTATAACAAAGGCTCGAGGAGGCTTTTTTTCCATATCTTTTAATGAAAACATTGTTATGTTATAGTACTTTCTGATTGTTCATAAAAATGTAAATTATTTATAATATTTAAAACAAGTTAAGAACAATGGCCATTAGGAGAAAGATGACAAGAAATAACACATATATAATTAACTCATTTGAAGAAACATTTATTAGAAACACACTACTGATAAAGCACAGTCTAAGTTTCTGAGAGAGCAAAAAAAAAATCCAACCAAATAAAAAAGCCCCCTACCACTACCATCATCAGCAACAAAAACACCATGGTCTATGTTCTTAAGAAGCCAGCAGTAAAAATAGAACTAGAAATATTATTATGATGCAAAATAGAAAATAACAATTTCATAAGATCAAGCAAAATGTTATGAATTTAAAGGCCAAAAAGAGACTAAAGGGAGAGAGAGGGAGAAGGAGAGGGGGAGAGAGAGAGAGAGATTCAAAGGCATAAGGATCTGTTATTTGAATTGACTTTTAAATTTGGATGCTATTTGGTGAGAATGAGATGGGGCTCTGGAATTGTAGAAAGGGAAAATGTCTTCAGAATACAATATAGAAAGAACAAAGGCATTTGTTCTTTTGGGCTAGAGTATGCAAAGGGGAGGGATGATATTTAAGACGATAGAGCAGAGACATATTCTTTGGAGGGGCTGGAATGCCAGGGTAAAACATATAGACTTTATTTTGCAGATAATAAGAAGTTTACAAAATGTATTTTGTTATAGTTTCACTGTGATTCCTTTCCTCATTAATTACTAGAGGTTCAAAGTTGAACATTGTGATTATTATTTGAGATATTAGCCTTAAGTGTCACTGAAAATATTTCTCTCCCTTCAGTGAACTTTGAGGAAGGATAATAGAAGATGATTAATGCTGCCAAAGCTTTGATCATCTATAAACCATTACAAGGTGCCAAAGTACTTTTGTATTTAGTTCCCATCATGAGAACCATGTATAATGGGGCAGATTAAAGTGGCATTTAATATAAAAACCTAATTAGCCTACTTTGAGTGAACTAAGATTTCCTTGGTGTGGATACTCCCTCTATCTACTCAGATTGCAATCCTTCTACACTTACTTAGAGAATTAAAGTAGAAAGAATATTGAATGTTAGAGAGACTTGCCTCTAACACTTATTAGCTGTATGATTGTGTTTCAAACTCTCTGAGCTTCAGTTTCTTCATCTGTAAAATGGGGACAACAATACTCATAATTCCTATATCACAGGACTGTTGTGTGGATCAAATGAGGTAATGATTTTTTTAAAGGATTTTGCAAACCCTTAAATTCCTATATGACTAAATTATTATTCTAGCCCTATAAAACCTTTATTCAAATTTTACCATAGATAATCCATAAAAAATCTAACCAATGTTTTAGAGACTTTCTTCTCTCTCTCTCTCTCTCTCTCTCTCTCTCTCTCTCTCTCTCTCTCTGTGTGTGTCTCTATCTTTTTAAAGTTTCATGTACACTAGTGTGCCATCTAAGTTGTCTCCCCATTCTTGCTTCACAACTGATTAACCTCCTTTATTAGTCATGCATGTTCTTGGCGATGTCTTTTTTTACTATATTTCCTGTATACAATGGGTCACTGTTAATATGTGGTGGCCTGTATCTTTCTAATGCTTGTCAATGTGTTTTAATTTTCAGTTTTCTGCAACCACAGGAATTCATGATTTGCAGCCAAATAGAATCACCATAGATCATTGGCATGTAAAAAAGTGGACTTTTCCATAGGCAAAGTTAGTTTCATTAAAATTATTGCAGAGTTTTCTTTGTCCAATCTAGTCCAACATTCTCCTACTCAATTCTGGGCCCATATTATATCAACTATCTTCAGTACTTATTAAAATAGATATACTTATAGACTACCTTAATAGGACATCTGTAAACTTCACTAAGAATTTTGGATACTTTGTATGTCATTAATTGGATGATATTCATTTCTTCATTTTTTTCCTTCAGCCCTAGTGAAAGTTATCTTTTTGGTCATGCCAATAATTTTCAGGTGGTCATTCATTTCACTTATGAAGTTTCTAACCTTTTTAAAGGCAAGATGCTATTAAAATGACATTATCTATAAAAATGAATATTTGGAGAACCTTGTTGCAATCAGGAAATTTCTTTGATTTTTTCTCTTAGAGTGATAAGAAACATCTTTGAAGCATACCTATGTATCTGTGTGCCTATGTATCTATGTGTTTATCTCTCTATTTCTATATGTATGTATGTGAGTAAGTATGTATGTATTTATGTATGTATGTATGCATGCATGTATCTATCTATCACTCCATCTGAGCCTGCACAGAGCTTTGCTTGATGTCAGTATTGAAGCAGTATTCTGCTCAACAAAAATATATTAAATGTCAACATAAAATCCTAAAATATGTCATATGGAATTGAGTCAATGAGCCATTTGACCTAATTGTGTTTCTTAGAGTGGCAGCCAGACATTTGTGGAAACGGGGCAGTTCTCAGTAAGTTTAATTTCAATAAATTCAGGGTGTACCTTCAAACAACTATAGATTTTTTTTTTGCTTTTTGGAGGGCAATTGGGGTTAAGTGTCCTGCCCAAAGTTTCATGGCTAGTAAGTGTCTGAGGCTGGATTTGAACTCAGGTTTTCCTGATTCCAGGGCCAGTGTTCTATTCACTGCATCACCTAGCTGCCCCAACTCTAGCTTCTTTTAAAGAACAAAACAAAACAAAAAAATTCTATTGATGCATTGAAGCTGTGTTTGAACATTTTTTTCAACCTATACCACATCTGAAGAAAATGAGAAACCACAAGTTTAAAACTAACTGTGCAAAGCATCATTTTTTGTTATGTATCTCAGAGTTGTGAGGGATTCAGTGGCCAACAATTCCAACAAATATTCAAACAAGAATCCTCTCTACAGCATTCTTCACAGGTGGCAATTCAACTTTTACATGGAGACCTACAGTGAGAGGGAACCAATTACATTCAGAGGTAGCCTAATTCCACTTGAAGAGAGTTGTGATCACTAGGGAGTTTTTTTTTTCCTTACAGAAAGCACAAATGTGTCTCACTGCAACATCTTCCTATTTGTTCCTATTTTTTTTCTCTGGGCCCAAATGAAAGTATTTAATGCCTCTTTCACAAGATAGTCCTTTAAAAAAAGGGAACTTTTAAAAAAAAATCAAATTCCTTCATCTTTTCTTAAGTAATCATTGTTTTCATGTCCCCAGATTGTAATAAATTGAATCCAGTTAAAATAGATAAATAGATTAAACCTCAAAATCATGTGTAGGCTCCAAATTCAAAGACAAAACCTTAACTTGAAGTCAGCTACCAGCCTCCGCTGAGTCTTCTCCTTTTCTAGGCTAAATGCCCATAGTGCTGTCTACCAATCCTCATGTGAACGACCTTAATGTCCTTTCATCATTTAGATTTCTGTTTTCTGGAGAGTCTCCAGGAATAAATTTCCTAAGAAGTAGAATATAGAACTAAACATAATAATTCAGATGTGATCTGACTGATCAGAGTCCAGTGAGGTATGGCTACCCCAATTTCTTAGATCAAGGGGATAAAATAAACCTTGAGGGAATCTGCTGATCAACTTCTGAAAGAGATACCAAAATCAAAACCCCCAAGAAGGTTATACCCAAATTCCAGAGCTCTGAGGTCAAGGAGAAAATATTGCAAACAGTCAGAAAGAAACGATTCACATATCATGAAGTCACAGTCAGGATCGCACAATATTTAGTAGTGCCCATGTAGAAGGAGAGGAGTGCTTGGAATATAACATTCCTGAGGGCAATGGAGTCAGGATTACAAACAAGAATAACCTACCCAGAAGAACAGAATATAATTATTTGGTGGGAAATGTATATTTGATGACATAGAGGATTTTCAAACATTCCTCATGAAGAGACCAGAGTTGAATAGTAAATTTGACTTTCAAACAGAAAATTCAAGAGAAGGATAAAGAGGAAAACAGAAAAAAGAAATCATAAGGGATTCAATAAAGTTAAACTATTTACATTCCTATATGGGAATATGATACCTATAACTCCTAAGAATTTGTTATTATTAGAGTTGTTAGAAGGATTCTGTACAGACCAAGGGTGTGGATCTCAGGTAATTGTGTTGGAATGATCACCAAAAAAAGAATGTATGTGTGAAAAAGAGGGATGCTCTGCGAGAAGGATGAAATGAAAGGCACATTTTCTTGCATAAAGGAGACACACAAGGAATAGCTGTTTTTTTCCCCTTTTTTCTTCAATTTATTTATTTATTTTTAGTTTTCAACATTCATTTCCACAAGATTTTGAGTTACAAATTTTTCTCCCTATCTTTCCCCTACCCCTACCCTGAAATATCAAGCCTACTGAATACCCCTTCCCCCAATCTGTTATCTCTTATATCCTCCCCCATTTGCCCCCTAACTTTCTAGTAGGGCAAGATGGATTTCTACACCCCAGTGCCTGAATATATTATTTCACGGTTGCATGTAAAAAAAAAACAATCATTTTTTTATATACATTTGTTTTTAAAACTTTGAGTTCCAGATATTTTCCCTTCTTCCCTTCTCAATCACAACCACTGGGAAGATAAGCAATTCAATACAGGTTGTACATGTGTAGTTATGCAAAACATTTCCATAGTAGTTATATTGTGGAAGACAACTATATTTCTCTCCATCCTATCTAGCCCCCCACTTATTCTATTTTCTCCTTTGACCCTGTCCCTTTTCAAAAGTGTTTGCTTCTAACTGCTTTCTCCCCAATATGTCCTCCCTTCTATCATGCCCCCTCTTTTCACCTCCCCCCAATTTTCCTGTAGGGCAAGCTACCCCATTGGGTTCATATGTTATTCCCTCCTTAAGCCAAATTCAATGAGAGTAAGGTTGTTCCATTCCCTTTCACCTTCTTGCTCTTCCCCTCTGTTGTAACAGTTTACCCTAATCTATCTCTCCCTGTCTTCTTCTCCCAATAAATTCTTCTCTCACCACTAAATTTTATTTTTTAGGTATCATCCCTTCATATTAAACTCATCTTGTGCCCTCTGTCTATGAATACATGTACACACATATGCCCATACTCACATATATATTTATATACACATACACCCTCCTATACATACATATATATGTATGTATACATATATATGTATGTATGTATAAACATATATATATATATATACATATATATATATACACATATATATTCCCTTCCAGTATCCTCATACTGAGAAAAGTCTTATGAGTTACAATTATCATTTTTTCATGTAGGAATGTAAATAGTTCAACTTTAATAAGTTCCTTATGATTTCTTTTTCCTGTTTACCTTCTCATGCTTCTTATATTTCTGTTCAGCTCTGGTTTATTCATCAAGAATGCTCAAAAATCCTCTATTTCATTGAATGATCATATTTTCCTCTGAAGCATTATACTCAGTTTTACTGGGTAGGTGATTCTTGGTTTTAGTCCTAGCTCCTTTGAGCTCTGGAATTTCATATTCCAAACCCTTTGATCCCTTAATGTAGAAGTTTCTAGGTCTTGTGTTATCCTGATTTTGTTTCCACAATACTCAAATTGTTTTTTTTTTCCTGATTGCTTGCAGTATTTTCTCCTTGACATGGGAACTCTGGAATTTGGCTATAATATTCCTAAGTTTTCTATTTGGGATCTTTTTCAAGAGGTGATTGAGAAATTCTTTCAATTTCTATTTTGCCCACTGGTACTAGAATATCAGGGTAATTGTGCTTGATGATTTCTTGAAAGATGGTGTCTAGGCTCTTATTTTGATCATGGCTTTCAGGTAGTCCAATAATTTATAAATTATCTCTCCTGGATTTTTTTTCCAGGTCAGTGTTTTTTTTTCAATGAAATATTTCACATTGCCTTCTATTTTTTTCATTTGTTTGGATCTGTTTTATAGTTATCTTGATTTCTCATAAAATCATTAGCTTCCAATTGCTCCAATCTAATTTTGAAGGAATTATTCTCTTCAGTGAGTTTTTGAAATTCCTTTTCCATTTGGCAAATTCATCTTTTTAAGGTATTCTCCTCATTGGCTTTTTGGGTGTCTTTTACCATTTGACTTAGCTTATTTTTTAAGGTGTTATTTTCTTCAGTATTTTTTTTGTCTCTTTTAGCAGGCTGTTGACTCATTTTTCATGATTTTCTTGCATCATTCTCATTTCTTTTCCCAATTTTTCCTCTACTTCTCTTACTTGATTTTCAAAATCCTTCTTGAGCTCCTCCATGGCCTGTATCAATTCATATTTTTCTTCAAAGCTTTTGATGCAGGAGTTCTGACTTTGTTGTCTTCCTCCTATTCCATGCTTTGATCCTTTTTGTCCCCCCAAAAGAATCTATGATCTGTTTGTGCTTCCTCATATTGCCAGCCAATTACTTGATTTTTGAACTCTGCCATGGTAGAACTCTGCTTCCAGTTTGCAGACAGCTATATCCCAAAATTCTGTGGTTTTGCAGCTGCCAGAGGTATTAGGAGAGTGCCCTCTCTACAGCCCCCACAATCTCTGGCTCACTGGTAACACACCCCAGTAACACCACCCGAGACCATGATCCAGATCCAAGCAGGTTAAAGCAAGAGTGATTACCATCTGAATGATTGGTTGACCCCTAACAATCTGTAGGCCAGGAGCTGTAGAAGCAGCTAGGAGGCAGCAGCTGCAGCTGCTGTACACACTCTGCCACTTCTCAACCAAGGGGGAGGGGCTGGACCACACTCTTCTGTCCCCTATTCCAACAGAGTTCCTGACTGACCTTTTACTTTGTCTTTGGCATTTATGGTTTGAGAAGTCAGGAAACTACCACAGCTGCTGGTGATTCACTCTCCTGAAGTCTCCTTCCTGCCACCACTGGTAGGGGCTGCCCTGGGGCCAGAAACGCGCAGCTCATGCAGGACTGTGCTAGGCTCCCAGCACATTGCTATGGACCTTTCTTGTAGGCCTGCCAGGTTGCCTTCAGCAGGAGATTTGTTTCTCTCTGTCGCTTTGTGGATTCTGTAGTTCTAGAATTTGTTAAGAATCATTTTTACATGTATTGGAAGTGATTGGAGTGGGAGCTCATCAAGTTTGTGCTTCTACTCTGCCACCTTGGCTCCATCTTCACAAGGAGTAGCTTTTATAGTAGAGGAGGGAATTGGAAGATGGCAGGAAATGCTTGAGCCTCTTTCTGATCAGAATTGGTTCAAAGAAGGAAGAATATGTATCAATTGCATACAAGATTCATCTTGCTTTATAGGGGAAGATTATAAGAGATATGAAGGGAATATAATAAGGGAGAAAACAGATTGGGGGAAGCACTGGTGGGAAGCAAGACAGACTTTTGAGGAGGAACAGGATAAGTAACAGAGAGAGAAGGATGAATAGAGGAAAATGGAATGGAAGGAAATGCACAGATCATAACTGTAAATGTAAATGGGATGAGATAACTCACAGAGTGGAAGTAGATAGCAAAATAGATCAGAAACAAGAATCCAACAATATGTTGTGTGCAAGGGACACATTTGGAACAAAAAGACACCCATGGAGTTAAAATTAAATTCTGGAGCAGTCTTTTAGTTTTCAGCTGAAGTGAAGAGAGTAAGGGTTGAAATCATGGTCTCAGACAAAGAAAAAGCAAGACTAGACCTAGCTGAAAGAGATAATTAGAAAAAAAATCTTTATTTCCCTAAAATGTACTGTAGACAATAAAGTGATGTCAAAACACTTTATGACTTCTCTGATAAAAATCTCATATTGCAAACACATAAGGAACCGCATCAAGTTTATAAAAAAAGTATCATTCCATAATTGATAAAATAAACAAAGCATTTCAATAGTTTTCAGAACTCAAAGCTGTCTATTCTTATATGAAAAAATGCTCTAAATCAGTATTGATTAGAGATAAAGAAATTAAAACAAGCCTGAGGTATCACCTTATACCTATCAGAAATGACAAATCCTGGAGGGTATGAGAAAAAAAAAACAAAAACAGTAGGTACACCAATGAACTGTTGGTAGAATAGTGACCTGATCTAGCCATTGTGGAGAACAATCTGGAACTATGCCTTCAGAGCTATAAAACTGTGCATACCCTTTGATCTAATAATATCACTACCAGGTCTGTACCTGAAAGAGATCAAAGGAAAAAGACCTATTTGTATAAAAATAATTATAGCAGCTATTTTGTGGTGGCAAAGAATTTGACATTGAAGGAGTGTTCATCCATTGGAAAATGGCTGAAGAAGTTGTGGCATATGATTACAATAGAGTACAATTATTCAATAAGAAATGTCCAAGGGAGAGGTTTCAGAAAAAATAACAACAACAAAACAAACTGACAAGACCTGTATGCACTGATGCAAAGTGAAGTGAGAAAATCAGAAAATCATTGTGCACTGTGACATGAGTGTTGCTCAGCTATGATGGCTCAGTGGATAGAGTGCTAGTTCTGAAGTCAGGAAGACCTGAATTCAAATGCAGTTTCAGACACTAGTTGTGTGACCTTGAGCATGTCACTTAACCTCTGTTTGCCTAAAGTCATTGAAGAAAAATGCAAACAACTCTAGTATCTTTGTTAAGAAAACCCCATGGACTATTTCATCTATGGAGTCAAAAAGAGTTATACATGACTGAACAAAAACAACGTCTATCAATTCA
The DNA here is from genome assembly GCF_028583685.1 of Petaurus breviceps papuanus. Taxonomy (NCBI): domain Eukaryota; kingdom Metazoa; phylum Chordata; class Mammalia; order Diprotodontia; family Petauridae; genus Petaurus; species Petaurus breviceps. Next base: position 19,220,370 of record NW_027187378.1, on the reverse strand, counting down.
GTGGTCCAAGACTTATGATGAAAAAACACTGTCTACTTCCAGAGAGAGAAACGATGAACTCTGAAGGCAAATTAAAGTATAATTCTTTCCTCCTTCCTTCCTTCCTTCCTCCCTTCCTTCCTTCCTTCCTTCCTTCCTTCCTTCCTTCCTTCCTTCCTTCCTTCCTTCCTTCCTTCCTTCTGAAATGCCTAATGTAGAAATATATTTTACATTATTTCATACATACATATATATAATTAATATCATTTTCCTTGCCTTTTCAGTGAATGGAGAAGGGGTTATAGGGGAGGGAGAGAATATGAACCCCCCCCAGAAGGTTAAGAATAAATAGATAAATAGATATTAAAAATAAAAACAAAAATAAAATCCCCCAATTCTCTCTCTTCCAAAACTCATTTTTCACCCTGTTTTCTAGCAATACCTTCAATATATCTTGTTCTGCTTAAAAATCTGAGGATAAAGATACCCATATTGCCTAACACTTATTTGTTTGAAGGCAGTAAAATTAATAAATTAAATTAAATAATTTTATAATTATTCTTCTGTTGTCCCTTCTTGTTACTGTGTCACTGTCTTCATTTCCATTTTGCAGATAAGAAGTCTAAGGTAGAAAGTTAGAGGAACTTTCCAAGGTCATTCATGCTGTATAGGTATTATCAATATAAAATGGATCAGTCTTATGAATATATGGGGCCTGGAATGACCAGCACAACTGAATCGAGTCACAACCAGATAATCATATTTTCATTGATTGTCAGCAGTTTTTCCACAGCAGAAGGATTTGGGCACATGAGCGGCAAAAAACAGTCACAGAGCTCATGATCTTAACTTTGAGTTCACAAGGTCATTTAGGTTGCCTGAATTAGGTTTGCTAATGCACAGAGTGCCCCAATCCAATAATAACAGATGTAGAAGGAACGTGCTTGTCATTTTCATGTTGGAGGCATGCAAGAGTCTAAAAGCTTTAGTCAATGGAAAATGGATGCACATTTCAACCATAATCAGAAATTCAGCATAAGGTAACAGTATCTAGAATTCATTCTATACTCATTGAAATTCAAGCCATCAGTTCTATAGCTATTATCAATTCACTGTGCTTTTGTTTTCTAGACAAATAGACCAAATTTTAACTTTTATTAGTGAAACAAAGTCTCTCTCTCTCTCTCTCTCTCTCTCTCTCTCTCTCTCTCTCTCTCTCCCTCTCTCTCTCTGTCTCTCTCTCTCTCTCTCACACACACAGCCCAATCAACTGTAGGACCCAGGATAGATTGGATTGATTTATGCATTTACATAGCAACATAGATCAAGTTGGTAATATACTACGCAAAAAGACTAGAGTAGAAATATTCAGAAATATGAGCTGGCAAAAATCAGAAACTAATGAATTGCAGATTGCCTAAACAAATGACGGTATATGGATGTAATATAATATTATCATGCCATAAGAAATACAGAGGAAACTGGAGAGGTCATTATGAATGGATGCAGAGGAAATTGAACAGAAGAGAAAAATTTCTGCAATGCCAATAAAATTATGGAATGGGGGGAAAAACCCTTGGAAAGACTTTCGAACTCTGATCACAACCATCATAAACCAGAGGTCTTGAAGACTGAAGATGAAGATAAGGTATTTATTTTCTGCCAAAGAAGTGAAAGACTTAAAATACTGAGAAAGACATGTTTTTTTCAGGCATGGCCAATGTGAGAATTTGTTTGCTGTACTATGCATGTTTATGATGGTTTTATTTTGTTTTAGTTTTTCATTGAATGGGGGCAGTAGTTGGCAGGATAGATTATAAATGCATATAAAATAAATCAGTTTAAAAAAAGACATCTAGACTAGCTAGGGTTCAGCTCAAATGCCACCTCTTCTACAAAACTTTGCTTGATTTCTCCTAGTTACCAGTGTTTACTTTCTACTCAGTTTTCCTTGAACTGTACTTATGTGTATGAACTCTGTACCACCCCAGTAATATATACATTCCACAGGCATAAGTGTGGTTTCATTTTGTGTTTGTACATCCGAAGCCTAGCACAGTGTTATAGACATAATACAGTATACATTTGTTGAATTTGAGTTGCTAGATTTTGGTGGTTTTCATTAACTCCCAAAGTTGCAATATTATCCCCAATTAGGGCTTCCAATAAGCAGGCATAGGGCACCATATGATGCATTTGATGAATATTTCACTTATATTAGGAATTTTTCATATTTAAATTAAGAAATAAGAAATGTCCTCTTTGCAATGAGTCACCTAGTTCCTGCCATGCCTCTTTTTGCTTATTATCAGTTGTTCCTAGTTGAATGTCAAAGTCTCGGATTTAATTCTGGAGCTTGTGTATGACTTAGGACCTAATAGATTTATATGTTTGAAATGAATTCAATTTCTTACAATCTGGTGGCATATGATAACAATGAATAGATCTGGAAGGAAGAGGGAAATTGATAGACATAAGTTTATATGCATCCAGGCATGTGAAACACACAATTCATCCATTTTTATTTATCCTTTACAACTCATGTCTCATATCCTCCCTTCCACTGGTAATGGTGAAGACAACAAATGTGGTGGGAGCCTCTCTTTGGATCTGTTGACTCTATGTGGATGGCAAGGAAGCATGTGGATTGTCTAGCCAGGTTTATAACCTAGGAGACCTAGTCAGCTAATTATTCTCCCTTATCTAGATCCTAAGTTTTTTATGGATTCTACCTTCCTTATATCTCTTGAATCCATCCAACTATGTTCCTCAAATATGCTTTATATTTCCTTTACATTTGCTTAAATTATTCCTTTTGCTTGAATTCCTTCCCTCTGAATCTTTGCCTCTTGTGTTACTCATCTACTATAGTTCAGTTAAAATGCTGACCCAGTTGCTCAAAGACAAGAGACAAATTCTTCTGTTTAACAGAGAAATCCCCCCCAAATCTTCCTTCAAATTATACTTTTGGGCTGATTGCACAATCTACATTCCAGCCAAACGGGTCTATTTGCTATGTACTGTATACTATAATCAACCTCTGTTCTTCAAATTCTTTACTGGTTATGCACAGGCTGTCCTCTATGCCTCCATTGCCTTTATTTACCTTGACTTTTTGGAATCTCTAGCTCCCTTTAAGGATCAGATAAAATTGCTCCATTGTTAGTGCCCCTCTCATAATTACTACGTGTTTATTTTGTACATATCATTGTGTGTAAAATATAAGAGTTGACACAGAAAATTCCATAAGTCTAAAAATAAACTTGAAAAACAGTTGCTGATCTGTTTTGGTAGAAGATATTTACTCACTAGGATTTCCTTAAAGCAACGAAATCATAGGTCTGGAGATAATTGTTCAGTTGTTTTTCACTTGTGTGCAACTCTTTGTGGTTTTCTTGGCAAAGATACTGGAGCAGTTTGCCATTTCCTTCTCCAGCTCATTTTCTAGATGAGGAAACTGAGGCAAACAGCATTAAGTGACTTGCCCAGGGTCACACAGCTAACTCAGAAAGATATTTTTTCCTGATTCCCAACACCATGCTCTATTCACTGTACCACTTAGCTGCCCCTGATCTGTATAATATGTACATGCATATCAGCATTTATGTATATTTATTGTAGGCATATTCTTATCCATATACATATTGTCATACCCATGTAATGGTAATGTAATATGAATTTGAAAATCCCTTTGTATTGGCAAAGGTAGTAGGTACTTAGCACTTAGTAATTGATCAGGCTTCTGTTGGGGAAACATAATGCATGAACTCCTATCTCCTGTCTCTGACATAACAGGAAGGGTTGTCTGAAACAGGAAGTAGCTAATGCTGTGTATATAAGAAAGCCCCAGAGAGGCATAGTCAGAATTTCTTGGGACCAGCATCTGGTGGCAGAACAGCTACAGAAGAGAGAATGTAGAACTGAGCCAGAATTTCCTGAGAACTTGTGGTGGTGGGGCTTCTTCAGAATAAGAGCCCTGAAGCCTGGAGCCAGGAGCCCAGGTAACAGAGGATCCCAGGAGCCCAGGAACCAGGAGCCCAGGAGAAGACTGAGGAATTATGACTGGGACACTGAGACTTTTTTCTGTTTGTGGCTTGGTTGATCCTTCAATTCCTGGGAGCAGAAATTGGGAAGGATCTGACATAGACTGGATCCTGTGAACGTCAATGTGGAGCAGGACCTACCCAGAGAGCTAGACAAGGAAGTGGGAGCTGTCTGCCATTGAACCCAGGTGTGGTGAATCCAATTAGAATCTGGGACCATGGAAGGGGATCTAGGGAATTTGAGAACAGGCCCCAAGTCAAGATGAAAAGGCCTCTCTGTGGGTACTAAGTAATGATGAAATTGTAGTTTACTCCCGTGACCTAGGGGTGGAGGATTTGTGTATTAATGATACTTAGTAATTGATTGATAAGTGACTGATTGAGTTAACTTAAGTGTGCCCCATGAGTGGAAGACTTTGTACTTTGAGATGAATAAGTGACTGACTGAGTTAACTTAAGTGTGTCCCATGAGTGGAAGACTTTGACTATTGTACTTTGAGGTGACTGTTCTTTGTTCTAAATATTGTCACCACTTTGGTGAAAACTATGTGGCCATTTTAATGATAAGCTGTTGTGAATACTATATTGTGATTTTCTGTGATAAGTTACAATATTGTGAATGCTTTACCTTGATTTTCTGTGAATGTTTTGCTTTGATTTGTTATGGAATAGAGTGTCCACTATACTGTGTAATCAGAACCTTAAAAACTGTTCACAGTAGCAGTCCTCTGGAAAGCTGCTCATGCATGGCATTATACCCTACCATCACATCCATTCAGATATGTCTTATAGGGGTAATACTATTTCTTGTCTTTGTATATTGGGCACCTGCTATGGGAACAGGCATATAGTAAGCATTCAAGAAATGGTTTCTTCAGTGAAAAATTAATGTGCAGGATAAATTGGAAAAGGGAAAGATTTAAGGATGATAGATTAGGTTGGTCACTGTAGCAAGAGTTCAAATAAGATGCAATAGAGGTCCAATTTAGGCTTGTAGCTTTGGGACAGACAAAAAGATACACACAATTACAGATTGGATATTGAACTGGCAAGAATTGTCAGCTGATGGGCATGAGACATAAGGGAGATATAGAGGATAATTCCATGTTTTCCAAAATTGATGAGTAAGAAAATAGAATTTCTGAAATATGGAATTTGAAAACAGGATCAGATTTTTTAGACAGAATATAGTGGTAGTTTTAGACATTTTAAATTTGAGATCCTGGTATGACATTCGCATACAGACATTCAATTTATAGTTTAAAATATAGAATAGAAAACATATTTATTCACTCTTTCAAAATATTTACTAAAATTTAATGATGATGGAAGATTTGGAATAAATGAAGAAAAAGGTGAAGGATACTAATGGTAACTATTTTCCCTAATTACATGCTAGTAGAACTCAAAACTTAAATGAAATTGGTGAATATTTACCAAAAAAAAACATAAAATAATTGTCAGTCATTAGCTTTTCAGACCTGTCCACCTTTTTTTGATCCCATTTGGAATTTTCTTGGCAAAGATATTGGAATTGTTTCCCATTTCCTTCTCCAGCTCATTTTCCAGACAAGGAAACTGAGGCAAATAGGGTTAAGTGACTTGCACTGGGTAACCCAGATAGTAAGTGTCTGAGGCAATATTTGAACTTGGGAAGATAAGTCTTCCTGACTCTAGGCCCAGCACTCTATTCACTGTGTCACCTAGCTGCCCTTAGACAAAATAAACAGAACAAGAGATAGATAACTGAGTCTAACAAAAAGGAAATTGAATAAGGCATCAAAAAACTCTTAAGGGGTAAAGGACACTTAGACCAGATGGATTGACAAGAGAATTCTATTGAAGATTCAATTAAAAAAATTCCAACATCATATAATATGTTTGCAAAAAAAAATGCCAAAAGAAGTGGTTCTACCAAATTTCTTTTACGACAAAAATATGGATACCTAAACCAAGGAAAGGCAAAATAGATAAAACTGTAATTCAATATCTTTAATGAATATTACTGAGAAAGCCAGTAAATATTAGTAAAGAGGTTAGAGCAACATATCATAATTATCATATGTGAAACTTGGCTTGATTTATAACAGTAATGTAGTGTTGGTTTAATATCATGAAAAAAATGAACATAATTGACCATATTAATAATAAGACAACAAAAATCATGTGATTTTATTATTAGGTACAGAAAAAACTTTTGGCAAAATGTATTTAAAACACTGGAACAAAGACATTTTTCCTTAATGTGGTACATGTTATTTATCTGAAAGCAAGAGTTAGCATTATGTAACAGAGATGATTTCCAATTTGATATTCTTGATATTCAAGATGATTTCCAGCAAATTCATGGGTAAAATAAAGATATCCTTTGTCACCACTTCTTTTAACATAGTAATACAAAAAGCACCCTTTGACCCAGTAATACACCACTAGGTCTATATACCAAAGAGATAAAAGTGGAAAAGGATTCATAGTAAAATACATTTATACATCTATGTTTATATCCATATCTATATCTGTAGATCTATATACATATCTATCACCTATTTATCTATCATCTATCTATCTATCCATCTATCTCTCTTACAACTCTTTTTTGTGGTGGCAAAGAATTGGAAACCAAGGGGATACCTGCCCATAGATTGGGGGGAAAAGTCAACAAGTTATGGCACATGAATGCAATGGAATACTATTGTGCAGTAAGAAATTATGAAGGAGATGGTTTCAGAAAAGTCTGTGAATACTTGTTTGAACTGATGCAAAATGGAGTGAGCAGAGCCAGGAACAAACTTTATATGGTAATAGAAATGTTGTAAGGATAGTCAACTTTGAAAGATTTAGTCATCTGAAATATGCCCCAAAAGTTATTGAATTGTGTATATACTTTGACGCAGCAATACCATTACTAGGACTATTTCCAAAGATGATCGGGGGGAAAAAAGCACCTATATGCTCAAATAGTTATATCAGCTCTCTGTGGTAGAAAAGAACTTGAAATTGTGGGGATGCCCATAAATTGGGGAATGGCTGAACATGTTGTGGTTTGTGATTGTGGTGGAATACTACTATCTTATAAGAAATGATGAATTCATTGATGTTAGAAAAAAAAAAACATTGATAGTCTTGCATGAAATAATAAAGAGTGAATTGAGCAGAACCAAGAGAACATTGTAGATAGACACAGCAATATTATTTTAAGAACAACTTTGAAGAACTAAGTCATTTTGATGATTATCAATGCCCAAATTAGCTACAAGGGACCTATGAGGGAAGATTCTATCTGACTACAGAGAAAGAACTGATAAATAGAAATGTTCATAGAATGACTTTACTTATATGCTTATTTGTGTCTAAAGATAGCCATTTCTGGGGGGGGAGGGAAGAAACAAAGGGAGAAAAGAAAGTTACATGATAACTTTATTATACATTTAAAATGATTATGAAGTTATACATAATAGATTTGCAGTTTCAAGTGCAATCATCTTTTTTGTTTATTCCACTGTTAAGACAATGCTTGTTGTATTCCATAAATTAAAAATAAAATGAATGTTATTTTTAAAAAGGACTTCATAACTGATCAACACAATGACCAACCATAATTCCAGGAACTATTATGAATACAACTACAAAATATTATTTTCAGAAATAGTAGAGAAATTCATACTGTAAAAATGAAAAATCTTGAAAAACTCAGGATTTCTCATTAATGTAAAGATAAATCATGATGATTCCAGAGGACTAATGATGAAGAATGCTCTTTACATCCAGACAAAGAAGTGATGGACTAATATGAAGGATGAGATACATTTTAAAAACATGGCCAATAGTTCATTTGTTTTGCTAGAGACTATGCTTATGTATTATAAATGTTTTGCTTTTCTCCCTTTTCCCCACAGTGAGGTTGAGAAAGGTAAGGAGAAAATAAATATTTGATGAATAAAAATTAATTTCAAAAAAAGCCTTCCCTGATGATCCTAGCCTAATATATTCCTGAACAATTCTAAATTCTCAGAATAATTTTTGTCTCTATATAAATGTATTCTACCTGGTGCCATTTCTTCCATCATTGACTTAGGTTTTTCAATCATTTATTTTTTAACCACTTCATCTTTGTATCTTGTGTTCTCAGTTCAATTATAAACTTTTTTAGATATAAGGATTATATTATCTTTGTCTTTTGTAGTTCATATAATGCCTGACAGTGCTTTGCATGTGGTTATTTTTAGATGAATGTTTTCTAATTTGTTCTGATATTACCTCTGATGAGTTCCCTTTGGCATCAGTCTAGAAATTTTTAACTAACAATGTCCCCTCTCTTTAAAAACTTTAAAATCTACCTTCCTGGAAATTTGGTGTATATGTGGCAAAAGGTTCATGTAATGAACTGAACTTCTCTGATCTGCATTATAGCATGAAAACCTTTTTTACTTGTTATTAATGGAGAGAATTAATCACTTTATTTCAGAATATTTGTTCCATAGGAAGTTCTTCTCTAAAGAACTGAAATAGTAGAGAATCAGACTCAGTGCTCAATTTGCAATCAGGAGAAGAAAGAGAGCTATCAACATTTGAAGGGTTAGGCCAATCAGGCCTTGAGATAGTCACAATAATTCTGTAGACATTTGAATGAAATTGCTTATTTTTAAAGAGTCATATATGAGCTTTATATAAAGAGGTTTTCAGAGAACAATTATTTCAACTCTGACTTGAAAGAATGGATTGGTTACCAAAACTCTATTCTAAAGGCTTTCAAAGCTATGGAATATTTTCATTGTTCAAATGATTAAAAGGGATGCCTTTATTAAACTGATTAAGTTATGTAAATAATACTCAAATATATCATATTTTTTTGACAAAAAGACTTTTTGTTGTTGTTTTTCAGTCACATCCCCTCTTCATTACCCAATAGAGGTTTCATTGGTAAAGATACTGGAGGGAATTGCCATTTCCTTCTTCAGCTCATTTTACAGATAAGGAAACAGGACTAGCTAACTGGCCCAGTTAATAAGTATGTGAGGTTAGAGTTGAACTCAGGTCTTCTTGACTCTAGGGCTGGTGATCAATCCACTGCACCACCAAGCTGTCCCTTAGCATGCATACATGTTATTAAATTGATATTTTTAATAATCAGTGTAATTTATATAGTATTATAAAGTGTTCAAAGCATTTTATATGCATTATTATATTTGTCTCGTAACATTTTAAGGGAAGTGTAGCACATATTATTAATTATGTTTTATAAATAAAGAAATTAGTGCTGACAGATGTTAAATGATTTGCCCACATTCGCAAGGCTGATTTGAACCCCAATCTTTCAGATTTCAAGTATAGCAATCTATTGCACAATATTACCTACAAAAAGCCTGATTATACTCTTTGTCAAATGCCTAATGTCTTGATCATAACAGTATTGAAGAAATGCAGGCTCATGTATAAAGGACTTAATTCAAAGCAACTAAGTTCCACTGTGGTATATGTGGATATTTTTATGTAGCAGGCATGGTTTAGCGGAAAGAGCATGTTATTAGAAATGAAGAGATTTGGGGTCATATCTTGATTTTCTCAACAACTGGCTATATGTTCTTGGACTCCCTTTACTTCCAGTTTTATCATCTGTCAAAGTAGGATAATATCTGCTTTTACTCCATTTCACAGGCATAGATGTGTTTTAGAAAGGTCAAAGCATCATGAAAACAAAAGGCACTGGTGAGAGATTGAGGATAAGAAACACCAATCTCACCATTGCAGTCAATGTCGATATATAAATTTTAAAACAACATTCTTTTTAGGTTCCTGGACGACCCCTCTACTCCTTCTGCTCTTTACTATGAGTGGGAATTCCTCCTAGAGCCTCCATTTTGAAAAATGCCCAAACTAGTTATCCTTATTTCTCTCCTGGCTTTGCTTCTGACTCTAGTCTTATACTGGATGTTCTTTTCCCTCATCTCCTGTGGCCTTCTTACTTTGGAATATCCACTATGCAATTGATGATTTCTTTCTGGGACTTATATTTTAAGTAAGAGCTATGCATTTACCATTTCACAATTAACTGAAAGATTAGAAGAATATAAAATCTCTGTGCTTACTCTTGGTTATGTAAAGAATTTATTCTGTAGATCAAAATACTTCCTTATAGGTTTTAATTACAGTTTCTCTCATCCATATATCAACATCATTAAAAATTCCTTGAAGCAGATAACAACAATAATAATTATCAGGCAAGAAATAAAACAGGGAAATATATACTTAACAAAGTTATTCTCCCCTGTGATGCCAGAGGTTGAAGAGGGTTTCCCTATATATGAAGAGGCCCTCTAGATCAGTGTTGTCAAACTCAAATGGAAATGGATTCCTTTTATCTATGACTTAGAAAACTACAACTTAACATTAACTGTATTGTATTGTACTTTAATTTATTTTATTAAACATTTCCTAATTACATTTTATCTAGTTCAACCTGCAGTTGGGAATTTTGCTGACTACTTGGCCTTTGGTTGACTTTGATACCTTTCCTCTAGATGCTCCTGTTTGCAGATAACATTATGCTGATGGCATCAATCCCCAGAAAACCGTGGGACCTCTTGGCAGACATTTATAATTGCTCAAAGGAGTCTGGTCTATCTATGTTGGGAAGTCTTAATGGATGAAGAATATTTATTGCTCAGATTTCAACATATATTTGTACAATGTATAGAACTTGTCCATCATGATATATTTCTGCAGTTCACAGTGGAGATGAACAATGAATTTGGAGTAGCTTTAATTTGGAGGAGGAAAGTGGGCTAAATTCTTTTTAGGAAATCGTAAAGCTCATTTAATGACCTCATACTTCACACAACAGCAAATACCTATTTTTAATAGTAATATTTTACCAGCATTGCTATTATGCACCAAAACATGGAATATATAACTCTCTAAGGAATTTTAAAATGAATATCAATAGAAAAGCAATGGAGAATTGTAGAGTTTGTGTGGTTGTATTATATAACTAATAAGGACATCCAAGGAAGAAGAGGAGTCAAAGAAGTCATCTAGGAATTATATGACACAAGAAGAAGATAGGCTTGCCAAGTGGCAAGAAAGAAGAACTGCATCCAGGTAGGTAGCTCGACTGGTATCCCCACAGTGTCATCAAAACCAAGGATGACTTCAAGCACTTTCATGAATCCTCTGTGGTGAATATATGAGAGGGCATAGACAAATATAATACATGACAGAGGCAGGCATGGTTGGGATGCAATCTGCATCACTGGAGGGAACTCTAAAAACAATGAGATCATGGCTCCATCTGAGTATCAGACTGATATGTCACACAGATGCTTTAGCAACCATATAAATTTACATTTCTCAAGAAATATCTCTCAGAGAAGAATATGCGGTTCTAATGAATCCCATATGAAGAAGAATTGTGAACACAGCAAATCCCATACTTAACATCATCACATTAGGAAATTTGAAAAACTAACAATGACAAATTTGTATTCCCCCTACACAAATTAAGCCTTTATGACTAGACAAATGAACAAGCACATTGCTTATGCATTGCAGTCATATCTCTCTGAGAGATTATAGCTAGTCCCAAATGGAGCTTAGTGATCTGTGGCCCACGTTCTTTAGGTGGAGTGATTAAGGGCAAGGATATTTTTTTAGGTGGTGTGGAGGAAGGAATCAGGACTGAGGGTGATAGGGGAAAAATGGAGATTGAGGAGGAAGAGAAAATGGGAGGAGACATGATTAGTCAAGGGTAGGAGATTTTAACCTGGGATCTATGAACTTTGATGTGAAAAAAAATAGGTTTATTTTCACTAACCTCTAAATGAAATTTGATGTTTCCTTACATTAGAAATGTAGTCAACAAGCATTATTCTGAGAAAGCATTCATAGGATTTGCTAAATTGCCAAAATGTCTATGACACAGAAAGTTTAAGAGCACCTGGTCTAGGGATATCCTCAGGGTAATAGCACATTGGGCTTAGAGAGTGCCATCAGCATATTTTATGTACAACAGTAAACTGGAAGGTGGGCTATGGCACTTAGGCAGGTGCTAAAGGAGGCCTACACACACACACACACACACACACACACACACATACATACACACACAAAGAGACATACACCCAACACATGGGTTTTATTTTCATGAGTCCATAATACATAAGCCAGTAATAAACACTCCCTGCATAACTAGCCTCTGGTTTTTCTCAAATTGTTTTTACCAGCTCCATGTTTGTCCACGGGGAAAACAGCTTGTTCAACCTCATCTCACAAGCCTACAAAGTGAGGGCAAGTGCCTGAGCCCCAGCCAAGCTGCGTGGGTTTTGAGCTTGTTCCCTCATTAACTTTAAGTCTCTCACCAGCCTCAGCTCACATTACTGAAGAAACTTAGTCAAAAAGAAGTGGGCCTGTTTATTTGGTATCCAGGGGAAAATAGTCCTTGTTTGGGAAACAGTAACCTTGGGGGAGGGTACAGAAGCAAGCAAGTGCTGCCATGTCAGTGCTGGAGTGTGGGCACTGACAAGCATCTTGCTCAACCATCTCAGCCAATTAATCATAAGCAGCCTGGCTAATGATGGAGGAGGCACATGTTTGTCTCTGTTTGAAGCAGCTGACATGTCACTCATTTGTGCTACTGGGGCTGACTGAGTGGCAGGTTTTTCAGACTTGAAAAATCCATAATTATGTCCCTCCTCTTCCTCACAATCTCCTTCTACCCTTACCAGAGAAACTTGGCAAACATGAAACTGAAATAGTGGGAAGGGGGAAGCATGGACTGCATTTGACTCATTCTGCTACTCCAATGGAGAAAGAAAAATTTAGGAAGAAAATATCATCACATAACATTATCACATCAGTCTCCTAGACTGTCTAGCCCTACATCTCATATCTTAACCATATCAAGATTTAATGGAGACTGAAAAGTGAAGGAAACATTTTTCCCCTGTGAGGAATTATGTGAGGTGCCATTATGATGCAAAACTCGATAAGAGGCCTTGGGATTTATATAATAGCTTTCTGACTGTATACTTTATCCTGTGATGAGTTTGTGATATTCCTATTGTGGATATACTCTCCAATTATCCAGATGATGTCTCAGTTATACTTTGTCACTCTATGTGACTCTTGTGCATGCTCTCCCATAAATCCTCTAGAAAGGGTCCATTTTGTAGTTCTCTGGATAAAATATATAGATAGATGCCTATAGAACATTCCAACTGCTCATCAGCTATCCCTCACTCTCACCACATGGGTTAACAACATACATATTTTCCAGTCATACCACTTCTCTTGTATGATTCTTAGTTGGCAACATGTTCTAGCCTCAAATATTTGTATAGAAATTCACTGGATGCCACAAAGGAGAGAAAATAATCAATAAGCATTTATTAAAATCATGTATTGCAGACCCTGCACTGTGTTAGTCAGTGTGAAAGACAGGACAAAGGCAAAGAAAATTCAAAGGACATGAAATATACTTGGGAAGATAAGGTATACACAGATGGAGCAATGGGACAATAATATGAGAGAAGACCTTGAAATAAAAACTGAAAAATTAGGTGGGCAGATTTATGGGTGAATAAATTCCATATCATTGGAAATATTGAAAAGCAGTTAACTGACTATTTATAAAGGTTGATGTGGAGGAAATGCACACAACTGTCAAGTGAGACCTGATGACTTCTAAGGTTGCATCTAACAATTTCATTCTGAAAGCCTATGAATATGTAATTGAGAATTGAAGTACAGTAGGCTCTTAAGTGGTTTCCCATCTTCTCTTTAGTCAGTATTTTCCTAATTGTTCATGCTTAGTGACTGTGATGCTAATATTAATCTTCTTAACTGTAATGACCTATCTCAATTTCATTAGGATATGTCCAACAATACTGGATGACTTATGATGAAAAATGTTATCCACCTCCACAGAGGGAATTGATAGAGTTTGAGTGCATATTGAAGCATAATTTTTCATGTTCTTTATTTTTCTTGCTTTTTTTTGCAACATGGCTAATATGGAAATATATTTTGCATTATTTCACATGCATAATTGATATAATATTTTTGCCTTTGTGTAAAGAAAAAGGTTATGTCCAGGATATTGAATGGGATGTTATAACTTTATTTGTCCTGGAATGGGATTTAGGGGTTATGTTTGATCTGCAATGAAAGTCTCTCCTTAGCATCCTTATTTTAGGAGCCAACTCAACTTCAAAGACCCCTTCTTTTTTGCTGAAAGGCTACAACAAGTTTTATAATTATCATCAATTTTTATAAGGCAAAACCTTCCCATTTGATGAGAAAAAGTTTGTATTGACCTACTCTGAGAATGTCAAATGAACACGCATTTTGATTGCAATAATTTGACTTGTTCTAGTGCTCTTGGTTGAATTCTTGGTTTTCTCAGCCTTCAGTACTACAAATAGATTTTCTTTGTCTTCTAGTTTACATAATTTGGATGAGAGGCTAAATTCAGATAAAGTATAATCTAGCTCCTAATATACTTTTCTCATTTAATTATTGTTACAATTTGCAGTTAACAAAAGAAAGCAGCAATGGAGAATTGCCTTCTATGAAATGAAATTAAATCAAGGTACATTAAATGTTTAAATATAGACAGTTTCTGTGGGAGACAGTGTCTGTGCAACAATTTCACTAAATAGACTAAGTTTTAACTTGTTTTCCTACTCTCTTGGAGAAAGCCAAATTTAGTAAAAAAAAAAAATTAAACATCACAATATAATAGCCCATCTAGGCCCAACTCTTACCACTTGATCTAACACTTTTTTGTGTGGACCCTGGCAAGCACCTCCTATTTCCTATCAGTAAAGTGGGACTGTTGTGGAATAATTTTAATAGACTGTTTTAATGTGTATCTATCATTCCATTCAAGAAACATTTAAGTATCTACATACACAAACAACTATATGAAAATAATAACTGATATTTATGTACATCTTTAAGATCTGTAAAGTATTTTTCATGTATTAATCATTTCAATTTCATACCAACAATACCATTCAATTACCATCATTTCCCTTTTACATAAAAAAGATCTCTAGTGATGAAAAACAAAACCAAACTACAACAACCACTCTCTTATGCTCCTGCAGTTGATAAGTATTAGAGGTGGGATGGGAACACAAGTTTCCTTTACATGTAGTCCAACATTCAATTCAGTATGTCATACTTCATGTCTGTGAGCTTGTGGTTTAGTAAAAAGGAAATTGCAAACTTTGAACTCTCTGTAGAATGAAACAGCATTGAGTCAGAATCAGGTTCCTTATCTAGACTTTAATAGCAAATGTGATCTAATCTTCTGTTTCTGTTCATTTCCCATGAACTCCAAGGTCTGAGATTGCCAGTAGGATATCAATAATCATAAAACTATAAATAGTAAAAGGGCCATTCTTCAATTCAATTTCTAATTGAATGCCATGTTTGGGTTTTGGTCAGCAGACTAGACCAAGTTAGGGACACCAACTCAAATTTTGTCCACATTACACCATGACACACTCACCTTAATTCCTCACAGACAGGCCAGGACTAAACAAATATAATCTGGTGAGTGGCAGGAGCAAAAATCTTGAACTTTGATGCCTTAGCTTTGACCCTTGTCTATAGTACTTGCTTATAGTACCGTGTGACCATAGGCAACTTCCTTCTTTACTCTAAGCCTCAGTTTCCTCATCTATTAAGTAGAGATATAATACTCTTTACCTCATATGGTTATGGTAAGATCAAAATGAGGTAGTAAATATGAATGTGTGGGAAGACAAAATGATATATAAAACTGACACTGTTTTCTAAGTGTTCAATGTTTCAGAAAACCCATGATTTTATTAGTGTGGGCACTCCTTTTACCAAAGTGTTCTAATTTTTTTCCAGGCACAAGTTGATGTTTTATATTCCTCTTCTCTGTGAATGTCAACCTTTTTGAGATGAGCCCCTCCAAAATTATGCTAGTACTGTGAGGACAGATGCACAATCCATCACCAGATCTAGACTGGAAGCCTTTGCAATCAATACCTCCTACAACTTCCATTCAGCAGGCACAACCTGGAAAATCCAGGGTCACCCCTATACCATAACTAGACATTAAATTAGTAATTTAGTAGAATAGTTTCCTCATAACCATCGAGTTTCTTTTTAACGTGAGAATACTACTTGTGAATGTGCATGGCTGTTAAGTAGACTGTTTACACTGTCCTTTAATTGAATTTGGTAAGTATTTGTTATTTACAGAATATTCTTCTAGACACTAGGGGAAATGCATAGTTTAAATAATGCATAGTTGCCAAATAAACACCAAATAAAGCAAGATTGGAATATATGCTCATTCTAACAGAGTCAAGAAGGAGAAAACTTGTGATATCTCAACACTCTGTTTGTCTCTTCTGTCTGTGCTGATGTTTGTTTGTGATACTTTGGACAGAAGCCCTTGGACCTTCCTGATTTCAGCAGTTCTATGAAGCATCTGTAATTGGATTGGAGGGGTTGGGGACTAGAGGAGAGAAAACCTCTAAGTAGGCTCTTACAACAATCCAGACAAGTGGTAATGAGAGCCTTGTTACTATTTTGGCAATAGGATTTGAGAAGAGAAAGCAGAGCTAAGAGATGTTATTTAGATGAAATCAACAGCCCTAGGTGACTGATTTGATATGAAAATAAGAGGGGGGGAGGAAAAATAAAATAGCTAATATTTGTGTAGCATATTGATATTTTAAAACACTACAAATTTAATTGCATATGGTTTTCACAGCAACTCTGTGAGGTAGGTGAAATATTATCTCCATTTTAGCACTGAGGAAACTGAGGCCCAATGTGACTTGCCAGACACATAGCCAGTAAGTTTTTGAGGTCATATTTGAATTCAGTTCTTAATAACTTCAAGCTCTATCTGCTGTGCCACCAAGTTAACTATGAGCAGAATCTGGTTTATCACTCAACAAGTATGTTACTAGTAGAATTCATTTTGGCTATGGAATGAATTAGAAGGTTCTTGAGGTCCTTTCTAACACTAAATATAAGGATTCCATGATTCAGCAACTAAAATGTTATCTGGTCTTTTCTGTTTTTTCTTTTTCTTTTTTTCAGTGATATGATTGCTATAACTATAACTAAATTGCTATACTACAAGGAGGAAAAAATGGGAAGGTGGGTGATGGACAATGCTTGAACCTTATTCTCATCAGCATTGGCTCAAAAATAATAGACGCAATCAGTTGCATATAGAAATCTATCTTACCCAGCAGGAAAGTAGGAGGGGAGGATATTAAGTGGGGTGGGGAGGGACTGACAGAAAAGAAGGCAGAGAGGGGACAGGTGGTAGACAGAAGCAAAACAAAGTCAAGGAAGGAAAGAGTGAAAGGAGAGAGAGGATAAACAGGAGGAAAAATAGAATGGAGGGAAATACACAGTAATCATAACTGTGAATGTGAATGGGATGAAATCTCCCACAAAATAGAAGCAGATAGCACAGTGGATCAAAAAACCAGAATCCTACAATATCTTGTTTACAAGAAACAGATGTGAAGCAGAGATACAAACAGACAGAGTAACACTAAAGGGCTGAAGCAGAATCTGTTATGCCTCAGCTGAGGTAAAAAAAAAAAAGAATAAAAAAAGAACAGGGTTAGCAATCCTGATCTCAGAAAAAGTAAAAGCAAAAATAGGTCTAATTAAAAGAAATAAGGAAGGAAACTACATCTTCCTAAAAGGTATCATGGACAATGAAGGAAGATCAATACTAAATATATATATGCACCAAGTGGTATAGCATCCAAATTTCTAAAAGAGAAGTTAAGTGAATGGTAGCTTCCTGACCAAACAAGAAAAAGAGAACATCATGAAATGTAAAGTAGATTATTTTAAGTATATTAAATTTAAAAAAAAGCATTAGCACAAACCAAACCAATGAAACCAAGATTAGAAGGAAAGCAGAAATCTGGGAAATAATCTTTACAAGAAGTGTGTCTGATAAAAGTCTCATTTCTGAAATATGTATAGACTGAGTCAAATTTATATGAATATAAGTCATTCCCCAATTGATAAATGGTCAAAGAATATGAACAAGTAGTTTTCAGATGAAGAAATCAAAGTTATTATAGATATATGAAAAAGTTTTCTAAATTACTTTTGATTAGAGAAATGCAAATTAAAACAACTCTGAGGTACCACCTCACACCTATCAGATTGGCTAACACAACAAAAAAGGAAAATTATGAATGTTGGAGAGAATGTGGAAAAATTGGGACACTAATTCACTGTTGGTGGAGTTGTAAACTAATCCAATTATTCTGGAGAGCAATTTGGAACTATGCTCAAATGGAAACCAAACAGTGCATACCCTTTTGTCCAGCAATACCACTACTAGATATGCATCCCAAAAAGATCATAAAAAGGGGGAGGGGGAAGTCCTACATGTGAAAAAATATTTATAGCAGTCCTTTTCATTGTGGCAAAATATTGGAAATTGAGGGGATGCCCATCAATTAGGGGAATGGCTGAACAAGTTGTGGTATATGAATGTATTGGATTACTATTGTGCAATAAGAAATGATGAACAGACAGATTTAAGAAAAATCTGGAAAGACTTGTATGAACCAATACAAAGTGAAATGAATTGAACAAGGAAAAAATATGAGCACCATTGTGTGATGATCAATTATGAATGTCTCAGTTCTCAGAAACTCAATGATCCAAGACAAGTAAAAACTGTTCACAAAGGAAAATTCTATCCACATCCAGATAAAGAACTGATGGACTCTGAATGCAGATCAAAGCATATTTTTCATTTATTTAATCTTTTTCATTT
This sequence comes from Petaurus breviceps papuanus, assembly GCF_028583685.1. Lineage (NCBI taxonomy): Eukaryota > Metazoa > Chordata > Mammalia > Diprotodontia > Petauridae > Petaurus > Petaurus breviceps. The sequence continues at coordinate 19,201,539 of NW_027187378.1, read as the reverse complement.
TTTCCTTTTGATGTTTCTTTTTTCACAACTGTGACTAATATGGAAATAGTTTTATGTGGTAACCCATGTATAACCTATATCAAATTGCCTACCATTTTAGGAAAAGGGAAGGGGAGTGATGGAGGGAGAAAAATTTGAACTCAAAATCTTGTAAAAATGAATGCTAAAAATTGTTTTGACATGTAATTTGGGAAAATACTATTCAAGATGTGAAAAAAATTAAAAAAAAAATAAAGTCAGTGATGTGCTGCACATGGGAGAACTGAATAAATTCAGATGCTCTAACTAGACAATACGTTCAGCATCAACTCAGGGAATAAGAAACAGATAATAAGATAATTAAATCAATTGTTGAGGATTTTACAAGTGTCAAGTTATATATTACTCCACTTAAAGGGATATCACACTTCAGAATATCTTCACTTGACAGACAGAAAAGGGGATTGATATAAATTAATTGAATGACCCTCAAAAGTAACTAACTAAATAAATAATTGCTAACATTTATATAATGTTTAAAGGTTTGCAAAGTTTCAAAAACATCTCATTTTATCTTCACAATAAACATATAAAGTAGATGGCATAATTATCTCCATTTTGCAGCTTGGGAAACTGAGATGCAAAGAGGTTAATTTATTTTCCCAGGGTCCCACAGCCAATAAGTGTCTAAGGCCAGAACTGATCTCAGAACTCCATAATTTCAAGTTCAAAGCTCTATCCATTACACCACTTAGCTAATCTAAAAATTTTCTCTCAGTATGATACATATTGTTCCTTTACTGAGATTCCCCTCCCTATCAAATCAATTCCCACAGACTCTGTCTTTGCAATTCATTCATTATTGGCAGAAACTGGATAAACATATCCTAACAGCTAGGCTGGAACTCTGTAAATGCTTTAATGCTTCACACTGCAGGCATAACATCCAAGAAAGTCATTATAGATTGTGAAAGGAATGAGCCAGATAAACATATGTGCTGCTGTGTTTGGAAATAAGCTGAATATTCATGTACAAATGACTCTTATGTTCAAAAATTTGTGTCTTTGAGAAAATTAATTACAAAAATGAATAAACTTTAATGCATATCACATTTCTGTTATATCATAATGACATTAATGCAGTGCCATGGAAAATGTTGGTTTATAAAATAATTAGTGGTACTGAAAGGCCATTTGTATCATTCTAGTAACCCTATATAAAAACATTTTTTCCCAAGGTCCATGTACTGTGGACACATAAAATGATTTTTAAAAATTACTCACATTTAGATAAAGCTAAAACCCATCTAAACATATGGTATTAAACTTCAAGAAATAGATTTAAGGTTAAATATTAAATCATTAAAATTAAAATTTTTATGACAAATAAAAAAAAAGATGAATTCTTAAAGGAATTGTATTCTTGGACCTTATTTTCTTATAAATAATGAAAAGCAGCCTGGCATAGTGCAAAGTTCTGGGATAAGGTCAGCAGGAGTTGGGTTCCCACCTTGCCTTTGATACTCTCTATGTGAGACTAATTCAGTCATTTATCATTAATGTATCTCAAACCACTCTTTAGGACTTGCCCTGGTCTAGTTTCCCAGCTTGGGAATCAATTACTCCAAAATCATAAGTCTTTCCCACATTTTTGCAATAATCCTTGGTAAGGGCAATATGAGTGTTCCAAAGATAGAGACACAGTATATACCAATATCAATGTTATACCAAAGAGCTACATAGATGCTAACTGGGGAAAAAAAAAGATAGTATACCCTTGGTAGTATATTTTTTATGTTGACTGATGGGAGGCAGACCATATAAGATCAGGCTGGAAAGGTAGGATGGGTAGGATCAAATTAAAAAGTGTTTGAAATGCTAAAAGAATTTCAACTTGACTCAGTAAGCAATAGGGTTTCACTGATGGCTTTTGAATACATACCTGATAAGGCCATATTAAGAAAGCAACTCATATACACACGTGTATGCACACACACACGCACACACACTTTCTGATCCATTACTTCAAAGAGGAACTGAAGAACTCTTCAATTAAAAAGAAATAATTCAAGATTGTGGGATACTTTAGCAAAGATCACAGTGCTCTAAGTAGAAAATCTTAATAATCTTCCTTCTACCTCAAGGATCCTTATGAAATAAAAATCAATAATAAAATTTTCTCTCTTTCATGGCACTAATTTTTATACAATTTTTTCACTCAGGGAGGGATAATAGCTTTTATTAGTTTAAACGCTCCATACTAATTAAATTCCCATTCACACTGTTTTATATGCACCTTAGGGGAATGTGGCTAGAGGCCATGTAAAGTAAGAAAGGAAAGATTCTTGTCAGACTATGAATACTATACAAACACATGTAGAATCATAGAAACAGAAAGGGCATCAATGACTTTCAAGTGTACCCTATATCTGAACAAGAATCTCCTTTAAAAACAAATTGGACAACATTTTTAAGCCTTTGCTGGAAGTTCATCAGCATCTGTCTGGTTTGCATTTCAACCCTGGACCTTTGTAATTGAAAATTCCATTTGCATTAAATTTGGTTTACAAAATCAAATAGCTTCTGTTTGATTTGCATTGCATCATTGAATATGCTGCTATTTGCATCTAAAATATTCAAAGTCCTTGCAAAGCTATTCTTCATCAGCCCATTTTTGCCACCTTTTATGCTGCCACATTAAGACTCTTCCTTGGAGGAGCTCAACAACCTAATCCAGGTTCTGAAATGCAATTTAAGCAGTGAGGGGATGTGACTGCTAGTCTAAGAATAAGAAGGTGTGTTTCCTTGCTTTTTTTGTGAGAATATTTTGTGACTGATTAGTGTTCAGTTTTCACTTTGTCATACTACCCTTTATCCCAGCCAGAAAGAAGTCTACTGGGACTAGCCAGGCCTGTTCAACGTTCTGGATTTCCTGTTTGCTACTATCAGCTATGATTAAAGAACATGTAATGAAAAGTTTTCAGCATTCCTACACCTGCATGGGATTGACAGGGCTAGATGATCTGGATTGAGGATGCCATGGACATGAAGCCATGAATATGAAATTAAAAGCAACTCACTTTTCTCTCCCTATCAATTTCCATTACCAAGGCTCCTCAAATCCTAAAGTGTCCCATTGACCATAGTCTTCCTTCCTCAGGGAAAAACAAAACAAAACAAAACCCCAAACCCCAAATCAAAACCAAAAACAATACAAGCTGAGCTCTGGAGATTAGTACTTAATGGGTTCTGTGGGATATTTTGTTATTTTGCTCTGAAAAATTTCTTTTTGGGTCAGGTTAGAATGCTCCCTCCCCCTGCCATAGAAACATTAATGCTTAGGAGAAGAAAAACCTAACTGGGAAATTGCAGGGAGTTAAAAGAAGCTTTCTCTCATACAAGCTTCCTGGATCATTATGTGCCAATAAATGAAAAGAAAATTGAGATGACTAAGAAGAGGCATACTGCCATGGAGACATGCTGCACAATGGAGGAAAAAAGGAGATGAATGGGACAGGAGATATCCATAACCATCTTTCCCTGACAAGCAGCACACAAAACTAGCTATCCATTAAAAATAAAGGCACTGGCCTGTAGAGATGTCATCACCCCCAAGTGATTCTTTTATCTTTTAGGGAAGGCATACCTTATCATAGTTAGCATTTACACAGCACTTTAAAGCATATGATCCTTAAAAGGACCCTATGAGGTAGGTGCTGTTATTTTCCCTATTTTACAGATGAAGAAACTGAGACTTATAAAAGAGGTTAAAGGATTTGTCCAGATTCACATAGTTAGTAAGCATCAAAGGTAAGATTTTAAGTTAGGTCTTCTTGCCTCTTGGTCTAGTCCTATGACCCACTGGGTCATCTAGATGCCCTATTAGGCACTGACCTTCCTGTAACCAATGTATCTGGGATTATTGATCATGGCCAATTCTCCTCCTCTCCCCTTTTAAAAACCTGAATGAACCACTTTTCTTTTGACCTTCTTTATTACAACTTTCTTGTAATGTAGTACATAGCCTAATGAGGGACCTCTTACCTCCTCAGCTGGGTACATGCTAGTGGGTCTGAGCAGCTATTCAGGAAGAGAGGCTATTTTAATGTCACCTTCAGCAACTCAATGACTATTTTCACTGCCGAACTCTATGCAGATAGATGACCTAATGGAGTCAGGGAGAACTGAATTCAAATCTTGCTCCAAACACTTAATATCATTGTCAGGCTGGCAAAGTTCCAACTCCCCCTCAGTCCCAGTTTACTCATCTGTAAAAGGGGGGTAATAATTGCATTTATCTTAGAGGGTTGTTATAAGATCAAGTTAGATAGCATGTGTAAAGCATTTTGCAAAACAAATTGCTAAATAAATAAATTTATTTATTTATAATAATATATATTTTTATTATTATATTATAAATACATAATATATAAAATGTTATGATTATTATTGTGCTGTTATATTTTTTAAAGATTTTCAAGCCTTTCTATTCTTAGAAATATTTCTAAAGTGCAATGGCAAGATAGTGAAGAAAGAAGACCTTTACATTAGCTAAGAGATGATGACTTATTGAGGAGACTCAAAGGTAACTTATACTTCATTCCTTAAGCATACCCTTCATCCACCAAAGCTTACCTTCTTTATCCTGTTTTCCAGATTTTTCCTCTGGCAAATGCATATCTCTCTTTCCTTCAAGTAAGTGTAAATTGAGTGAGGTCACTTCAGGTTGCACTGCTAAAAACTTCATCAGGTGTGTGCATTGAGTTAAGAGAACTGAGCCATGTATTGTGATTGTGTTTTTACATTACCTCATGGGACAAATAAAAGGCAGCGATTCCCAAAGGCCAGAAGCAGCAGAGCATGGAGAAAACACTGAGGCCCAGATGATCCCGTGGAGGCATCATCAGAAAGTTGTCCTCACTCTCTGTGTCACTTGAATAGTCACTCTGGAATAGTAAAGGGAGGAGGAATAGGAAGACAGGGAAGAGAGAAAATACTGGTTAATGACAGAACTGACCAATTCATTAAAAGCCTGTTAGGTGCCAGGCACTGTGCTATGGGCTGGCTATTTAAGTGCAGAGAATAAAACAATATTTAACTGGGGGAGACAAGAAACAAATATATAAATACATATGTATAATTGTTAAGTGAATAAATAGAAATATAGACAATTTAGATAAAACAAGACAGTTTAAGAGTGAGGACACTAGCAATAGTGTACATAAGAAAATTCTTCATATAAAAGACAGTACCTGTTATGTTAATGGGTTTTAAGATCTTCCCTGCCCATTAATAGGCCTCATTAAGGGAAGCTTGCTTAGGGGAGGTTTGCTTGTAAGAAGGCTTTCATACCTTTTGCTAATTTCTAATTAGACACTGAGTCATGATGGTCATGCGTTCTGGCTCTGAGAAGAGTATTTAAACTCTTAGTTGGAATTTTGCCTTGGGGGCTTATTTCTGAGAAGGATCTTGTGATTTCCTGGTTGAGATTCTGAGTGGCCCCGATTCCAGAGGTCCCTGACTGCTCAGATGTAAAGGCTCTCTCCATACAGGGATGCATATAAAGTGTATAGCTGATTCAGGCGGTCAGAGTCCTGTCTGTTGTTCTTTATTTCTCTGCTTGTATTTTCTCTGAAGCTCAGGGTGCTGACTTTCCCCCTGAACTAGTGAATGTAATTAAAAAAGATTATTGACTCCTTAAACAGCTATTTTTCCTAGTAAAAAGATTTAAGAACCTTTGCTAGCAGCCAGCTTGGGTATGCCAATGTGATTGCCACTACACCAACCTCCATCATAAAGGAAGAAACAGATGCTTATGAATTAGAAAGGAAAATGAAATTCTAGGGTTGGGGAACAGCTGGTGGTGGCAGTGAGGAGCAAGGTGGGGCAAGGGAAGATTCCAGGTACTTTGATAAGTGCTTTTTACTTTTATTATCTCATTTGATCCTGTAAGACAGTTAAATACAGTACACAGGATGGCTGCTAGCACAGGTTCACACTTGATCTTGTCAGACAGGAAAGATACTAAGAATGGGTTAATAATCTTACTTTATTGGAGTCTAGTTTTCTCAGAAGAGGTTGCTGATAATGGGAGCATAACTCCTATAGCATTAGCTAATGATCCTTCTTGAAGAGGGGGCAACTACTCTCATGTCTCAATGGGGTCAATTGAGACAGGCATAACTTGTGCATCCCCCTAAATCTCTCAAGCCTCAATGGGAGGAAGTTGAGGCACATACAGCATTCTAGTTTGGGCATTCAACCCTAAGATTCCCCCTAAGCCTCAATGTGGGCCAGTTAAGGCACACACACAGGATTTGTGCATTCAACCCTAAAGCTCCCCATTCACTGGTCAATGCACATCTACTTTATAGGGGCAACAGACAAAGGCATATTGCCGGTAACAGCCTCACAAGTTTGCATCACCCCATCCCTGTATCTTACTGTGCAGTCACAGTGGATGTTTATATTATTTATCATTATATAATACTGCATAAGTGTGGTGGAGATGTTTTGAACCATAATTGTGGGAACTCATATCTAATACCTGGAAACAAGAGATTGTTATGCCTATGGATCCTGGGAAACTGATCTTTAAGAAATAATAACAAAAATCCACTTTACACACACTAAAATCCACCTTCCAGAACCTCACAATGAACCTGACAGGTGAAATTATTATCTCAATTTTACAACTGAAAAAAACTGAGGCAAACATAGGTTAAGTGACTTGTCCAGGGTCACATAGCTGGAAAGTATCTGACATTGGATTTGAACTCAGATCTTTCTGACTTCAGGTCCAATGCTCTGTCCACTTTTACTACCAGTGCAAAGGTACGAAAATGGGAGGAGTATCATCTGACATGGTCAGCTTGGCAGGATTGCAGAGTATAGGAGGGCAAGTAATGGGCATCACTGGAACTTTCTGGGAACCATAAACTCTTGAGGAATCACAGAATCATAGAATTTCAGAGCTGGAAGTGATACTGGAGGTAATTTTATCCAACCCATATTCGATCAAGGATACATTTTACATTCTCCAACAACAGATCCTCTAAGTACTTTTTGAAATACTTTAGTGACAGGGAGTCCACTGCCACCCATGTTTGTCCAGTCAACTTTTGGACACATTTATGGGTTTGGAAGGTTTTCCTAATATCAAGATGAATTGCCTTTATACAACTTCACTGATTATTTTTAGGTATCCCCCCAGACCTCAAGCAGAAAGAATGGATTTAGTCCCTATACCTTAAAGTGCTGGAGATGGTTGTCAAGTCTTCCCTAAGTCTTACGTCACAGTGACATCCTTGAGCCCCAGAACAAGTCTGTTCAAGTTGGTGCTGACACGGGAGATTCTTAAATACTTAATAATCAGGTTATTTCCTTAATCAGAGGATCATAGAGTTGGAACTAGAAGGGGCCTTACAGGTGATTAAGTCCAGCCCATTCACTTTATACATGATGAAGCTGTAAATCAGAAATGTTAAATGACTTATATAGCTAGTACAAGTCAAAGGTTGCATTTGAACCCAATTGTTCCTGATTCTAATCCCAGCATTTTATAGATGACATAACATTATGCTGCCATTCAGTAGAAGTTAATCACAGATATTTTATTTCAAAGAATTCTTTCATGATATAAAAAATAGAGTATGAAAACTAATAATAAATTCTTATATGAGCAGTTTCTTTTGGGAGTCATTTTTTCTTATCCAAAAATTCGTCATCAAAGTTGTCAAAAAGAGACTGGATTGCTAGGGTCCAATTGAAGATACTGTGAAGGAGAGTATCATTCAGATAAACAGGTTGAACTAGCGGAACTCAGGGGTGCTGTAACGATGAGAAATAGGGGAAGGCTTTTGAAACTAGACACTGACACATAAATATATGTTGTTGCTCTCATTCTCAATGGTTTCCCATGATTTATGAGTTAGATTGGTATGTGTGTATTTGGTATGTTTATGTTTGGTGTGTGTGTTTGGTATGTGCATATTATTTGGGATGATAGTGAGGGTAAATTTTACTCCATGACTCATTTCCTATAAAAATACTTGAATGAATGTTTTCCTGTGATATATTTGTCACTGCCTATAAAGCCAAGCACAAGCAACTTTCCAGAGGACTGCTGCTATGAACAGCTTTCAAGGTTCTGATTACTCAGCATAGTGAACTCTCTATTTATTCAATAACAAACCAAGACAAAACATTCACAGAAAAACAAGTATAGCATTCAGAATGTTTTAACTTCACAACTTATGACTAAAATGGCCACATAGTTTTCACCAAAGTGGTCACATAGTTTTAAGCAAAAGATAACATTCATTTAGTAAGTCCTTCATTTAGTAAATCCTTAATTCAACCACCCTCAAGGAGTCAAGCCTCCTTAATTGCCACAAAGTACAAAGGTCAAAGTTACATCAGGAAGTCTATCCCACTGTGGGATTCATAAGTTATGGGTCTTAATACTTGACACAATTGTGAGCTTAGAATTATGTGCTAAGTACCCGTGAGCTTGCGCATACAAGGGGATCTTCAAATTCCATTACTATTACACTGCCTTCCTTAAAGAGGTGATTTACCTACCCTTAGTGAGATGATGGTGGCTGCTAAGCCAGTATTTGGTAAATGATGGCCCCAGATGCATCACTCTTGTAAACAATACAATTGTCTTCAGAAACCTCAAACTGTTTGGGAAGGTGGAATATAAACAAGATGCAATGAGATAGTATATAGGAAACTAGATTTGGACTTCAAAGATCTGAAATCTAGTCCTACTTGGGCCAGTTATTAAATATGTGACCTTAGGAAAGTAATTTAACTTCTTTGAAATTTAGTTTTATCATTGGTAAAGAAAGAATAATGCTACCTACTCTTTTTATGGCATAGGGTTTTTGTGAGTTGTGAATTTGGTGATGTATATAAATAGCAATTTATATATCATAAAATTTTATATAAATATAATATACCATAATTGCTGTGGTTATAGTAATTGTAGGTAATGTACTAAGGATAAATACATAAACTTTGAGCAACAACAATTGTAACTGTCTGTCCCTGCCCCAAGTAGATCCCTGCTTCCAGATTCACATAAAAAAGATGCAAGACTACAACATATCCATATAACCTATAGAGTCACAATGAAGAAAACTCCCCTTCTGTTTGTGTGTATGTGCACTCATATCCCTACGTGCACACAAATGCAAGAGAGAGTTGGATGTGCAATCACCTGACCTGTGTTCAAGTACTTCTTCCAATATTTACTAGCTTTGTGACCTTGGGGAATTCATTTTGCCTCCATAGTACTCATCCTTAATCTAGAATAGTGAGTTAGATGGGATAATATCTTAGGCCCCTTCCTATTCTAAGTCCCTTAATCTAAAACAGAATCTTGTGTTTTTGTTTTTCAATTTAAGATTGGACTTGGAACAACTAATGCATTTCAAAATAATAACCTTACAATTTAAAGTATAAATCATGAGTTCCTAAAAAACCTTCCCAACTTTTTGGTGTGCATAACCCAGAGAAAAGAATTATTCATGTGACTGTTTGGGATGCAATCATGCATATACTACATATTATTTTTCCCACAGAAATAGTTTGAATACTTCAAAAATTGTTTGATCAACCTTTTGAAACTCCATGAACCAATATTTGGCCTAAACATGTTAATGCGACTACTCCTTTTGTGAAAACATATATAGTAGGCAGCTAGGTGGTGCAGTGAATAGAGCACCAGCCCTGGAGTCAGGAAGACCTGAGTTCAAATCTGACCTCAGTCACTCAACACTTACTAGCCATGTGACCTTGTGCAAGTCACTTAACCCTAATTACCATCCAAAAAAAAAAAGAAAACATATATAGCACCTGTTCTCAACATAAGCTATTATTTTTCTAGTTTCAATAATCACATAATACCTAGATGTTAACCCTGTGTCAGAGCAATTTCCATTCTTTCTACTGGGCCACATCCTCTTCCATATGGTATTTCAAAACAGTAGCATTATGTCTAGCACAGAAGGAAGAACTTAAGAACATACAGGGATGAATAATTCATTGTTCAGTTTATAGACCTTAAACCTTCCAGGTGGTGTTGCCCCATTTTTTGGTCGCATCTTTGAATGCCTTCGTCTTTATGTGAATGAAAAATGTGTAACACCCAGGGCTTCCAGACAGCTTCTGGGTATTTAGACAGCTGTGTATATTCCCATACAGTAGCTCCTCCAAAGAAAGCAGCTTCTGTGCATTGAACAATCATACTCCAGTCTACATAATCTTAAGATATGCAACTTGAATCTGAATGGAATCCTGAAGTTGAGATTGCTGGATTTATCTATCATTCATTTTTCACTAAGAGGACAATTCCAAAAAGAGGGAATATTTTGTTTCTTATTAATCTTTCATTGTTTTTTATTTTGCTGTGAACCTGAGATTTTGCCATGCATGGCATATCTGCTGGGGAAATTGCTTCCATTAGAACATATTGGCTATTGTTAGAACCTCTTCATCCCTGCCTCCTAGTTTCCTTCAAATTTCAGCTAAACTTCCATCATCTGCAGGAAGTCTTTTTCAGTCCTTCTTACCTTCGGTGTCTTCCACCTAAGCCTATCATCAATTTACCGTGTATACATCTTATTTGTAAATAGTTATTAGCATGTTGTCTCTCTCATTAGATTACAAGCTCCTTAAGAGTGAGGATTAATTTTTGCCTTTCTTTACACTTCCAGGATTAAGCACAGTCCCTTGCACATAAAAGGCACTTTTAAAAGGTATAGCAAGTTATAGATATGTGCATATATACATATATGTACATATATATGTGTATAAATATTTATATGTATACACATATGCAGAGACACATATATACTAGATTTGCAGTTTCATTGCAATCATCTTTTTTTTTTAAAGCAATCGGGGTTAAGTAACTTGCTCAAGGTTACACAGCCATTTGTTTCTGGGTGTGGTGCTACGTATCTGAGCCCAGATTTGATCCTCAGGTCATCCGGACACTGGAGCCGGTGCTCTTACTCACTAAGCCACCTGGCCGCCCTGCAATCATCTTTTTTAATAAAAATGCTTCTTTTATTCCACAAATTAAAAATAAAATTAATTTTAAAAAACATTAAAAAATAAATGCTAGAGGGGATTAGCTAAAATGATAGAATAATGCAGCTTCTACCTTAAAGGATCAGCAAACTTGGAATATGATCTTCAGAGAGTAAAGGATCTATGATCACAACCAAGAATCACCCATCCAGCAAAACTGAGTATAATCCTTCAGGAGAAAAATGGATATTCAATGAGATAGAGGACTTTCAAGCATTCTTGATGAAAATACCAGAGTATTTAAGTAGTTAGAAGTTGTGTATATCGAGAGGACACAGGTGTGAACTGAATACAAAGGAATTATATCTAAAAAATAAAATTAATGGGGGAAAGAGGAATGTATTTGGAGAAAGAGAAAGGGAGGGGGTAAATAGGGTAAATAATCTTACATGAAAGAGCTCAGATTATCTATCTATCTATCTATCTATCTATCTATCATCTATCTATCTATCTATCTATCTATCTATCTATCTATCTATCTATCTATCTATCTATATCACAATCCTCCCCCATATGCTCATAAAAGTAATGTGGGTAGGCAATAGAGATTGATAAGGAGATGGGTCCAGGTTGAATAAGGACAACAGGTTAGGTCAGATTTGAAAGCCATTATAGTAATTTTAATGATTACAAATTGTTTCCTGCTACAAAATCCACTTAAAATACTAGTGCTCTTCTGCTTATGTTATGTGGTTGGAATCAAACAAGAAACCAAAAGGGAATAGTAAAATGGAAGGTGATTTGGCAGTAGCTTCCTTCAAAGATCACTTTAGGTATCATCTTCTTCAAGTGACCTTTCTAAGACCTCCAGTTTTTCATGTTCTTTCCCTCATGAAATTACTTTGTATTTATTGTACACATATAATAAAATTCAAGTTGCCCAAGGGCAAGGATTGTTTCATTTTTTGTCTTCATATCTCTCGCACCTAATAGATTATTAATAAACATTGAGTTGAATTGAGAAGTAGCATATTATCCCATATCAGAAAAGTAAGTGGGTTTGTGACAGGATTTAGAACTAGAAGAGACCTTGGAGGTAAGGCAGCCTAAAGCCTCATTTTGGAGATAAGGAAACTAGGGCCCAAAGGGCCCAAAGTGCTTCAGTGACTTGTAGAAAGTTACAGAATAAGTGGCAGAGCTGAAATTTGAACCCAGGTTCTCTCAATCCAAACTAAAGGCAATTTCTTCTGTCCTGAATCAAATTATAAAGGAGAGGAATAACTGATGGGCACTGAAAGTACTGTATTGGCATTCATAAAATATTTTTTTATTCAAGGAAATCCTTCAGTACCTTGTGAGTATTTACAGAAAAAGCTGGATAGATTTAAGATTTCACAGGATGAGAGGGTTGTGGATCATGATTTTACTAGAGGAAGGATCAGCTGCACCATAGATATCATGGAACTACTGAATGCTGAAGAAGTAAAGAGTCTTTTTATGTTTCTTGCTTATCTAGGCTCTAAGCCAGGTATGTTCCATTTAAATTTACTGGATGAAACTCATATTCTCCCATATTATTATAAGTGGATCACTTGGGGCCAAAGCTAAAGCTTTGGTAAAGCCAGGATTTATCATCTCTAATTGCTTTCTTTTTATGTTTTAGGCTAGTTATTCAACTAGGCAGAGCATCCACATTTATTAAGCAAAGTATTCAACAAAATAAAACACAACACTAGTGATTTTATCCTTGAAGGAAATTATCTTTTTTTTCCACAAACACATGTTGATCTTTACTTCATGATGCTATAAAGTACCCTGGAACATAAAGAATTAATATTTCCAAAACCTCTGGGTGAAAAGATAGCTGTTTCTTCATAGGGTCTGACAAATGTTCTCCATTATTTTATTAGATAATTCATTTAAATTCATGAATTTAAAGACGGTGCAAAAACCAGAACGGAAGTTACTTAGAACCTCAAATGAAGGAAATTTTAAGACAATACAGTCTAATACTCTAGTCTTATAGATATAGGAATGAAGGTTTCCATCAGGTTAAATGAATTGTCTAAGTCAGGGGTGGGGAATCTGAGGCCTTAGGGACACAGTGGCCCTCTAGTCCTCAAGTGTGACCCTTTAACAGAATCCAAACTTCACAGAACAAATCCTCTTAATAAAACGATTTGTTCTGTAAAACTTGGACTTAGTCAAAAGGTCATGAGGACCTGGAAGGCCCTTGAGGCCACAGGTTCCCCACCCCTGGCCTAAAGTGACACAGATCCTAAATAGAAACAATAGATCTTTCAGCCCTGGCCCTCTAGCTGCAAATTCAATGTTCTCTTCTTATATCAGGATTCCTCTTACAAGAAAACTGAAGTAAACAGTATTTTTGTAGTATTGTTAGGTCTATGAAAATTTTTATTCACAGTAATATCACTGAGAAATTGCATGATCGAGACCTTGAAGAATGATGAAATTATGTTCAGCAAATTTTCTTATTAAGGTCATTGCTGCAGTCTTCTTTGAAAATAGATAACCAAATATTACATGTAAGGCAATTCTCCAGTAACCAGAATATTACATGACCCAGAACACCAATTAAACTACCAATAAATGGTAGTTTACTTCACTCTGCCACTATAGCAACAATCTATTAGAATCCAATCTTCTTGAAAGTATAGAATATTTACTTTGTACCTTTGTATCCCCAGTTCTCAGTGTCTACCATATATTCATCATTTAATAAATACTGTTTAAAAGTATTGAACTTATATTTCAGTTTCTTTAGCTGTGAAATAAAGAAAATATTTGCTTTCTGTCTACAGCATGGGTATTTGATAGAGATTGATTAATGTGAAAGTTATAAAGAATTCTTTTCTTGAGTTAACAGAATCTTCTAGGTTATAATTTGGTGGTAGCAAAAGCTACAATTGATGCATTGAAAAGGATAATTTAATAAAACGTATTCTCATGTTCTGAGTTAATACACTATTAAAATATGAATAACGTATTTCATTCTAACTGGTAGAGTTGAATCCAGTGTTAATTAAAATGATTTTATATTTCTAGAGGAAATATACATAAACATATACATATATACATACATACATATATATGTATATATATATACATCAGGACTTAGGTCAATGCACATAAAACATGAAACATCTCTGAAGACTGAAAATGAATAAAACTAAATGAATTATATATAAACTTAGGTAGTGACCTATGTTTTGATGTTACAGAGGCAATGACATGAACTGTCCTATCATTCATATAATTTAGGATATAGTGATAGTAGAAAGCATATACTTCTGAGTATATTGCTCCTTAATCTTAATGATTGTTGCTATTTGCTTATGCTACTTTTGTTGTCTTGTATAATTCAAAACACGTGGTGCATATAACGTAATTATTATAGTTGTTCACCTTTGTTTTCAAAGAGGACCAATGCCATCATGATGTTGGGGTCAGGGTACAGAATGTCTGGCTGTGACCGATCAGTCCAATATGAGCTCTGAAGGCTCTACCACAGATCAGGCACAAGTTGGTTTGTTAGAACATTTGGGATAGAGATGTCTTTGGACTTGCACAGCTAATGTTCCCTTTGTGCTACTGTGGTTCTGCTTTGTTCATAGAGCATAGTACCTTCTTTGATGCAGGCACACCATGCTGGGCAGTCTTATGTCAGTGTTTCCAGTGTCTTAAAATCGATATTAAAGTTCTTCAGAGAGATCTTGACTGTGTCCTTACACCACTTCTTTTGACCACTGTCTGAACACTTGCCTCTGCAGGTTCTCCGTAAAAGTTTTTTGGATAAATTTGGGCTATGTGGTCAGAAGACTGGAGTTGTACTGTCTACAACAGAGTTTGAATGCTTGGCAGTTCAGCTGGAGACAATTTGTTGTCTTAGGATGATTCTGAAGAATTATCGTAATGCAAAGTGAATTGATTTTTTGTTTTTTAATAGTAAGAATAATAATACATCTCCATTCAATGCTTTAGCTTTATAACTTGCTTACCCCTGGTCCCCAAACACAATAGTTACATAGTACAAGAATTATCCTTCCCATTATATATATAAAAAATCTAAGGCTCAGATAATTTAAGTGACTGGCCCATGGTCACACAGCTAGTAACTGTTAGAACTGAGATTTCATAAAATCAGAGAAATCTAGAGCTAAAAGATAACTCAGAGTCCATCTATCCCTGCCTATAACTTAATAAGAATCTTTTCTACAAAAATCTTACAGGTGACCATCCAATTTTGTTTGAATACCTTCAGGGAGGGAAAACCATATACAGAATCTGATAGCCCATTTGACTTTGGGATAGCTCTAAATATAAATTAGATTTTCCTTATTCTCATCCTAAATGTTCTTCTTTGTAAATCTTATTTATTGTTCCTAATTCTACCCCCTTGGGACCAAGCAAACAAGTTGAAACTCTGTGTCTCTCTGTGTGTGTCTCTATCTCTGTCTCTATCTTTCCCCTTTCCCTCCCCTCTTTCCTTCCTCCCCTTTTCTCCTCTCTTGTCTTGTCTTGCCTTGTCTTCACTTCTTTCCTCCCTGTCTCTTCTCTCATTTATCTGTCTTTATCTTCCTCTCTCTATCCCTCCTTCCTTCCTTTTTTCCTTATTTATTTCCTTCTATCTCCCCTTCCTTTTTCCATTTTTTAAACATCTGTGTCTCCCTAAATTCACTCACCCTATAAATGCCAGATCTCCTTATAGGCCTAATCATACTATTTATCATCATAGGGACTTTGACCTGCTCTGTTTTCAACCTGAGTTTTTTTTTTTGCACCCTTACTCCAGCACTCTGGTGGCCTGCCATTCCTGTAAGGTAACCATGATGATGTCTAATTTATTGCAGACACCTGATCTATATAGTCCACTGCAGTCCAGAACCTCTGAGCTTGAGATCAACCAGCCTCAGCTTCCTTGGTAGTTGGAATAACAGATATGCACCACCATGACTAGCTTGAGTACCCATAATCTTTGAACCTAGAACTCTTGACTCCAAGGGAATCCCTCTTTTTACCACATTATGACACTGGTTATAATAAGCTATTATTAATGAAGTTTATGAAGTTGCGAGGACCAAGGCTAAAGAATAATTCTAATCATTTTTATACATTTGGGGGGATTTTATGTTATATTCGATCACTAGACTATAAGCGCTTTGAGGGCAGCATCTATTTCAATTTTGTCTTTCTCCCCCTGGCCTGGCACACAACAGGGTGTTTAGCATACTATGTCAGATACCGTAGATATTTAATAACTTTTTTATTAATTTAATGAATGTCTCAATACAAAAGAAAATGGAGATTAAATTTTCTTCCAGGCCATTTGGTAGGAGCAATTTTTTAAAGAAGCTTTTTATAATATGTAATACTGACTCTTTATACTAGGGATGTATTTTTAATTGGGGTTTAAGACTCAAAGGAATTGATCTGCCAGCACATTCCCCTGAAGACTCTTCTACAATTGAACAAGCTGGAAAGGAGCTTGGACCTGGGAATTTGGCTTGTACATACTGAGTCTTTGAAGAACACTGTTGGCCTTTTCTAGGCAGTCAGTGACATTCACATAAGACAAGCTAGGGAGCAAGTTGTCTGCAGTACTACTGCTCACTTGGCCCAGATTTTACAAGTACAGCAGAAAAGGAATTTCCAAGCATTAGTGAAAAAGGCCAGGTTTACCCAGTGGAGCATATCATAATCATCTTTGCTTGGGCTCTGAGCATTAAAAAAAAGATTTTCTGCCAATAGAAGAAAAAGTTTTTAAAATGTTTATTTTTTCTATGTAGATAGAATACAAAATGATCTTTTCTTTAGAAATTGTGTTGATTAGTACCTTTTGATGGATATAACTACAGGGGTCCCCAGCGCTGGGCCAATCTCCTTAATGTAGCTACCGAAAAAAGCAAAAACTTATCATGATTCACTTGGCTCAATAATTCCTAATTTAGCCTTATTTTATGCAGTGGTACTTTGCAACAAAACAAATAATTATGTTAGTGAGTATTAAGACAAAAAAAAATGATATCCTCAGCATAGAAAACCCCTTCCACCAATGCAGATTATAATCCATCTATATTTAGTAGATCAGTTCTGGAAAGTTGAAGCACAAAGTAGTTAGGTCAGTCCATAACCATTTAATAAGCACTTATAGCGAGAAAGATGATGGAGCTCAATGATAGGTAATATCTAGATATATAAATAGGAGGCAGTGTAGTGAGTAAGAAGACTTGAAACATAGAAGGGGGAAAATTATGAAGAGCTCTGAATGCCAAAAAGAGGACCGTATATTTGAACATGGAGGTAATAGGGAGACAATGGAATTTATTGAATAGGAGGATGGCACAGTCAGATTTGCATTTTAGGAAGATGAATTTGACAGGTATATGGAGGACAGCCTGGAGTGGGGAGAGACTTGAGGCAAGGAGACAAACCAGCAGAGCTAGTGTAGGAGTCTGGGAGTGAGGTGATGAGGGACTGCATCAGGGGATGGTTGTATCAGAAGGGGCATTTACTAGAGATGTGTTGAACTTGTAGGACTTGTAGGACTTGGCAAGTGATTGAATGTGGGAACGAGAGAGAATGAGGAATAAAGAATGAAAAGTAGGTTATGAACACAGGTGACTAGGAGGATTGTGGTAGCCTCAGCAGTAATAAGGAAAGTAGAGAGAGGGGAGGGTTTGGGAGGAAAGATAATGAGTTTAGTTTTGACAATGTGAGTTACAGATTTATATTTGACATCCACTGAGATGTCCAATAGAAGGTTGGAGATGCAAAACTGATGGAATCCTAATAAAGATGCCCCCAACCACAATATTCTAATTTCATTATAGGCCTGACCTCACTGAATAGCAGGCCCACTGTACCTACCCTGAACTCTTAGTTTCCACAGAAACAGCAGGAGTGTCCATGTGATGGGAACGCAGCTACTTCTTCTATCTAGTCACTGCCCTTAGACCCATTCCCACAGAAACAGGTGTGTTCTTGTATTCAATCACAATCACATCATTCATCTGGCCTAAGGCAGGACCACAATACCTAACTATCAGTCTTGCCCAGACAGGATGACAATAGCTAGCCAGTTGGAGGGCAGAATGAACAGAATGCTTAACCACAAAACCATAGATGGGACCCCTCCTCCATTACCTAATCCCTTAACAGACCCCTCCTGCCTTTTTAATATTCATGATTTCTGATATGTAATTGCATCTTAATCCTATAAAAATCCATCTTGCTTTCTCTGAAGCTGCTGGTTCCTCTTGGAACTTAGTCCGCTTCATAGGTTCTATCTGAAATGCCTATATATCAAATGCCTATATTTGAATTAGAAGTGGTCTGATTCTTTGAGATGGTTCTACCACAACACGTCATGAAACAGCAACAATTTTTGGGTGGACAAAGTCCCCACCATGACAGTTTTTGGCATCCCTGGGTTTAAACTGCAACCAAACTAGAGACCAGAAGAGATTAGGACTGGATAAATAGATTTGAGAATCAATTGTGTACAGATCATAGTTTAAGCCAAGGGAGCTAATGAGATCACCAAATGAAATAAGTATAGAGAAAAAAGAGAAGACAGCCTAGGACAGAAATTCATGATTAATGGCAAGGACCTGAATGAAGATCCAGCAAAGGTGAATGAGAAGGAGCATTTATACAGGTTGGAGGAGAAAAAGGAGAGAGTAATATGATAAAAACGTACAGAGAAGAAACAATTAAGGAGAAGAGAATGATCAACATCATCAAAAGTTGCAGACAGGTCAAGACAGATGAGGCCTGAAAAAAGACTTTTGGATTTAGAAATTAAGAAATTTTTGGTAACTTCAGATATAGTAGCTTCTGTTAAATGATGAGATTGGAAGCAAGACTTCAGAGTTATGAAGAGAGCAAGAAGAAATGAAGTGCAGGTGTCAGGTGCATGTGGTAGTTTTAAGTTTTTCCACAAAAGTGAGAAGAGAGAGAGAATGATTGTAGGGATGGATGGATCAGTTGGGGAAGGGGGGTTAGATTATTTTTTATTTCATTACATATTTCCAAATTACATGCAAAATTTTTCATATTTCCTAAAATTTTGAGTTCCAAATTCTATCCCCCTCTTCGGCCCCTCCTGCCTGACCCCATTCAAAGAGAGCAAACCATTACGATATTGATTATACATATGAAGTCATACAAAACATATTTCCATATTAATTATGTTGCAAAAGAAAACACAAACAAAACAATGAAAATAAAATTTAAAAGTATGCTTCAATCCACATTCAAATTTTGTCTTTTCTCTCAGGGAGCAGGGAGGGGAGGAGGTAGAATAGTATTTTTCATCATGGGTTTTTTGGAACTGTCTTGGATCACTGTTTTGATCAGAGTAGTTAAGTCTCCCACAGTTGATCAGCTTACAACAATGTTGTTACTGTGTACAATTTCTACTTCGTATACTCACTTCACTTCCTTTGAGTTCATATAAACCTTCACAGGTTTTCCTGAAACCATCCTGCTCCTAATTTCTTATGGTATAATAATATTCCATCACAATCATACCACAATTTGTTCAGTCATTCCCTAATTGGTAGGAATCTCCATGATTTCCAATTCTTTGCCACCACAAAAAAGCTACTAAAATATTTCTGTAGAAAGAGTTTTCCCCCCCTTTTCTTTGATGCCTTTGAGATATAGATATAGTAGTGATATTGCTGGGTCAAAGGGCATGCGTAATTTTATAAACCCTTGACAGTACAATTTGCTCTCCAGAATGATTGGATCAGTTCACAACTCAACCAACAGTGTATTTATATTCTAAATTTTTCACATCCCCTCCAGCATTTGTCATTTTCCTTTTCTGTAACATTAGCTAATCTGATAGGTGTGAAGTGGTATCTCATGGCTATTTGAATTTGCATTTCTCTAATCAGTAGTGATTTAAAGCATTTTTTTTTTCAGGTGACAATATACTGCTTCAATTTCTTCTTCAGAAAACTGCTGGTTAATATTCTTTGATCATTTATCAAATGGTGAGTAGATTTTTAAAAATAAATTTGACTCAATTCCCTATATATTTCAGAAATGAGGTCTTTATCAGAGAAACTTGAGAAAAAAACCCTCCAGTCTCCCGTTTTCTTTCTAATTTTGGTAGCAATAGGTTTATTTGTACAACATCCTTTGTAATTTTGTATAATCAAAATTATTTATTTCCTTAATGCTTTTTATTTCTTCTTTGGTCATAAATTCTTCCCTTATTCATTGATCTGACAGTATACTTTTTCATTTTCCTCTAAGTTACTTATAATATCAATATTTATGTTAAAATCCTTTATCCATTTTGACCTTATCTTGTATACAGTGTAAGATGTTCATTTATGTCTAGTTTCTACTAAACTGCTTTCTACTTTTCCAAGTAATTTTTCTCAAATATTGGGTTTTTAACCCCAAAATTTAGATCTTTGGGATTATCAACACTAGATTACTATGACTACTGCATATTGTGTACCTAATTTATTCTACTGATCCAACACTCTACTTCTTAGACATTTTCAGATTTTTTTTATGATTACTGTTTTTTAACAGCATTTGAACTCTGTAACTGCTAGGCCATCTTTCTTAACTTTTTTTTCATTGGATTCCCTTGATATTCTTGTCCTTTTGTTCTTCCATATAAATTTTCTTAGAATTTTTTTTCTAGCTCTATAAAACAATTCTTTGGTAGCTTTATTGGTGTAGCAATTAGTAAGTAAATTAACTGGTAGATTTATCATTTTTATTATATTGACTCAGCCTACCAATGAAAAATTGATGTTTCTCTAATTATTTAGATTTGACTTTATTTGTGTGAAAAATATTTTGTATTCATATATTTCCTAGATTTTTCTTCACAGGCATTTTATATTTATATCATATTATATTTTTTATATTATCTACAATTTTAAAATGAAATTTCTTTTTCCATCTCTTACTTCTGTTCTCTCTTGACAATATATAGAAATTGTGATTAATGTAGATTTATTTTATATTCTGCAATTTTGCTGGTTGTTAATTATTTCAACTTGCTTTTTAGTTGATTCTCTAGTATTTTCTAAGTATATAATGATATACTCTGTAAAGAATGACAATTTTGTTTCCTCACTGCCTATTTTTATTTTTTCAATTTATTTTTCTTGTCTTATTGATATAATTAGTATTTTGTATAATGTTGAATAACAGAGGTGATAATGTACATCCTTGCTTCACTCCTGATCTTATTGTGAAAACTTCAAGTTTATCCCCATTACAGATAATGTTTGCTCTTAGTTTTAGGTAGATACTATTTACTATTTTAAGAAAGGTAACATGATTCCTATGCTTTCTATTGTTTTTAATCAGAATGGGCAATGTATTTGTTAAATGGTTTTTCTTCATTGATTAATATAATCATATGGCTTGTTGTTTTTGTTAGTGTTATGTTCAGTTATACTGATAGTTTCCATAATATTGAATCTGCCCTGAATTTCTGGTATAAATCCTACCTAGTGTATGATCTTTGTGACATTGCTGTAAATGCCTTGCTAATATTTTATTTAAAAATTTTCATTGATATTCATTAAATAATAAATAATATTATATATAATATTAAATAATATTTTTCTTTTTCCTGTTTTTCTCCTTTATGGTTTATGTATCAAAACCCTATTTGCATCATAAAAGGAATTTGGTCAATGAATACTTATTTATATAATTTTACAATAGTTTGTATAGTATTGGGATTAGCTGTTCCTTAAATTTTTAGTAGAATTCACTTGCAATTCAGTTGTCTTCATCATGACATCTTTCACATTTTCTTCTTTTTTTCATTTGTTTTTTATTTTCTATTTTTCTTTTTTATTTTCTCACATCTCATGGAATTATTAGGTTTCAGTTGTACAATTTTAGTTTTTAAGGAATTATTTTCTTCAGCAAACTCTTATACCTCTTTTTCCATTTTGCCAATTCTGTTTTTTAAGGGGCTATTTTCAGCAGTGCATTATTATATCAATTTTCCCATTTGGCCCATTCTGTTTATTAAGATGTTATTTTCTTCAATATTTTATACCTTTTTATAATTTTCTTCCTTTATTTTAATTTCTCTACCTAATCTTTTCTTTATTGTTCTTATTTAAATTTTAAAATCATTTTTAGCTCTTCTAGGGATTCTTGTTGGGCTTGTGTCCAATTCACAACTTTTCTTTGATGCTGTGCTTATAGCTATTTTGACTTCATTGTTTTCCAAGTTTGCATCTTGATCTTCCCTGACAGCACTGCAGATTTTTATGGTCAAGATTTAAAAAAAAAATTATTGCTGTTGTTCATTTTTGCACCCTATTTCTTGAATTAGAACTTGATCTTAATGTTTGGCTCTGTTCCCAGTGTTGCAGAGTTAGAATGGATGTGCATTGTCTCAAGCTTCAGGTTTTTTCTCACTGCCATTTTCAGAGCTAGTTCTAGGAGTTTAGAAGTTTTCAGTGTTCCCAAAATGATGTGATCTTGTGATGGGTCTGGTCATTACTTTCTTGGTCTTCATTCTGGTCTTTACCTAGGAAGGGCCCCTGATTTCTTGGGATTGGAATCAATATTGATCCATTGGGACAGAAGTGAAACTGCTTCTCAATGTTTCTACTCCCTCTTGGTTTAAAGTGCTCCTCTCTTCTCTTCACCTACAACCCAGAAGTAGGTATATGCTGTTTGGAGTCACCAAACAGTATATGGTCCTGCATCTAATGCTAGCACAGGGGTACACTGTAATCTCTTTCTGACCATTTGTCAGGTCCCTTTACTATCTTGGGATCAAGAATTTCCAAACATGCTACTGCTTCTGTCACTATCACCTAGTCCCAACACTGTTGTTTCACCCATGTGGGCCCCAGTTCAGTCTCTCCCAGGACCCATGTCACAGATCTCTTTTTTGCCAACCATTTATGCTATCTCTCGTCAAAATAATGTCTCACTCTGACCTTTTTTTTTTTTGGTTCTATTACTACAGAATTCAATTAGACAGTTTTTAAAAAAATTGTTTGGAGGGCAATTTTAGGAAAGCTGAAATGAATTTTTTTCTATTCCACAGTCTTTCAAGTGAGGGTTTTTGAGAATGTGGGGAGGCACATGGGCGTGATTAAACGCATCAGGGAAGTATCCAGTAAATAGGAAGAAATTGAAGACAAATGAGAGGGTGAGGATAAAGAAGGGGCAACCTGCTAGAGAAGTCAGAATGCAATATTATTCTATACACTTGTGCACATCTAAATATTTGTTTTGTCAAGGACAAGGGCCACTATTTCATCTGAGACATGGGTAAAGGGGTAAAAAGTTGATAAAAACATTTGAGTGAAATGAGATGGGGGGGGGAACAGGTAGCTCATAGAAAACATCTTCATTTTTTTTTCCCTCAGTGAAAGGTTCTCAGTAGGAAAAAGGGAAGCCATGGGAAGTGTGAGGAAACATGAAAAAGTTTTGGAAAAGCAAAATGATGAGGAGGATAGTTAGTTGTTTAGAGAGATATAAAAAGCCTGAATTGTCACAGTGAGGACCAAGTTAAGATTCTCTAAGAGATATGGAGTGGACCCTGTCAATAATATTTAGTGATCTTCTCCAACTTCCTTCAACAGCATTTGATTAGTAAGAATTAAATAGGGGCAGCTAGGTGGAGTAGTGAATAGAGCACCGGCCCTGGAGTTAGAAGAACCTGACTTTAAATCTGGCCTCAGACACTTAACACTTACTAGCTATATGACCTTGGACAAGTCACTTAACCCCAATTGCCCTACTTTCCCCCCTGGGAAAAAAAAGAGAATTGAACAGAAGAAAACAAAGAATACAAGGTGATAGGACAAGGAAAAGTGACTCTAGAGAATAGTGTATAGTTGAACTGTTCACCAAGAGATCAAAATAAGGAAGTGAGTAGAATGTAGTCAGTTCAGAGGTGATTCTTGAAATAAGAAAAAGAGGAAGCAGACAAAATGGATTTTCTAAAATGACTATATCCACAAGATAGAGGATCATAGAACTGGTAGGAACTTGATTGATTATTGAGTCTCACCCCATTATTTTACTTATGAGTTAATAGAGAAGATAAGTGACTCCTTTAAAGTCACATGATTAGTAATTGGTATAGATGGGGTTGGTAACCAGGTATTTTAACTCTGGGATAATGGGATTGGGAGTTATGGGTACATTTCTTGGTTCTCTCATAATGCTGATTAGCACTAGGTTAGACAATGAAAAAGATGCATTTAACTGCTAGGTAGTATAATAGACATGGAGTCAGAAAGATCTGTGTTCAAAGGGACCTTGGATAATTACTAGTTATATGATCCTTAGCAAAATGTTCTAACCTGTCTGCCTGTTTCCTCATCGGTAAAATGGGGATGATAATACTATTTACTTCCTAGGGTTGTGAGGATAAAATGAGGTGATATTTACAAAGCACTTTAAAACCTAAAATGCTACATAAATTTTAGTTATTTGTTGTTATTATTTTATAGGTGATAGAAAAGTGATACAGGTGAGCACAAGGAAATTTACTGATATATTATAAAGATTGCTACAATTATTTTTATGTTTATATTTTATCTGCAACTTGAATTGGTTTAAGATAACTTTGGGGAAGCTAGGTGATGCAGCAGATAAGAGCACTGAGTCTAAAGTCAAGAAAATCTGAGTTCAAATCTGGCCTTTGCCTCAGTTCCTCTTCTATAACATGTGTATACACTGGGGAAGGAAATGATGGATTACTGAAGTATCTTTGCTAAGAAAATCCCATGGATGATGTACATGGGGTTCTGTAGAGTTGGACATGACTGAATGACTGAACAGCAGCAGCAACGAACATCAAGAAGATGAATTTGGAGGAAGGCTTCTCTAATGCTGCAAAGTTGCCCCAAGGTACTTGAACATTGCAGGACTCCATTTCCTTATTTGTAAATGAAGGCATTTACTATGGAAGGTTTAAGATTCCTCCAAGCTCTAAATCCTATGATCCTTAATTTCATCATATGCTGAAATTCATTGTGGTAAAGGGACTGAGGAAATGATCATTTCTACTTTTTCATGGGAGACAATGGCAGTGGTAGGATCCTGGGAAGGGTAGATCTGAGAGAAAGGGTGTTAACTTAGCCTGGGGAAGGTTTATCTTCCTCACACTGTCTCATCAGAAACATGTGAACAACACAGCCACAGGCTTGGGTATATGAGATTTCTTTTAAAATGAGATTGGCTAGGGAGGGGGGTGAAGAGGGGGGGAAGGGGGAAGGGGGAAGAGCCACAATGGCAGAGTAAGAGCAGGGACTTGCTTGAGTTCTCACCCAAACCCCTCCAAGTACTTGTAAAAATAAATGACTAAACATATGAAATGAGGTTGGACTTCTGACAAGCATTTTACAACAAACCAAAAGAAATACTACTACATATAGTAACGGAACTTTTAACCTAAGCAGAATAGTAGGTACAATTTCAAATAGGTAAGAGAGAAGTTTAGCTAAATTTATAGATCCATGAATGAAAATCAAAAATGGGTTATTAAAGGAAATTAGTAACCATAGGTCTTAGGATTAGAAGAGACTGTGGATAATGTTTATTCCAAAACACCATTTTACAAATAAGGAAAATATGTCTAGAATCATGAAGAAATTTTAAACCTTATGGGTGCTAAGTGCCAGAGACAAAATGGAAATACAGTTCTCTGACTCCAAATCAAGTACTTTTTCATTTTAACCATAAATTAGGTGTGCTTACCCATGCTTTTTACACTGTGAAATATATATAAAATATGTTAATACATAATATATTTTCCTATGTTATATATGTATATAGGATATATATGTAATATAGGAAATATATACATATATGCCTATAATGTACTTATATGTGGAAACACAAAATATAAATATATGCATGTAAACATGTATATAAATAAAATATAAATATATGCATATGTATAAATAACTATATAAATGAAATATATTTCCATAGTAGCAATAACTTTGTTTATATCCCTTCTTTTCTGATTTATACCCAATGAAATTGACCATTTCACTAGACATATGACTTTGAGCAAGTCACAGAGCTTCTTTCAATCTCAGCTTCATTATCAATAAAATAGGTATAATAATACTAATATTGACATGAATTGCAGCTATTATTTATGACAACACCATAAAGTGATGCTGAGAAGATGACATGAACTGAGGCTGTGGAGTCATCCTCACAGTTCTGAGGCAGGTGCCTAGAAGAAACTCTCACAACAGATGCACAAAACCCCAGAAATTTGGAACACAGCACACTCCACTTTGGAAGCAGAGTTTTCCCACAGCAAAAAACTCAAAAGTCAAGTATTTGCCTGGCAGATGAGCAAACAGAGGAAGAGAAATCGGATTAGAATTTTTCAACTCCAAATCTAAATGGGTTTATTAAAAAAAACCCAAAATAAATATAAAGAACCAAAATTATTTTTATGAGCTGATTTCCTCTGAACATAACTACCTTTATTTTAAAAGCACTCTACCCACCCCTACCCCCAATATAAATATGTAGACATATACTATATTTGATGAGAAGTTCTAGTAAAATGTAAACTCCTTGATCAGGGACTATTAGGATAGACAGGGATAGATACATTATTTAGACACATAAGGTGATATAAGCAAATTGAGGGAGTGTGGAATATTTTATCTCTTACATCTATATATAAGAAAAGAATTTTTAAACAACCAAGATATATAGCATTATGGGAAATGAAATGGATAATTTTGATTATATTAAATAAAAAGTTTTTACACAAACAGAACCAAAGTAGCCAAGATAGAAAGAAAGAAGGAAACTGGGGAGAAATTTACAAGTTTCTTTGATGAAGGTACCATTTCTCAAAGATATAGAGAGAACTGAGTCAAATTTATAATAACATGTAATTCCCCAATTGATAAATGGCCAAAGCATATGAATAAGCAGTTTTCAAATGGAGAAATCAAAGCCATCTATAGTCATATAAAAATGGTCTAAATCACTAATGATTAGAGAAATGCAAATTAAAACAACTCTGAGGTACCACCTGACATCCACCATATTAACTAATATGACAGAAAAAGAAAATCACAAATGTTGAAGGGGATGTGGAAAAAATAGAACACTAATGCACTGTTGGCAGAACTGTGACCTAATCTAACCATTCTGGAGAGCAATTTACCAAAGGTCTATAAAACTGGGCATACCCTGTGACCCAGCAATGCCACTACTACGTCTGTATCCCAAAGAGATCAAAGAAAAAGGAACAAGACATACATACATACATACATACCTACATACACGCACAAAAATTTATAGCAGCTTTTTTGTGGTAGTAAAGAATTGGAAATTGAGGCGATTCTCATCAATTGGGGAATGGTTGAAACTTTTCTTTGACAGGGCAATGACTGTCTTTTATTTTGATTTGTATTTATATACTCAGTACCTACTATAAGAGAATCTTTACATGTCATTGTTGCCTGATAAATACTCACTAACTTGGATTAGATTGGATTTAGTCTGTATTGGTGCTTAATTTCTGTTTTTCTTCTAGTTCTTTCATTTCTTAATTTCTCTGCATAGCTAGTTTCTTATTAGTAATGAATCTCCTTACAGGGTCACATTATTCAAATTCATACTGAATATTGCCATTGGGTTCAAACCAATTATCTTTTTTATTATGTAATGATAATTTCCAGTAATAGAAATTCAAATACATGGTATCACTTCAGATGGTCCATTATATGCGTTAATCGAGACCCAGTTGCACAACAACAGTCATGATTGCTGAGTGTGCTTCCTAATGTTTACATATCCTTTCATTAAATATATTTCTCATCAAGTGAAGAATTTCAGAACAGCTCATGAACATTATTCCTTTCATGTTTATATACATATAGTCACAATGAAGACAAGTTAGTAAATTTGCCTGAAGTTATTTTTTTTAAAAAGAATGCAAACCAAGACTTCGATTCTCATCAGGGTTCTTTTTATCCATTTTTTCTTTTGTTTCTTATACAAGTAATAAAGAAGACACATATACACAAAATATACACGCAGATACACACCCTAGAACTCAGAAGTATTTGAAGTTTTAGCACAAAAAGAAAAAAAGTCCGGGACATTAATTTGAAATATTTTTCTTGAGAGGATGTCACATACTTTTTTTTTCTCTTCCTCACTTATGCTTTAATGGAAGTATTACAAAAATTACTGGCAAAAAAAATCAAAACAACCTTTTCCATGTTATATATGAAAAATTCCTTTTCCATTAAAAGATGCTGTTTTGTCAAGTATTTTATGTTTCTTCTCTCCCCCACTGCCAGACTACTTAATGGCAATTTCTAATAAATAGCTACTAGCTGAAGTATACGTGCTGAAGAAACCACTGAAGGAGAAGTTTATGGATCAGAAAACCAGGAATTAGCTTTTCAGCTATCTGGATGGATGGAACTATTTTAAACATTTAATTTTCTTGATAATAAAGAGGCTATAATAGAATAAGAACATTCAGACTGATGAATATTTAAAGAATAATTCCTTAGTAAACACATATGAGGCAAACAACTGTTGCCCTAACTCCTGTATATCCCCAAACACACAATTACATATCTCAGGTAAATTTAATTAAGGACAATTCATCTGAGCTGACAGTGAATGTTAAGTCATTGAAATAGTACCTGGGTGGCCAGAATTTCAAAAGATCTGAGCCTCCTCTGATTCCCACTAGAGCTCAAGCTACTCCTATTCCAGGGTCCCTTAACTCTGATAAATGCACTTTCACCTTATCATACCACTAGCATCTCCAAAACATTTAGTCTACATTCTTGAACACACACACATGCATGCACGCACACACACACACACACACACACACACACACACTTTCCAACTCTAGCTCCCCTATTTGAATACAAGTTTCTCATAGACAGAGACTGTCTTGCTTTCTAATTTGCATACTACCTTAACAGAATATAAATTCCTTCTGCACAGTGATAATCCAGACTGCATGTGCAGTGGAGGAAGAAGAAGAACCAGAATGGTGGAGGCTTAATATAATATTGTATAAGGGTCATTTGAAAAAACACAGGTTGTTTAATGTGGAAAAGTGAAGGCTCAGGGGATGCATACAGATTTGAACAGCTGTCTTGTAGATAAAGATAAAACTTATTGGAAAGCCAATTTATTCAGACAGGTCCAGTCTGATGGGAAGTGAATTGATTATTTACTAGTCTCAAAGTATTATAAAATTTTTACTTTCTGGAAGACGGTTATATTCTGGGGGAATCTAGATACCACACAACTTTTGTTTGGAGCAGTCAGTGTATCAGTCTGTAATGGTAAGCACACAAGTAGTTTACAACTTGTTTCAGTGATTGAATTAATACCTTGTTTCTGTTCAAGTTTCTTTTGAGCCTTGTATCAAATCTGATAAGAAACAGAAGGTGTGAACCCCATAACTTGTGAACCCTATGTAATAGTAATGGAATTTAAAGATCCCCCTGTATTGGTTTGGTTTTTGGGTTGAGTGTTAAAACCCAGAGCTTGTTGTAATGTAATACCAAGCAAAGGCAACTTCCCAGGTTCAAAATACCAGCATTGGTGCTCTCTATTTTATTTAGTGACAAACCAAGAACAGAGAAGATCAAAACATGACATCATTCCAAATACAGCATTTACTAAGTGTGATTAAATAATCTCCAAGTACTACCCCACCCCAGGACCTTCCAATCATTCAATCAATTACAAAGTCTCTGTTCTAAATACTTCTCCACCCCTAGGCTATACCTTAATTAAGTCCACCACAAAGCCCCTCTTCTCAAATGGAGATTAGTTTCCAAACATAAGTAAAATACATTCATTTGCTCAACCATAGAACACAAAAAGGTCAAAAGTTCCCCACCCCTGGATCACAATTGAATCTACCCCAGAGTTACATCAAGTTTAAACACAGCACTTAATACCCAAATGGAGGTCTTTTCTTCATCTTGACAAGAGGCAAGTTCTCAGCAATCTTAGTTCCTGGGGAGACAAGGCTTAGCAAGGCCATAAGATACATTGCCAGTCCCTTCATGAATTTATCCTCTGTCTGTAGAACAGTCCTAGAACCCCTGAACACATTAGCAAAGCCCTCTCCCAGGATTTCTGTAAACATACAACAAGAAAATCCTTCTTCAGGGCTTCTGAACCAACAGAAAGGCTCCCAGACCCCTGCAACAACAGCACTGTCCTTCACATGTGGACAGTATTCATTCTGTCTGCCGGACAGTCTCCAGACCCCTGCAACAACAGTACTGTCCCTCACCAGTGGACAGTATTCACTCTCTGTCTGCAGGACAGTCTCAGGCCTTCTTAACCAAATGCCAGGTTCCAGGACTTCTTCAACAGGACAGTCTTTCACCAGTGGACAAATCTGGCAAAATAACATCAAAACAGACAGACAAAGTACCAGCAAAACAGCCATGTCTCCTCAGTCCTTGGCAGCTCAGGGGGCAGGTCTCAAAAGTCCAGGGCAATTCAAAGCGGCCACCAGCAATTCTCTTAGTCTCTCTCTCTCCAAGAGGTGCTGCTTCCAAAAAAAGATCTTCCGCCTCTCTCTTGTCTCTCCAAATCTACATCACCAGCTCCTCCCAATTCAGCACTTTCTTTTCACATCAACAAGCCCATCCCACAGGTGGGATTAACAAACTCTGGGTTTTAATACAATCAATTTGAAAACCAAGCCAATACAGGGGAATCTTTAATTGCCATTACTATCACACTTGTGAATCCCACTTGTGGGATGGACTTGTTGGCGTGAAAAGAGAGGGCTGAACTGGGAGGAGTTGGTGATGTGGATTTGGAGAGACAAGAGAGAGGCAGAAGAGTGTTTTGGAAGCAGCATTGGGGAGGTAGAGTGAGAGAGAGAAGATTCCTGAGGGCCAGTTCGAGCTGCCCAGGACTTTTGAGAACTGCCACCCGCAGCTGCCAAGGACAGAGGAGACATGACTGTGATGCCGGTACTTTGTCTGTGTGTTTTGATGTTGTTTTGCCATATTCCTCCACTGGCGAAGGACAGTGCTGTTGTTGCAGAGGTCCTGGAACCTTTCTGTTGGTTCAGAAGCCCTGAAGAAGGATTTTCTTGTTGTATGTTTACAGAAATCCTGGAAGAGGGTTTTGCTAATGTTTTCAGGGGTCCTAGGACTGTTCTGCAGACAGAGAATGAATTAATGAGGACACTGGCAATGTATCTTGTGGCATTGCTAAGCTTTGTCTCCCCAGGAACAGATATTGCTGAGAACTTGCCTCATGTCAAGATGAAAAAAGACCTCTCTTTGGGTATTAAATGTTGTGCTTCAGCTTGTTGTAATTCTGGAGTAGATGGCCTATTCAGTTGTGATCCAGGGGTAGGAAACTTTTGACTCTTTTGTGCTCTGTGACTGACCAAATGAATGTACTTTGTTTATGATTGGAAATTAATCTCCATTTGAGAAGAGGGACTTTGTGATTAACTAAATGAATGTACTGGCCAGGGGTAGAGTAGTACTTGGAAATCATTGAAATACACTTGGTGAATGCTGTATTTTGAATTATGCTGTATTTTGATTTTCTCTGTTCTTAATTTGTCAGTGAATAAAATGGAGAGCAGCTATGCTGGTATTTTGAACCTTTGGGAAGTTGCTTTTGCTTGGCATTACACCCTAGAACTCATCAACTCCTGCAACAGGAAAAGGAGGCTCTAATGACCACATATGAAGAAAATTTCCAGGATAGAGACAGCAGAACTGAGAAGAGGACTCTCGTGGTGGCAGAGTCAAGAATGACGAAACTTCTGGTATCCTGGCACTCTGTTTGTCTGCTCTGTCTGTGTTGATGAAGCCCTGGGACTTGTATGTTTATATTTACTGAAGTCCTGGGGGAGGGTTTTGGAGGTCCTGGGATTTTACTGATGATTTGTGCTGACCTCTTGGACCTTGTTTGTGGGTCTGTGTTGATTTCTATGTTGATGATTTATGTTGAGTTCTCAGACCTTGTTGGTGGGTCTGAGGTGACTTCACAGACAGATACTGAATTGTTGTTGGTGCTGGCAATGTGCATGAGTATTATTGTGGTTCTGTCAATCTTTGTCTTCCCAGAAACAGGAACTGTGAAGGACTTGAGGTGGACTGGACACTGCAAACTTTAATATGGAATGTGAACTAGATGAAGAACTGGACAAGGAGCTAGACAAGGAACTGGGACCTGCCTGCCTTTGAACCCACGTGACAGTTGGAGCTGGGATGATGGAAGAGGAACCATTGAAGCTGAAAGTCAGTCTTGAGTCAAGCTGAAAGAAGACTTCACTTGGATACTGTGCATTCACTGAGAAAATTATGATTTACTGTGACCCAGCAGCGGAGAACTTTGATTTTTGTACTTTGTGATTGAATTAATGATTTTGTGATTGACTAAAGGAATGTACGTTGGTGAAAACTATGTGACCACTTTGGTGAAAACTATGTGGCCATTTTAGTGATAAGTTGTTGTTATGACATGGTGAATACTGTATTTTGCTTTTCTGTGATAAGCTGTAACATTCTGAATGCTGTACCTTGATTTTATGTAAATGTTTTGCTATGATTTGTTATTGAATATATAGAGAGTTCACTACACTGTGTAATCAGAATCTTAAAAGCTGTTCACAGCAGCAGTCCTCTGGAAAGCTGCTAGTTTGTGCCTTTATACAGTCTGTGGGAAAGAGGGACTTACTGGAATGTCAAGTTGCAGTCCCAATAGTGACCTCTAGCTAAGCTTCCTTACAAGGGAATTAACAGATTGAGTGTGGGTCTTTTTCTGTATCTTTTTATGGATTATGAAAAGTCATTTGCATCTTATGAATATTCCATGAAGGTAAAATAAAGGCTCTTATATTTGATATGCATTTGAAATCATGAGTGCCTACATGGGAGCAAAAGAACCATGTTTGGAGAAATTAAGATAAAATCTATACTGTGAAACTACTAGAAAATTGTCCTGAAGTAAATCTATGTAATGGAAATGAGTCAAAATAAAAGAGACAGAATGATCATCTTAGGGTCAGGCCTTTAGAATCAATTTATGTCAGTCTGGAATACTGGGGAAGGGTACCTTAGCCAGAAGTTAGAGTTGTTATTCAGTTGTGTCCAACTCTTTGTGACCCCATTATGGGCATCTTGGCAAAGACACAGGAGTATCTTTGCACCATTTCCTTCTCTAGAGGTTAAGTGGCCTGCTCTGGGTTACACAGTTTTAAGTGTCTGAGACTGGATTTGCAATTGGGTTTCTAGACTCAGTGCTCTGTCCACTGAGTTACCTAGCTACCTCCAGGGATTCGAATATGTATTTGTGGATGTTGGAGTAGAAACAGGACCTCCATGCAGCTCTTGCTCCCACCACGTCCAATTCATGTAAAACAGGACTCTAAACAAACTTTGGAGCTACAGAACACACAAAATGACACAGAGAAGCTAACCTCCTGTTGAGGACAGCCCATCAGGCTGGCAGGTATCGACCAGCGCAGCACTCTGGCAGCCGACTGCAGCCTTTCACAAGCCAGAGGTTTTAGCCCTAGGGCGGGCCTGACCAACCACCACCTGGAGGGACTCCAGATCACCAGCAGGTGTGGCCGTCCAGAATTATCAACACATAGATACTAAGGACAAAGTGAGAGGTCAGTGCAGTGTGGACTCTGGGATCCAGAAGTTGGGAGTGCATTGCCTTATGCCCCTGGGGGAAGAAGCCACTGAGGGCTGTGGTGCAGCTTCCTCCAAGTGGCAGCTTCAGCTCCTGGCCTGCAGAGTGTAGGCAGACGAAGCAACCAGGCTGAGGGGTAATTGCTCTTGCTTTAACCAGCTTAGATCTGAATTGCAGTCTAGGGTAGAGGTCCTGGAGTGTATGACCAGCTTGCCAGAGCATGTGGAGGCTTCATAGAGGGCATCCAACTAATACCTCCAGCAGCTGAGAAAACCTGAGCATTTGTAATTAAACTCCCCTGACTGGTGGCAGAGTCCTACTGTGGCAAAAAGCCCAAAACTCAAGTAATTGAGTGGCAAAATGAGCAGGAAAAGGAAGCAAACCAAGCAAAGCAATCCAACATTAGACTCTTATTTTGGGGACAAAAAGGATCAAAGCATGGAACAGGAGGAAGACAGTGAAGTCAGAACTCCTGTACCAAAAGCTGCCAAGAAAAATACGAGCTGGTTACAGGCCACAGAGGACTTTAATAAGCAGATAAGAGAAGTGGAGGAAAAATTGGGAAGAGAAATGAGAACAATGCAAGAAAATTATGAAATGAGAGTCAACAGCATGACTGAGGAAAATAACACCTTCAAAATAGACTAACTCAAATGGCAAAAGAGGCTTAAAAAGGCAATGAGGAGAAGAATACCTTAAAAAGCTGAATTTGCCAGATGGAAAAAGAATCTCAAAAGCTCACTGAGGAGAATCATTCTTTCAGAATTAGAGTGGAGCAAATGGAAGCTAATGGCTTTATGAGAAATCAAGATGCTGTTGAACAGATCCAAACAAATGAAAGAATAGAAGGCAATGTGAAAGATCTCACTGGAAAAACCACTGACCTGGAAAATAGATCCAGGAGAGATAAATTAAAAATTATTGGATTACCTGAAAGCTATGATCAAAGAAAGAACCTAGAAATCATCCTCCAAGAAATTCTCAAGGAAAACTGCCCTGATATTTTAGAACCAGAGGGCAAAATAGAGGTTGAAAGTATTCACCTATCACCCCCTGAAAAAGATCCCCAAAAGAAAACTGCTGGAATATTATAGCCAGGTTCCAAAATTCCCAGATCAAAGAGAGAATATTACAAGCATCCAGGAAGAAACAATTTGAATACTGTGGAAACACAATCAGGATAACTCAGGAATTGGCAGCTTCTACCTTCAGGCATAGAAGGGCTTGTTATATGATATTCTGGAGGGAAAAGGAGCCTGGATTAAAAGCAAGAATGACCTCCCAAGCAAAACTATCATGTTTCAGGGGGAAATATGGTCATTCAGTGGAATAGAGGACTTCTTGATGAAAAAATCAGAATTGAATAGAAAATTTGACATTCAGATACAAGAAGCAAGAGAAGCATGAGAAGGTAAACAGGGAAAAGAAATCATAAGGAACTTATCAAAGTTGAACTATTAACATTCCTACATGGAAAAACAGTAATTGTAACTGATGAAACTTTTATCAGTATGAAAATAGTTGAAGGGAATATGTATATAATATATACATATATATTATATACATATATATTATAAATACATATATACATACATATATATGTCTGTATTGGAGGGTATATGGGCCTATGAATACATATGTGAATGTGTGTTTATATGTTTACAGGTATACATAGATAGAGAACACAGGACCAAGTTAATAGGAAGGGATGATACTCGAAAGGTGAAATTAAGAGGTTAGAGAGGAATATAATGAGAGGAGATGGGGAGAGACAGAATGGGGTAAACTATCTCATATAGAAGAGGCAACAGAAAATGGTTACAATGGAGGGGAAGAATAGTAAGGCAAAAGGGAATAGGTCAACCTTATTCTCATTGAATTTGGCTTGGGGAGGGAATGACATACACATTAAATAGGGTATCTCACCCTACAAGAGAGTAGGGGGAAGGGGATGAGAGGGGGGATGATGGAAGGGAGGGAAGGATGGGGGGGGAGGGAAGTTGGAAGCACCCACTTTTTAAAAGGGACTGGATCAAAGTACAGAATAAAACAAGTGGGATGTGGGATGGGAGTGAGAGAAATATAGTCGGTCTTTTACATTATATCTACTATGGTAATGTTTTGCATTAGCTACACATGTACAACTTATACTGAATTGCTTATCTTCTCAGTTAGGGTGGGTGACAAGGGAAGATGGAATGAATTTTGAACACAAAATTTTAAAATCAAATGTTTAGAATATATATATATATATATACACACACACACACACACACACACACACATGCATACTATTATTAATACTATTTTACATGTAATTGGGAAATAAGATATACAGGCACTGGGGCATAGAGATCCACCATGCCCTTCTGGAAAAGTTGAAGAGGGTATGGGAGAAGATAAGGGAGATAGCAGATTGGAGCAGGGGTTATCCTGTGGGATTGCTATTTTGGGGCAGTGTGTAGGGGGAAAACGGGGAGAAAATTTGCAACTCAAAATCTGGAGGAAATGAATGATGTAAATCAGAAGTTAATAAAGCATTTGAAAAATGAAAAAAAAAAAGAATGTGTATTTGTGAATATAAGTCATTCCCTTCTTCCCTGGCTTATAAGATCTTGAAAGACACTTTGAAACTGCAACATCTCTACTTTGCCTTACACAAATTAAATGCCTATTTAATTGAATATTTTGTATAAACTTCATTTCTGTGTGATGATATACCAGATAACTTCATTTTGGATCCATTTTTGAGATTCATAGTACCTAATTATTAATATTTATCTTATAAAGATCTCTTACAAATAAACTCTAATTCCATGGGTATTTCCTCCTCCTCACCTTTCTGCTGCCATAGTGGATGTAGGGTTGGGGTTAGTGGTGATGGTGGTGGTGGTGGTTGTCATGGCTCCTTCTTGGCTGAGAACTTACTTCTTTGTGCTACTGAATAAGGAGACTTTAGTACTTCTTTTCATCATAGTGCGGTGACACAGAAAGAATTTTGGATTTTGACTCACATGACCTGAAGTCAAATTTTGAGTTTTCCACTTCCTAATGTAATTTAAATTCACTAGTCTGAGAGTGAGACTTGGTTTCCTCATAAAATAAGCAGTTAAACTAAATGAACTCTAAGGCTCTATCTCTAAAAAAGAAAGGCTAGAAGAAAGGAAAAGCTGGTCCCTTCTTGCTACTGGACTTATAACTGGGAGAGAGGTGTTCTTAGCATCCTAACTTGTGAGTCAAAATTTGGAAAATGTTCTCTCTAGAGAGACAATGTAATAGATGGTGTTTGTTTTTCTTCTAGAGCAGCTCTCTAAGACCTACTTAACCCATACCATAGCTGAAATGTTAGAGACATATGACCATATTGTTTTCTATGACTCTATTTCTCAGGCAAAATATACAATATTTTAGCTATTATGCATTAAATAGGCTTTTGTGAGCAATGGGCCTAACTAGCATCCATAACATTATTTGTAAGGGAAAGTGTATTCCAAGTTTAAAATGACTGGTTTATAAATGAGATTCTATAACACAAACCATTTCTAAGTCAGAGATGGCCTATATACATATTTTTAAAATGTTCCCCACTCCACTTAAACTGAGTGAAAATTCAGTGGATGATGATCCAAGTGGTGTAGCTATTCAAGAGGAAAAATGCTATTTTTTGAGTTTAGATGTTGGCGAGGGAACATTCAATGTTTCATGCAGCAAGCGTCAATTTGTCTACTTAGGCTAATTTCGATGCCTGTATTAAATCAATGTTGTCTAATATCCCATTCCCTGAAACCATAGGAAATCTTGTAGAACTAAGCTGAAAGGAGCTGACTCTCATCCTTGGCTTCCTATAGATGGTGAAATAGCTTGGCAAGAAGCCATAATAGTGTTTTATGGTATGTTTCTAGTGAATTGGGCTGATTTAGCTGTGCCTACCACCAAGCTGTGGGAATGAAGCTTTGTTCTTCTACCCAGGCTCTTGCTATAATAGTCTTAGAAGCAAAGCCAAAGCAAGTTTAAAAAGTGTATATTCAGATCCTGAATATTCAAGCACACATTAAATGGTACTTTATCCAGGCTTTAACTTCTCTGCTTATTTTTACTTTTAATCTGCTGGTTTGTGCTCAACATTTATTCCTGTTATTCCCCAACTATTTATATTAAGACAGTTTTCATTGGGACAAAATGCACAGTAGGCATCTAGATATTCTTTTTCTTTGTGATGCGATGAGGGGATGGGACAAAGTAATGGTATCCTCCCAATTCTGTCAGGGCTTCAAATGGATTTCCCAAATCAGAAATTGTGCTTAGTAAACAGATAATTCAGTTATTTCTAGATAAAGCTTTCCTAAAAGGAAGAGCTGTGATTTGTGGGGATTGTTTGGGTCTGTCCACATAGGCAAGCATATTCTTTTGGTATAAAGTTTTATAACAGATTCATTCAATCAAAAATTATAATTATTAACATTCTCTTTTAAATTTAGACTACTGATTAAAACTATTGTTTACCAATCACAAAATTTTTGGAATGCAAGGTGATGTTAACAGCTATCTACCTTAATATCCCTTTATTAATGTACCTCAAATGTGGGCAACCAGCTTCTGTTTTAAGCCGTCCATTTTAGAGGAAGTATGATTTTCCTTAAATTTTGCCACTCAAACTACTTGCCTTCCAAGTATTTGGCATACATTGAACATAAATTTGGCATGAAATGAATTTCTCATTGCCCACTTATTAAAAATATTTTCTCTACCATTTCCATATTTACCCATGCTACTCCCTGTTTTTCATCCATTTGACTAGCTGTGCCCTTTAAAAAATATACTAATAATCTCATTTATATTTCCAAGATTCTTAAATGTTAAGGTCTAAAAGTCAACCCCTACCATCTGTGATATTAAAATTTTACAAGTGAGATAGAAACATGTAATATTTTCCTTTATTTTCTGTATACTTTTTCTAAATTGTACATTACTTCTTGATTTGGACTGTATTAATTGTAATTCAGTAAAAGATATGACTTTGAAGGTTACGTTTGGCTCCATGACTCTACATATATATTGAGAATGGTTCTCTCTATCGTGATCTAACACCTGTTGGTAGTACAGTGGTCATTCATGGACCTGATCTAAATATCATTAGGGTAGAAGTTTTAACCTGAACCTAGGAGCTCCCTATATTGGTTCTAGGCTTTGTGTGGACACCCAGTCATTTTTAGTACTACTGCATTTCAGAAGTCCTGAACTCCAGTCATCCACCAGCTTCAGTTTCCCAGAAGTAGGGATTATTGCTATGTGTCCCTATGTATGACTCCCATAGACCTATTATTCAAAAAAATGTTGTGAACTGAATATGTTTATACATAAGTGTCTATATTTGTACAGATATTTGTATAGATACCCATATCTATATATGTGTATAGATACCCATATATACATATTTATACATGTGCATATATGTGTAGTATGTATGTATTACATCTGTGTATATGCATATTATCATTTTTATGAATTAATTATCAAAAATATGGCATCATGGATAGAGAGTCATTCTCAATGTCAGAAAAATCTGCATTCACTTCCTACCTCTGACACATCCTGGCTGTATATCCTTAAAAATGTCACTTAACCTTTCAGTGACTATAAATAACAGTGAAAATTCCAACCTTCATTAGCTGAGGGTGTTCCGTAATTCAGTGAAATCACAGATCTAATCCTATTGAGATAGAAAAAAAGATAGAGGGGAAAGGGGGGAGGGAAGAGGGAAGAAAAGTGGAAGAGAGAGACAGACAGAGAGACAGAGACACAGACACAGAGAGAGACAGAGATAGAGACAGAGATAGAGAGAGATTTAGAGGAGAGACAGAATAAGTGAGACTTGTCTGGGTTACTGAGAGGTTGGGTGGCTTGTCTGCTGCCCTGAATCTCTCTCCATTTCCTCAGGCTTCCTTACCTCAGATATAACACAATGTCTTTGACAAAGAAATTCTACGTGGAACAGAAATACATAATTTGCTAATATAAGGAACAAACAGATAACTATTGAAAAGAACAGCCTAAACTTCTTTTATTCTTACAATAAATTTCAAGTGGATCACAGAATGATAACATAAAAAT
The DNA here is from genome assembly GCF_028583685.1 of Petaurus breviceps papuanus. NCBI lineage: Eukaryota > Metazoa > Chordata > Mammalia > Diprotodontia > Petauridae > Petaurus > Petaurus breviceps. The sequence continues at coordinate 19,161,702 of NW_027187378.1, read as the reverse complement.
ACTATCTGTATCTAGCAGCTGCCATTCACATATCTCAAATATTTCCTTAACAAAACAGAGCTGACCTTTGTATTCCTAGGAATATATTGGAAAGTAAAAGCCAGCATACAGGATTTCTTCTCACTTTGACTCTCATGCACTTTTGCTAGTCTAACTTGTAATGTAGTTATTTGTGCACATTTTACAGTTCCCTAACCATCTCTACTCCCACCCTACCCCCACCCCTACCTCAGCATCAGTTTTCATCCTTGTATCCCCACACAACACAGAGTCAGAGTATTATAAGGGACAGAGTACCTGGACTGGACTCAGAAAACACAAGTTCCAATGCCATGTCATCTTTGTTAGCTGTGTGAACCTGAGTAATGCCTTAAGCAATTTAAGATTGATTTATTAGGTCACAGAAAGGTTGCAAATGACCTTAGTTGAAGGAGCTCCCTACATTGCAAAGATCGGTTTTCATTTATATTTTTAAGCTAGAAGTTGAGCACATGGTCAGCTTTACCTAAGTATAAAGCGCGCGCGTGTGTGTGTGTGTGTGTGTGTGTGTGTGTGTGTGTGTGTGTTTTATGGGAGAGGGAGATGGGCATTGTGTGCCTGGGGGACATGTAGGACTCTGTGGAATAGTCTCCAGCCTAAACTCAATAAATTAAATGGAGAAGAAGGGAAGCTTTTCTGAATTGGTGAGGGGAAGGTTCAAGAAATGAATTTTAAAGCGTTGATGACCACACACGTGCAAAATTCCTCTCTCTTGGACTTCTGTCTATAGGTTGTTTATCCAGAGTTTATGTTTCATGCTATAGTTAAAGGATTTCTGAATGCTTTTTAAATTGAACTACCCCACTCTTCAGCTCCTCGGAACTAAGCTCTTCGTCTTCAGCATCATGACCCTTTCTTTCCCAGAAACCTGAGGCTTCTAGGCTCTTTTTATGCTCAAGCACATCAAAAACCCAAATCTATTAGTTACCTCTTTTGTCCTCTATTTTTTTCCCTCAAGTTACTCCTTAGCCCAGGAATGTTCTACTCCTTGTTGCTCTCTGTCACTCTCTTCATCCAGTCAGCTGCAATGTTCCAATGAATCTACTGTCACATTATCCTGGCCTTTCTCCCTTTCCTTGACTCCCACTGCCTATTCACTCTCATGATCTATTATCCATAAAGTTTTCTAATTTCGACTTTCTGACTCCAGACTCTCCCTTCTCCCACTAACCCTTCATAGAGCTGTCAAATAAGTTTTCCTAATACACAGATCTAAACATATCAGCATAGGACTAATCAAATGCGATGATACATATAAAGTGCTTTGCAAACCTTAAAATACTCTCTAAATTCTATGATCATGAGGATGATGATGATAATGATGATTATATCACTCCCCTGCTCAAAAATCCTAAGTGTCTCTTCATGATCTACATCACAGGTGTCAAACTCTGGTCTGTAAAACTCTTGCAGATTAAATATATATATTAAATTAATATATTAACTTATTAATATATTATTATTAAATAATAACCAGATTAAAATATAATTGGGAAATATTTAACAATGTAAGTAAACATAAAATAGAGTGTAATGTTAACATGTGGTTTTTTAAGTCAATATATACCCTGTAGGATTCTTCTGTATAGTTTAGTGACCCTGATTTTTATTTGAGTTTGACAATACTTCTATATAGGTTAAATGAAAACTTCTTGTGATACATGCTTGTAATTGTAAGCCTCTCTTATTTTACCTTAATCACAGGCCACCTTGTTGCTTTATCTCCTCCTCCCTCTGCCCCCAATCCATTTTACATTCCCTTAGGGTTAGGATTATTAAAAAAAAAATCATTGTACCCTCAACTACCTATTGCAGAATATTTTGCAGTTAGGAGATTTTTAATAAATATTCATTAAATGAATAGAATGGGAAATTATTTAAAATCCTAATCCCTCACTGAGACCTCCTTATAAGGTAAAAGGGAGTAATTTATCTTGTCTATACAAATATTTACTTAATTGTTATGTTACCTTAATAAAATATTCTCTTGGGGCAGCTAGGTGGCTCAGTGAATAGAGTACCGGCCCTGGAGTTAGGAGGACCTGAGTTCGGATCCACCCTCAGACACTTAACACAAAAACTAGCTGTGTGACCTTGGGCAAGTTGCTTAACCCAAATTGTCCTCCAAAAATAAAAATAAAATAAAATATTCTCTTTAGAAGTAATGATATTAAAGTGACTAATATGGAAATGTTTTACATGATTACATAGATATAACCTATAATGGATTGCTTTCTATCTTAGAGAGGGGGAGGAAGGAATAGAATTTGAAACTAAAAATTTTTTAGAAAGTTAAAAATGTTTTAACATATAATTAGGGAAAATAATATGTTAATAAAAAAGAAATGAAAGTGATATAAAAACAAAAGTTATCAGTGAAATTTTTTTTTAAAAAAGAAGTAATGCTCCAGTTTTTTAGTCAACAAGGATTTTTGTCGTTGTTATTCAGTTTTTTCCATCATGTGTGACATTTTTGTGACACGTGGGGTTTTCTTGGCAAAGATACCAGAGTTGTCTGCCATTTCCTTCCCTGGTTTGTTTTACAGATGAGAAAACTGAGGTAAACAGAGTTACATGAATTGCCCAGGGTCACATAGCTATTAAGTGTCTAAGGTAAGAGCTGAATTTGGGAAAATGAATCTTCCTGATTCCAGGCCCGGCCCTCTATTCACTGTGCCACCTAGGTGCCCTATATTTATATTTAAATATATGTATATATAATATAAATATAGTATATTTATATTATAAAATTACTCTTTCCTCACATTAACTGTCTTGGATTGTGAATTTCTAGGCGGGGCAAAGACCGTATTTGAACTTTTCCTTTTAATGTGCATAAGACTGTACAAATCTGATCATGATGAAGGTAATAAGAAGTTACATTTATGCAGTATTTTACAATTTGCAAATAGTTATATATGCATTAATATGCAAATTTAATGTGTAAAATATGCTCACAAGAGCCTTATGAGGTGGGTTCTATTATTATCCTCAGACGAAACTGAAGGTGATAGAGGTTTACTCTTGGAATCACACAGCTGTTAAGCATCTAAATCAAGTTGAAAATCAGATCTTCCTGCTTCCAAGTCCAGTTTTTGCTCCACTATGCAAGAAAGAAGATCCCCAACTTCATTGTTTTTTTCTAAGGGGATAGATGATGAAATTGGGAGAGAGAGAACACTTTCACCCAGGGTTGTCAAAATGATATACAAGTATTAAGTCATTAGAGATCTCTATGGAAATACCCAAATATAATCATACATTAAGAGGTTTGGGTTATGTACTTACTAGTAAGAGAAAAACAGAAGATTCCTTTAAGACAAAATATAATTTAGTTAAAAAGGAAACAAAAACCCATACTTGACTTTTTTGGGGGGGATTGTATTCTAAAATTTCCTCTGAAACAGGAAACTAGAATCTTGTTGAGAACTCACTTTGTAGCTTCCTGGTAAGTAGTTATGCTAATGGAGTTTATTCTAGTATAATGAGAATGAGCACAACAATCAAGAGAAAAAGAGAAAGAGTGATGATGGCTCCAAAGGCCAAATCAGTCTAAAAGAAACACAGACATAAGCTAAATAGACCCAAGCAAATGTCAGATTCTGCTGCAGTGTGAGGTCTTTGAAAGGTGGAACTCTATTAAAAAATCAGTCAACATCCCCACTCTTTCTCTGGCTATCACTGTGCATCTTATGTCATTAAGTCATGGGATTTGGAGAACACATGATTTAAAGAAATATCGACCTATCAGAAACCTCACAGAGGTGAGAATAGAGCACCTCCTAGAACAGGCAAGTTAGGTGACTTTAGAGGACAGTCACATTAAGATAAGGGTCTGCCACCCTAAAGGCATGAGATCAGCAGCAAAGTAGATGTTCAGCTAAGTGCACAACTTTGAGTAAAAATCTCTTGAGATGGCACGGATTTATCCTTTTTCCCATTAATCATTTTTTACTTATTGATCAGGATCTTGGGTATTTCAAACATTTGGGAATTCAGAAGGTAGAAAATCCCTGGAGTGGGAATTATTTCCACAACCACACAGCTTCTGTTGACTATGGAAGTCATAGGGATTTAAGTGAGTCATAGAGAAATGTCTGTACTAAGGTTACCCATCTAGTGAATGTCAGAGGCAGAATTTGAACCAAGGTCTTTCTGACTCCATGCACAACATTTTTCCATTATCCATACTGCTGTACTCCCAATATACTTATGTATACAGATATGCAAATATCCATTTATACTACTTAATTTTTTGCATGTTACTAATATTTTCCTTCTGTATCTTCCTATTTTAAACTTAATCATATGAGAAATACCCAGCTAAAATTATGTATTTTTCTAATTTAAAAATAGAAATTTAGTGATTTCTGCATTGTTCTTTTGTTGGCTCCATTGTCATTGTTTATTTTCATTCAATGTTTTTATTTTATTTTCTTCTACCCCACAAAAAATATGACAAAATCTAATGCCACCGATGCTATTAAAACATACACAAATACACACAGTACTTCACATAACTTAGCAATCACAGAAAATTCTTCACTAACAGATTAATCTATAGGACAGCCAGCCAAAAGCCAATAAATTTTAATGCTGACAAGTAATAGAATTGGGATTAGTACAATGACACCTCCATTCTCTTTCTGTTCCTTCCACTTATGCATTAATTTTTATTTAATTTCCTGGTGTTATTTTTTAGTCATTATTAAATGAATTTCCACATGGACTCTCTTAGAAGAGTCTCAAAAAAGTTGGCTATTCCCACTAGCTTGCCTCCACTCCATAATGTGCACAGTTGTATATCTCTACCATAGAATTCTCTCCTTCTGCAGATGCATAAAAAACAATTAACTGGCTTGCCATTATTATTATTAGCAGTAGTATTCTAAATAACAACCAACAGGAGATGTCTCGAATCTACCTGGTCCCCCCCACCCCCAACACAAACATTAATTTCCATGGAACCTGTGATGTGATACCATCCTCATATTTCTTAACACCATATCCATATATACTATTGTAACACTCCTGCCCCAGATGACCTTGGGAAAGTTTTCTTAGAGGACAGTTCTTTGACTATATGCTGTGTGTGTGACTTCAGGTAGCAGGAGCGATTGAGAAGACTTTTAGTAGACTATGAGAGACTTCCCCAGAGCCACAGGCATTTGAGGAATGCTATTATTTCACCATGACTCCATTCCCAGCATTTGCATCCCCAGAACCTGCTGAGAACAGATTTCTCAGATGAATTCTCCTCAGTTAATCCGATATTTCTCTAACTCCAAAGTAGGGGATTCAGTGACTCTTTTTATCATCCAATGTAATTTGTATAACTCCTCTGAATACAATTATTCTACTTTGATAAATTTCTTCATTAAATATAGGTGGTTCTCTTATGTAGTAAGTATTTGGTGGGAGGTAGTTAAATTAGCCAAGAATTAGCTGTTAACTATTTGGTCTTGCAGGGATAACATTCTGCCTGGATGACCAATGGAAATATATTTTATCCTGAACCTCTCCTGACCCCAAGATCATTTTACCTGTGCCTACTTTGTGATCACATCTACCAAGGCCATCATACCATAGGGATATAAATTTCTAATGTACATTAGGTATAATTCAAGCCCAATAACTCTCTTAAAGATAAGAGAGTAAAGGAGGAGACACTAGTAACCTACATTTTCCTTTTTCTTTTTTTTTAAAGCAATTGGGGTTAAGTAACTTGCTCAAAGTTACACAGCCAGTTATTTTGTGTCGGTGTTAAGTATCTGAGACCGGAACCCATCCCAGGTCTCCCAACTCTGGAGCCGGCGCTCTTACTCACTGTGCCACCTGGCCAACCCTGTCACCTACATTTTCATCTACATTCCACAAAGGCAGAAAATGCAGTCTCTTGAGTAAGCCCAATCCTAAATCATATCTACTTAAATTTTCTGCAGCACTAGCCACCCTAATTCCATGTGACACAGCATGATGTTAAAAGCAGTCTCAACAACATTCTCTAACCCAGTCTTCCTGTTTTTCTCTGTCCATATGTCACATGTGGGCATAGTATTAATATACTACATGCTGGCAAGCTTTTCCCTGTGGCCCAGGCCAATCTGTTAGTTGGTGACCTTTTTATCTATTATAGCATAAGTTAATTCATATGAGGAGAATTATCAGATGTTCCCAGGTAACTGGAACCTCCAATTACCCTCCCCTTTCCCCCTATGCCCTACAGAATAAATTCAAATTTTGAGAGATAATATGGTAGTTAGTCAATAGGCATTTACTAAGCTTTTATTATCTGTCAGACACTATACTAAACACTAGGGATACAAAAAAGGGGGAAAAAAGTCTAGCTTCCAATTTCAAGTAACACATTTAAATGGGAGGGAAATATGCAAATAGCTAGGTACATAAAAATATATACAGTGTAAAGAAAGTAATCTCAGAGGATTCAGTAAAGGTCTCAGACAGAAGGTGGGATTTGAACTGAATCTTGAAGGGAAACTAGAGAACTTGGGATTCCAAGGTGAATAGGGAAAGCATTCCAGGCATGGAGGAGGTTTGGGACAGAATTGGCATGTACAATGAAAAAGAAGTACCTCAGTGTAGCTTTATTGCAGAATATATGAAGTGAAGATTACATGAAGGGGAGTAAAGTATAAGAAGACTGGAAAATTTGGAATGTGGTCCAGTTGTGATGGGTTTTAAATAGGAAACAGTAAATTTTATGTTTTATCTTGAAGGTAAGAGGGAATCACTAAAGTCCTAAGTGTGTTGGGGGTGGGGATGAAGAGAAGGGAAATCAACATGTTCAGACCTATATTTCAGGATGATCACTTTGTCAATGAAGGATGGAATAGAGTGGGGAGAGACTCTAGGCAGGGACACCCGCCAGAAGGCTATTGCAGTAGTCCAGGTGTAAGATGATGAGGGCCAAATGTGGCATCTGTGTGACTGGTGCAATTGGAAATGTGCATTAGAGGGATTTTGTCCACGAGAAGGTAAAATAATAATATTTAGTAACATATTAGATATATGGGATGAGTACAGGTGAGGATTTGAAAATAACTCTGAAGGTGGCAGCTCATATGAGTTGGAATATGGTGGTAACCTCAGCAGGAAAAGGAAAACTGAGACTGCAGGATGTTTTGGTTTCGGGGGGGGGGCATTCTATGTTTTGCTCATATAAAGTTTGAAATGTCTAAGGTACAACCAATTTCAGATATTCAAAAGGAAGTTACCTTTGCAAGATTAGGAGAGAGATGAGTATAATGGTATAGAGGACGGAGTACTGATTTTGGAGTTTGATGATTTAAGACCAAATATGGCCTTTGAGGCTTACTATCTATACAAGTGACTTAACCTCTCTTGTACTAAACTTTCTCCTTTGAAAAAAGGAGCTGATTGATGAGATGACCCCTGAGGTCCCTTCCAGTCCTTGATCTGTCCTTTTAAAGTCTATTCTATTTGACATTCAAGAACTTCTACAATATAACAATACTTACTTTTCCAACTTGATCAACCATTCTTTCCTACCATTGAAAGGAGAGTAGAAATAATCCCTGCAGAGTATCTAAAATTTTTTCTCTCAATGCTAACTCTCCTGCCAAGAATACTTCCAAACCCTGCAGTCTTCCTTTATACTCATTTATTTTTTTCATATCGTTTATTCATTTTTTGCTTTCCCTCATTCTTCAAGATGCAACTCAAGTCTCAGTTCCTTTGTGAAAATACAATAGTGAAAACTTTTCAAAGTCTTTCTAAAGGTTCAATGTCTCCATACTTCAATTTTCATTTCTGGAAATATGAGTATGTGATGCTGATTATATGTGATTTCTTTTTTCTGGAGAGATCCTGTTTCCCCTAAGACACTCAACCATTTCTCAGATAACTGGAAGAAGTGACTAGCTATATTATTAAAATGCAATTTTTATTTTGCTATGGTTAATTTTTTAAATTTAAAGTTCTTCAAAGTAGTCACAGCATGTAGTGACACAGTTGGAAGAAGAACTAGCAATGCCCTCTCCCTCCTTCTAAAATAATTGAAGGGAAAATGGCTACATAATACATAATATTTTCCCTCTCCTCCCTTCTCCTTTTCTTTCTTTCTTCCTTTCTTTCTTTCTTTCTTTCTTTCTTTCTTTCTTTCTTTCTTTCTTTCTTTCTTTCTTTCTT
>NW_027187378.1:19091978-19153484 GCF_028583685.1 Petaurus breviceps papuanus | reverse complement strand
CTTTCTTTCTTTCTTTCTTTCTTTCTTTCTTTCTTTCTTTCTTTCTTTCTTTCTTTCTTTCTTTCTTTCTTTCTTTCCACTCCTATCCCTACCTCCCTTCCTTTCTTCCCTTCATTCTTTCCTTCCTCCTTCCTTCCTTTCTATTCCCCTAGAGAAAATGATAAGTGGCTTTTTAGAAGTTTTTTTTTTTTAATTTAAGGCAACAGTTTTCAGGTAATCAAAATGTATTTTGTTGGGAAACCTAAATTTAAAAATCAATTTTCTACATATCTGAAACACGCCATAAATTGAGAGTAAGAATAAAGGATTTTAATCCTTTTGATAATACAGCAATCCTGTACTTTCTAATAGGTTTCTTGTTAAACCACAGAATCTCAGAGTTTTAAGGAATCTCAGAGGCTGAGGTCATCTAATCCAACATATACCAAAAAATGCTAATATATACATATATATGACAAATAACCTTTTGATTGAAGATTTGAAGGGACAGAGAGCACCCTGCTTCCTAACTGTCCAATTCCAATTTTGAAGAGTTCCAATTTTCAGGATTTTTTCCTTAGTTACAGTCCAAATTTGCTTGAAAATAGGAAAAAATCTGATAATTCTTTCAAAAGACAGTCTTTAAAATAGCTGAAGACATCTATCATGCTCTCACCACAATCTCAAATCTACTCTTCCTCAGGATTAACACAGACAGTTTCTTCAATACTTCATATGGAATAAAGAAAAAGTCCATTATTCTAGTTGCCTTCCTGAAGATGCTCTACATATTATCTCAAGGTCTTTCCTAAAATGGAGAGCTTAGGACTGTGGGGCATTTAGGTGTTTGAAGGGATAGAGTCCTGAGACTGGAATCAGGAAAACCTGAGTTCAAAACTGGCCTCAGACTCCTACTAATCACGTGATTATAGGCAAGGCACCAACCTATATTTGCTTCAGGTTTCTCAACTATAAAATGGGGATAATAATATTTACCTCCTAGGATTATTGTGAGGATCAAATAAGATAATAATTATAAAGAGCCTGGCAGAGAATAAGTACTATGTAAATGTTAATTATTGTTATTATCATTAAACAATACACTACAGAAAGAGCATATCTTTTGCCTGGACATTATATCTTTTTTAGTATAACTTAAGATCCCATTCTTTCTTTCTTTTTTTTTTTTTTGTAATTTAAGAGTTTGATTTTTCTTGAATCCCAATTTGTTTTCAATTCAAGAGTTTATTGTATATTAGTTTTTTTTTTTTTTAATATAGAATGTACTTGCCCTTCTAAATAACGTTATAATGGTCTTTAGGTTCTCAGGTCAGTCCAAGAAGTCTACTTAAGTTGCAACATAGCTAAACAACAGTAATCCTATAGGATCCAGAGGAGGAGTGGGAAATCTTTGGCCTTGAGGCCACACACGGCCTTCTAAGTCCTTGTATTTGGTCTTTTGACTGAGTCCAAGTTTTACAGAGCAAATCATTTTATTAAGGGGCTTTGTTCTGTGAAGTTTGGATTTAGTCAAAGGACTCCACTTAAGGACCTAGAGGGCCAGACGTACTCTTGAGGCTGCAGGTTTCCCACCCCTAATCTAGACACTTTTCATAACATTGTTTCTATTTGAAAATGTTTTGTTTCAAGATTCAAAGGACTTATCTCCCCACCTTTCCAAATAAGTAATGGGAGCCCCTAATATGCCCTCCAAGCACATGTCTGCCTAAAACTCAAAGGGTGAAAAATGGCACAGGTTATGGAGTTTTAGAAAGCTGAGGAGGGATGAAGATTCTTTGGGTAGGGTTTGGATGCTGGAGAGTGCAGGGACTTGATCATTTTCCCAGGGTTATGGAGAGATAATCTAGTAGTAATTATCAATAATAAATTTATTATTAAAACAATAGTGATTATAAGCACAGGCACCATCAGGACTAAGGTGCTATTAGGCTATTCAATAGTTCAGTAGAGGAGAAATGGAAAGTATGGCCTAACATGTACTTTGGAGATAAGGTTCTGCTTCAATTGACCATGTTGGCTTTCTTTCTTAATAACATTTTTGGCAAAGATATTGGAGTTGTTTGCTATTTCCTTTTCCAGATCATTTTACAGATGAAGAAATTGAGGAAACAGGGTTAAATGACTTGTCCAGGGTCACACAGCTAGTAAGTGTCTGAGGATGGATTTGAAATCAGGAAGATGGATCTTCCTGACTCCAGGCCCAGTGCTCTCTCCATTATGTCATCTAACTGCACTCTTAATAACAAAGATGATCAATAATTGAGTGGGACACACACACACACATATATATATATATGTATATATATAATATATGCACACACACATATATATTCACACACATGTATATATGTATGCATGTAAGTATATAACTGGTTGATATTGTCTGAATGAAGGAAAAATGAACAATTAAAGAAGTCATACCTTGAATTAGCAGGATATTCCCTTAAGGAACTCAGTGTGCTTCATCTATACTCCTGATGCCTTCCTTCTGCCGATTATCTCTAATTTATTCTGTATATATCTAATTGGACTTAGTGATTTGAATGTATCCCATTTAGACTGTGAGATCCTTAAGAACAAATCTTTTGCATTTTTTGTATCCTAAATATTTAGTACAGTGTCTGGCATACAGTAAGCATTTTAAAATGTTTGTTAACTGACATTTACATACACATTATCACAAATTAAGTAGGCAGTTAGGGAGATAATATAAACCTTAATGTGCAGTTGAAGAAACTGAAGCAGAAAAGCTACATGACTTTTTTAGTTTTACTTCTCTTGGCAAAGTTGGCTCTAGATTCATATTTTTCTAGCAAACACACAGATGTAGAAATAGCAAGAGAAAAGTAAAATTGTCTTATTCCCATTCCAATATTCTCATTATTTCTTATATAAATCCCTTCTTTTGTATTAGAACTGTGTTTAAATTAAAAAGTTTCAAAATCTGTGCAATATTATAATTTTTATCACAAATATTTTAACTGATATTTCTATATAGTGTAGATTTTGAAGTGTACCATTTACATTAGAATGCTTCATTCATCAATCCTTTCCATTTGTTAGTTCAGACTAAACTTTCTATCTCTCTCACACACATACATGTAAACACACATGGTTCATAGCTGTGATATGAATCCATAAAAGTCAGTTTTGCTACAACAATAAATCTCAGTGTTAGCAAAATATTTCCAAATTTCTACAAATGCCCTATTTATGTTAAGCAATATTAGACGCACTTCTCTACAACAAATGACAGTATTCCCAGGAGTTTGTAATAAAGGGATTTATTAAGAAATATATTAAAATTGGCAGTTACATAATCCAAGGGACTCTAAATTTAAGAATAAAAAAAGGAGGCCTTTCCATTTTAATAGGAATTCATTAGGTTTCGTTCCACCATTTTATACAAAAGATGCTTTTGAGAAGGAAAAACAATTTACTCCCACAACTATAGGAACAACATTTTTTTATTTCTTATCTCTCCATTAGTAATTTTTAATTGCTTCACATATAGTTACTACCACTCCTATTTACAGAAATCTTGACCTCATATAGAGTGATTTCCAGGTCCATACATCCAACCAGCATCTCCCTCCTGAATTATGGCACTACATTATAAACTTTCTTTTGGCCACCTCAAACTAGATATCTTTTATCTCTGCATCTCAGCTTCAGTATGTCTAAAACATAAATCATCATATTTTCCTCCAAATACTCCTCTTTTCCAACCTTTTCTTTAATGAAAATTGTTGAGGGTACCCTTAGTCTTCTAATTATCCAGGTTGTCAACATTTATGTAATCCTAAACTCCTCATTTGAGTATCTATACCTATATCTAATCAGAAACTTTTATTGTTTCTGTTTTTACCATATTTCTCATATTTATGTACTTGTCTCCACTCATGCAGTCTATAGCCTAATTCACATTTTCATTACCTCTCCTCTGATCTACTGTAATAACTTCCTGATGGGTCAGTCTACTTCAAGTCTCTGCACTCTTCAATCTCATCTCCTGTCATTGTAAAATTGATTTCCCTAAAATTTAAGTCTGCCCACTTCTTGACTCTACTATATACATTCACCTGACTCTCTATTTTTTCTAGGATCATATATAAAGTCCTGTCTTTGGAATTTGAAGCTTTTCACAATCTGTTCCCTTTGGACCTTTCTAGTCTCCTTACACTTCCCTCCACAGACTCTATGATAAAGCTAAGCTTCCCTACCTGTGATTCCTTGAGTAAAAACCTTCCATCTCCTGTCTCTGTGTCCTTACGATGCTTGCCTGGAATGCCTGTACTATTCTTCCACTTCTCTTTAGTTTCCATGTATTTGCCTGTTTTTCTTCAAGATTCAGTACAAATCCTACCTACTACAGGAGACCTTTCCTGATCCCTGTCCCTGTCCCAGACACCAATGCCTTCCCCTCTCAGAGTGCCTTCTATTTAGTCTGTATATATCTTATATATACACAGTTGTTTTTAAGTGGTCTTCTTCAATAGAATGTAAACTCCTCGATGTTTAGGACTGTAGTGTTTTTTTTCCCTTATTGCACTTAGCACAGTCCCTAGTACACAGTAGCAAGAGTTAAATTAATGTCTATTGACTTGATTGTACTGGTAGACAGAATTTCAACACTGAGAGTTTCCTACATTAATGTAAACCCAGGGGTATGTGCACACACATTTAGCACACTTTATGTAGCACATTGTCATGAGACAATATGAAGTAGACAGTGAAAGTATCCTCACTTTATAAATGAAGGAACTGACATATGTAGTAAAGTGATTTATACTCAAGGTCCCATGGTTATTAAAAGCCAGTCCCATGACCTGAATGCAAGTATTATGAGGTCAAAACTGATATTTTCTGCTATATCCTGGTGCTTCTTTGCCAAGCATAAACACATAAAGTGTGCCAATATGAGTAAGCCAAATATTCCTTTGGAGGGTCACAGAAACTGAATACTAAGAAAATAGCATGACATAAAATGACATAGCATAGTGTTAAAAGTCAGTTTTGAGTCTTTGCTACTCTACTTTCTAGCTGCATGACTTTGAAGAAATTATATAGGAACATAGATTTAGAGCTGGACTGGGCTAGACATCTAAGAGGGTGTGTATTCCAGCACTATTTTTTTTGCTTTTTGGAGGGGGGAAGGCAGGGCAATTGGGGTTAAGTGAGTTGCCCAAGGTCACACAGCTAGTTTTTTTTTTGGGGGGGTGTTAAGAATCTGAGGCCAGATTTTAACTCAGGTCCTCCTGACTCCAGGGCTGGTGCTCTATTTACTGCACCACCTAGACACCCCTCCAGCACATTTTTTTTTAAATAAATGAGGAAAGTAAAGCCCAGAGAGGTTAATTCACTTGTCTCATCACAATGATAGTAAATCAAAGACCAAATCCAGCACTCTTTCCCAATTGTCCATCCTACTTCCCTCTTAACATGATCATTTAAGCAAAGTCTTATGAAAATGCTAGCAATTATTATAGACTAGACCCTTTCTTAAAGTTCATTAAAATATCTTCCCCACCTTCTACTAGAGAAGTCTGACAAGACACTGAAGGCTGGATAATTGATCTTTGATTGTGATATCTCAAAAACTAATTCAACGTAGATATGCTAACATATGAAAGTATAGAGAAGTTGGGGTTTTTTTTTTGGTCGGTAGAATTTCATGCTACTTTAATACATTCAGATTGTTCATGCTGAAGCTTATGTGAACATGAAACTCGATATGAAACTATGTGCTGCTATATAGCATTGGAGTGCTGTTCTATTGTCATATGACTTCTGCTCAATTGCCATTTGTAGGTAAAACATTATTATAAAATCTTACTTGGTTGGGAATTTAAGAGAAAGTTTAAGTTATAAGAAAATCAAGAAAAATGCTTTTTGATACAGATGGAGAGGCAACATAGATTAATTTATATAACCAGAAAGATGGGTTCAATTCCTATAGTGAATATTTACTATCAACAAACCATTAAGAAAGCTCAGTCCATCCCTACCTAGATCACTTCTTGACCACCAACCCTGAATTTTCAGGATAGTAAAATTCTGTCTCTAGAATATCTTCCTCTGATCACCATTTGTCTGTGGAACCTCCATTTGAGGCAGTGTCCATAGCATCTATCCCATTATGAATCAGCTAATCCCATGGCTCCCTGAACAAATTCTCAACCCAAGGAGTTTCCCCCTTGCTTGCTTTTTATCTCCCATTTACATGTTGTCTCTCCATTTCCCCAGTAGAATATAAGCATCTTGAGGGTAAAGATTGTCCTTCTTTTTGCTTATATTTGTATTATCTGCCCTTAGCATTGTTCTCGATACAAAGTAAGCAGTTAATAAAAATATTTTATCATACTTATGCCAGACCCTTTATTAATTACTGAAAATACAAAGAAAAAAGTAAAAATAAACAGCTTCTGGACACAGGGAGCTTGCATCCTGCTAGGGCTGACAGTATACACAGATAAAATGATATTTTGAATAAATAGTAAGCTATTTAAATTTGGAACAAATAGTAGTTTAAAAAGTTAGGGCAGAAGGGCTATAGCAGTTGGTGAAATTAAGAAAGAGCCTGACTTCTGTTTGGGCTTCAGATACTTAACAACCACACACAAAAACTAGCCGTGTAACCTTGGGCAAGTTACTTAACCCCTATTGCCCTTCAAAAAAACAACAACAACAACAACAAGAAAGAGCCTGCTTGAACAATGCTTGAAATAACTGCCTCTTGAGTTTACTGATGGATGTTCTGAGTCAAAAGGGAAAAGGAAGTACATTTTAGCCAGTGCAAAAGCAAAGAGTCAGAAGACTGTATGTTACAAACAAAGTGGAAGATAGGGGCCAGATTAGAGTGTGTTGTGTGACCAGTGCCACAACAATCACTTAACTTTACTCCTCTGCAATATAGGGGTATGAGCTGAGTTGCACCTATTTTATTGGGTATTTGTGAGGCACAAATAAGATGACATATATCAGTTACCTTGCAAAGTTTAAAGCAGTAACTACATGTCAGTTATTATGAAGGGCAGTCCTATGCAGGTGAGGAATTTCTGTAGTGTCCTTGGGCCAACAGTCTTTTAGAATCCATGCTTTCTTCATATCTCAGTTCAAACACCACTTCTTATGTGATGCATCTCCTGATTCCTCTAGCTGCTAGTGTAACCATCCTGCCCAACCATCTTATATTTATATTTTTATATGTTGCATATGTTTATACATATACATGTTGTCTCTCTCAATAAAATGTAAGTTTCCTGAGTCAGGAAGCTTAAGCTTCTTTTGTCTAGTACATAAGAAGTATTTAACAAATACTTGCTGAATGAACGTGGAAAATGCCATGTGAATACTTAAAGGAACATAATCTGGTACAATTGAAAGACAACCATATCTAAAACTGAGAAGACTTGGGTTCTGATACTGGTTCTGCTATTTAGTAGAGACATTGAGTAAATCACTTAAGCTCTCTGATCTTCAGCTTCCTCAACTGTGAAATGAACATAGTAATATTACCTACCTCACAGCATTGCTGTGAGTCATATGTTGTCATATATATTTGTTCTTTAAGAAATGTAAAGAACAGAAAAATATTATGCATCATTATTATTTTCTTACAGTAGCACCTACATTGACTCCATCCATCCAAATTAAAAAAAAAGAATCAAGCACCTACTATTTGCAAGGCACCAGGGATACAGAGTTGAAATAAGATAGTGCCTCACCTCAAGGACCTAGAAAAGAAAATAATATAAGGACATAATTATTAAGGATGATCTATTTATTATGGATTTTTATTATGTTTTAATAATATTAATATATTTATTTTGTATTAAAATGAAAAAAAAAACATAATAAAAGGTAAAATGAAAAAGGCACAGAATAAGAAAGGTTAGCACTCAAACACCAAACTCCCAAATTTAAGTTTATTTACTAGTGTATTCTTCTATTTCAGTCACAACATTGAGGGCATGGTTGTCCATCATACCGAACCAGATAGCATTCACAAGTATGAGAGTAGGTACTCCAACTCCTTTTGTTCTCTCATTCTTTCAAAGAGAAAATAATGTTGAATCTTAAGCCATTAACTGTTTTTATAGTAGTCCTTTATAATCAACAGACAGTCATGTCATAGTTAATTGAGAGTTACCCTTGAGACAAGGAAGAGCAGGGTTTGAGTTCTCTATGACAAATAAGCAATGTGTTACCCTGGACAAAGCACTTAATTCCTTCCATTCTCTAGGCAGCTAAGAGTATAAATTGCAAAGAATATGACAACCTGGATTGGTAAAAGGAATTCTCTTTTCTTAGAGTTCTCTATATAAGTAAAATTATAGTCCAGGTACAATCCCTTTAATATGTGCAATGTACTACAAACCATAAAACCCTTTTTTCTGTATTTATGGGAAAAGGGAACAAACCACCTCACAAGATACCCTGAATAGAAGAAATTAGACAAAAGATTATTGTTTCTACAAAGTCTTTGGGGCACAAGATGAATTACTCAGAGTAATCACTTCAGATGTATAGTCTGCATACTGTAGAATATTTTTAAATGCTTTTTTTTTTCATTTTAAACTCTGAAGAAAAGGATCCATTCATTCAGTGGCATGTGGAAGGAACTTATTTTAAATAAGGATAAGAACTTACAATGATTTTCTAAAAGTTGACTTGGGAGGCTAATGGCTGCTTTTTCTCTTGTTTGTTTTCTCCTTTTTTGTTTTGTTTTGGTTTTTTGCTAACCAATCACGGATGTTACATATGTCATCAGGTGGAATCTTTTTCAGTAATGATTGATATGGCTAGTTTTGTGTTAAGTGTCTGAGAACAGATTTGAACTCAGGTCCTCCTGACTCCAGGGCTGGTGCTCTATTCACTGCACCAGCTAGCTGCCCTATATGGTTTCATTTTTGTCTTTATTAACCAAGTAATTAATACCACTGACATAGAAAATGAAATCTTTTCTGTAATTAATTGATCAAGTTGGTAAAATAAGCTTCCTTATCCCTCTATAATTTTAATGTGCAGCTGAAAGACATAGACAGAGTTCAGTTCAGATGGTTTCAAATTTGAGTGTCATGCACAGATCAGTCTTGTATCATAATATTAGTAGCATTACATTGAAGATTGATTTGAAATCACATGATCCCAGAAGTTCAGTGTTGGAAGAGAATTCAGAGGCCATGTAGTCCAACATGTTCATGAATGAGAATTTCATCTAAAATATAAAAACCATACCCCCAAAGTTATCATCCAGACTTTGCTTGTCCTTCAATCAGTAGGAATACACTGTATCTTGGGGCAGAAGTTTTCCTAACATCAAAGTTAAATTTTCTTATTTTTATTTTATTTTACCCTTTCTTCCTAGTTCTATTGTCTAATGCTAAGCAGAAATCATTTAATCCCTCCAACACATGACAACCCTTTGAAAGTTTGAAGAAAGCTATAATGTCCTCTTTCTCCAAATAAACAAACAACATATTTTTCTTCCAGATTAAACATCTCTAGTTCTTTGAACCTGCTCTTAAATAGAGATAAAATGGAATAATGAAATGGTTGCTGATGCATCAGAGAGCCAAAATACTCATGATGAAAAT
Source organism: Petaurus breviceps papuanus (assembly GCF_028583685.1). Taxonomy (NCBI): domain Eukaryota; kingdom Metazoa; phylum Chordata; class Mammalia; order Diprotodontia; family Petauridae; genus Petaurus; species Petaurus breviceps. Next base: position 19,143,885 of record NW_027187378.1, on the reverse strand, counting down.
ATTGCCATCCTCCAGTAAGAGAACTAATAGACTCAGAATGCGAATTGGAGGATTTTTTCCCTTTCTTTGTTTTTCTTGCTTTTGTTCATTTGTTTAGAACATGCCAAATAAGGAGGCATGTTTTACATGGTTTCATATGTATAATGGGTATCATATTTCTTCCCATTTCAATGTGTGGAGGAAGGGGAGGATTTGTAATAAAAATAAAATAAAAATGAAGAAAAAGAATTAATAACATATATATGAGTGAAAATTACATTTCAGGTCAGGTCCTATGGGGAAGTTTATTTTCTTTGACTATGCATATTTGTTATACATGTTTTGTTTTTGTTTTTGTTTTTTCTTTTTCAGTGGGGATAGATGGGAGGGAGACATCAGAAATATTTGTTAATAGAAGGAAAAATAAAATTATACTTGAATATATTGCATACATAAAAATTATAACCATGCATAGTATTTTTTCTCTTCTGCTTTGTGGATGAAAATACTGTATTTTATTTTTATTAATTTATTTTAATTAAATTAAATTTTATGTTTATTTTTAGTTTACATCATTCATTTCCACAAGATTTTGAGTTACAAATTTTCTCCCCATCTCTCACCCAACCACCCCAAAACAATGACCCTAATGTATACCCCCTCCCCTAATCTGCTCTCTCCTATATCCTCCCCCATTACCCCTCTGACTTTCCAGTAGGACAAGATAGATCTCTACACCTCAGTGCTTGTATACCTTATTTCCCAATTTCATGTAAAATAATAATAATTATTATTATTAATAATAACATATTTTTTAAACATTTGATTTTAAAACTTGAATTCTAGATTCTTTTCCTTCCTCCCTCATCACCTGCCCCTACTGGGAAGATAAGCAACTCCATATAGGTTGTACATGTGTAGCTATGCAAAATATTTCCATAGTGGATATATGGTAAAACACTGAATATATTTCCTTACATCCTATCTGCCCCCCCCATGTGTTCTATTCTCTACTTTGACCCTGTCCCTTTTCAAAAGTGTGTGCTTCTAACTTCCCTCCCCGCCAACCTGCCCTCCCTTCCATCATCCCCTCTCTTATCCACTTCCTCCTTACTCTCCTGTAGGGTGAGATCCCCTATTTAGTGTGTATATCATTCCCTGCCTAAGCCAAATTCAATGAGAGTGAGGTTGACCCATTCCCTTTTGCCTTCCTGTTTTTCCCCTGCATTGTAACAGTTTTCCCTTGCCTCTTCTATATGAGATAATTTACCCCATTCTGTCTCTCCCCATCTCTTCTCATTATATTTCTCTCTCAACTCTCAATGTCACCTTTTAAGTATCATCCCTTCCTATTCAATTGGTCCTGTGCTCTCTGTCCTTTATACCTGTACACATATATTCACACACTCACATATGAATTCACATGCCCATATACCCTCTTATATAGACATATATACGCATACATGTGTATACATATGTGTGTGTGTATATATATACACACACATATATATATATATATATACATTTATATTCCCTTCAACTATTTTCATACTGAAAAAAGTTTCATATGTAACAATTATCATTTTTTCCTTGTAGGAATGTAAATAGTTCAACTTTGATAAGTTACTTATGATTTCTTTTCCCGGTTTACCTTCGGATGATTCTCTTGCTTCTTGCATCTGAATGTTAAATTTTCTATTCAACTCTGGTTTTTTCATCAAGAATGCTTGAAAGTCCTCTGTTCCATTTGCTGGGTAGGTGATTCTTGGTGTAATCCCAGCTCCTTTGACCTCTAGAATATCATATTCCAAGCCCTTTGATCCTTCAATGTTAGAAGCTGCCAGATCCTGTGTTATCCTGATTGTGTTTCCACAATATTTGAATTGCTTCTTCTTAGCTGCTTGTAATATTTTTCTCCTTGATCTGTGAACTCCAGAACCTGGCTACACTATTCCTAGGAGTTTTCTTTTTGGGATCTTTTTCAAGAGGTGAGAGGTGGATTCTTTTAACCTCTTTTTTGCTCTCTGGTTCTAAAATATCAGAAGAATTTTACTTGAGAATTTCTTGAAGGATGATTTCTGGGTTCTTTTTTTAATCATGGCTTTCAGGTAGTACAATAAGTTTTAAATTATCTCTCTTGGAACTATTTTTCCAGGTCAGTGGTTTTTCCAATGAGATATTTCACATTGCCTTCTATTTTTTCATTTGTTTGGATCTGTTTAATAGTATCTTGATTCCTCATAAAGTCACTAGCTTCCATTTGCTCCAATCTAATTCTTAAGGAATGATTGTCATCAGTGAGCTTTGGAAATTCTTTTTCCATCTGGCAAATTTGGCTTTTAAGGCATTCTTCTCCTCATTGACTTTTTGGGCCTCTTTTGCCATTTGAGCTAGTCTATTTTTTAAGGTGTTATTTTCTTCAGTAAGGTTTTTGACTCTCTTTCCATGATTTTCTTGCATCATTCTCATTTCTCTTCCCAATTTTTCCTCCACTTCTCTTATTTGGTTTTCAAAATCCTTCTTAAGCTCCTCTATGGCCTGTAACCAATTCATATTTTTCTTGGAAGCTTTTGGTACAGGAGTTCTGACTTCATTGTCTTCCTCCTGTTCCATGCTTTGATCCTTTTTGTATCCAAAATAGGAATCTAAAGTCAGATTGCTATGCTTGCTTTGCTTCCTTTGCTTGCTCATTTTGCTATCCAATTACTTGACTTTTGAGCTTTATGCCACAGTAGAACTCTGCTTCCAGAGAGGAGAGCTTTGTTCCAAATCACTGGCATTTTCACAGCTTCCAGAGCTATTAGTTGGGTGCGCTCTCTGAAACCTCCACTTACTCTGGCACCTGGCCACACACCCCAGGACCTCCACCCTAGACAGCAATCCAGATCCAAGCAGATTAAAGCAAGAGCTATTACCCCTCATGATTGGTCCCCCTACAATTTGCAGGCCATAAGTTCTGAAGCAGCCACACAGTGCAGAGGCCAAACTACATTCCCAGACCTGTGTTCCCAAAGTACACACTGACCTCCAGTTTCTGGAAACCACCAGAGCTGCTGCTGATCCACTCTCCTGAAGTCCCTTCAGCCATGGCTGATCACAGCTGCCCTAAGGCCAAAACTGTGGGCTCACATGGGGCTGGGCTCCACTCCCAGCACCTTGCAATGGACCATTCCTATCTGCCTGCTGGCTGCCTTCAGTAGAAAATTTGTTTCTCTCTCTCACTTTATGAGTTTTGTAGCCCTAAATTTTGTTTTCTATGGAAATTTTTATTTCCTGCTTCTATGCTGCCATCTTGGCTCCACCCCCCCCAGGGTTTTTTTTTATTAATTTCAAAATAAAAAATTTACAAAAAGAAAGAAGGAGAAGTTGGGTCAGGGAGGTATGGGTTCTGATCCTAAGACATTATTTTAGTAATCTTAAACCTTAATGTGAATTGATTAATGTGAATCTTAACAGGATTGACTAGTAAAGTAGATGATTCCTATGTCATTCTATAATGTAGGAAGCATTCTATAACAGAGGGCCTTTTGGAACTCTATGGAAGGGAATTAGCAAAAGTAATTTTGTGGAATTATATAAGTTTTTAAGGGTTTACAAAGCTCTTCACTGCTGTCTCATTATTTCCTAAAAAAAAACCTGGAAGTAGGTGCTAATTTTACACCAATAATAATAAATCACCATTTTACATGTAAAGAAACTGAAGAAAGTAGAATTTAAGTGATTTTACAGGGTCACAAAACTAGTAAGCAGTTGAGGCAGGATTTGAAAGTAGGTTTTCCTGACTCCAGGTCCATTGTTTTATATACTGCTTAATGAAACTTGAGTGTGATAATGTCTGTATGCATCATATGGAAGAAGAATTGCAAACAATATACAATATCATCATCATCATATTATCAGATTGGCTAAAATGATCGAAAGGGAAAAGACAAATGTAGGAGGGTATATGGAAAAATTGGGACACTAATTCACTGTTGGAGGCACTGTAAAATGATCCAACCATTTGGAAGAGCAATCTGGGATTATGCCCAAAGAGTTATTAAACTACCCATGCATTTGACACAGCAATACCACTACTAAGTGTATATATATATATATATATATATATATATATATATATATATATACATTATTAGGAAAAAAGGAAAAGAATCTATATGTTCTACAATGTTTATAGAGGCTCTCTTTGTTGTGGCAAAGAACTGAAAATTGCAGAGATGCCCATAAATTGGGGACTGTCTAAACAAGTTGTGACATATGATTATGATGGAATACTACTGTGCTATAAGAAATGATGAGTTCACTGATTTTAGAAAAAAATGGATAGATTTGAACAAAATAATGAAGAGTGAAATGGGGAGAACCAAGAGAACATTGTATATAATAACAGCAATATTATTTTGAGAACAATTTTGAATACTAAGTCATTTTGATTAATATAAATACCAAAATTAACTATAAAGGACATATGAAGTTAGACAGTATCTATATTCAAAAAAAGAACTGAAAAATAGAAGTATATATAGAATAGTTTATATATGCATATCTGTGTATACATGTATATATGCAAATATATACACAAATATACATATATACATTTATACATATGTGTTATATATTTACACATATTTATACATATATAGATATATACTACACATACATACATATTTGTTCCTTAATGGTAGTCATCATTAAAAAGTTTTAAAAAGATATCTTTACAAGGTAACTTTGCTATCTTTACATGGTAACTTTATTAAATATTTAAAAGAAATAGCAAGTTACAATAAATTTGCAGTTTCACATATTATAATTATTTTCTCTTCTACTGTTATGGAAATCCTTATTTTACTTCTTCAGTTCAAAATAAAATTAATATGTTTTTTAAAAAGAATGCATAAGTTTTTTTCTCTGCTTTGGGGAAAGCTTTATGTTTCGTTTCCTTTGTTTTTTTGGTCTGGTTAGTATGCTTGAGCCCATCTGTCATTACTATGTTCAGTGTAGGAGTTGCTGCTGAATGCCTCTATCTCAGTGGCTGCAGTAACCTCTTTGTATGATGATATTGTTTTATTAAATGTAAGAAGGAGGAAAGTACTTCTATCTCCTATATGCTATACATTTTTAGCCTTAAAACTGCCATGACTTTTGAGTAAGCTAACAAGTGCATAAAAAGATTCAGCAGGCCTGGGACTATTCATAATATATTTAATCACTTTGGAATTTTCTAGAACTATGGTTATTAATAATAAGCAGAAGAACCTGCCCTGAACATTTGAGCCAACTACTAAATGTTTACTGCCTATTAGATTATTAGCTGCTGTGTGACCACTGCTTTAAATAGCCCCAAATCACGGTCATCCCAGAAATAGCACTCTGAGAATCTATGCGAAAAAAGGACACTCCTCCATAACTTCTTAAACAGTTAACTGACAATTACTAGACAGATGTTTGCTTATTGAAAAGTTAGAGGAATAGAAATATCATGTTGAGGAAATTGTCCAAAGTGATAAAGAAATTGTCTTCTGTTATTTTAAGAAGTTTAATAATATATTGGACCTGAAAACAGATGCTTTTCTATCTGCTTTGAATGATGTTGGGACCATAATTGATGAATAATACACTCCACAAACTATAAGGATGAAAGAAATAAGAGAATAACAGTTTGAATTGATGTCATTGACTATATCGTTGGGGAGAGGAAGAATATCCATGGATTCCTTGAAAAAGTTCATAATGTTTATCAGCAGGTACAGGCCCTGAAACAACGTTTCTAACATTAAGGCTCTTGACATTTATCTATGAATTGGCCAGTCTTTGAAGGAAGAATGGTCAAGAACTGAAACTGACGAAATAAAAATAACTTACAATTCAAAAAATAAAGCTTTCCTCCCAAAGGATATAATGTGCCCCAGCCAATAAGAAGATAAGACAGAGCTTTTAAAGATTCGAAGCAATATTTGACATTTAAGGCATATTGAAGTTTATATTTTTTATTATATTTATTTTTTCTCTCTCTTTTTATTTTTTAGTTTACATCATTCATTTCCACAAGATTTTGAGTAACAAATTTTCTCCCCAATTCTCCCCACCCAACACCCCAAAACAGCATTCCCACTGAATATCCCATCCCCCAATCTGCTCTCTCCCATATTTTCCCCCAATCCCCCTTTGATTTTCCAGTAGGGTACAGTGGATCTCTATTCCCCAGAGCCTGTATATCTCATTTCTCAGTTACATGTAAAATAATAATAATAATATGTATATATATATATATATATTTAAACATTTGATTTTAAAACTTTGGAATCCAGATTCTTTCCCTTCCTCCCTCATCACCCACCCTCACTGGGAAGATAAGCAATTCAACATAGGTTGTACATGTGTAGCTATGCAAAAAATTTCCATAGTGTATATATTGTCAAAGACTGACTATATTTTCCTCTATCCTGTCTCATCCCCCTTGTTCTATTCTTTACTTTGATCCTGTCCCTTTTCAAGAGTGGGTGCTTCCAACTTCACTCCCCCTCAGCCTGCCCATCCTTCCATTATCCCCCCTCTCTTCCCCTTCCCTTCTACTCTTCTATAGGGTGAGATACCCTATTTAGTGTGTATGTCATTCCATCTCTAAGCCAAATTCAATGAGAATAAGTTGACTCATTCCCTTTTGACTTTCTGTTCTTCCCCTCCATTGTAACAATTTTGCCTTGCCTCTTCTATAGGACATAATTTACCCCATTCTGTCTCTCTCCATCTCCTTTGATTATATTCCTCTCTCATCTCTTAATTTCACTTTGTAAGTATCATCCCTTAATATTCAATAGGCTCTGTGCCCTCTGTCTATGTATACCTGTAGACATATATACACACACTCACATATGTATTCTTATGCCCATATAACCTCCTATATAGAAATATATATGTATGTATACATACACACACTCACATATACACACACACACAAATATATATGCATTTCTATTCCCTTCAACTATTCTCATACTGAGAAAAGTTTCATCAGATACAATTATCATTTTTACAGGTAGGAATATAAGTAGTTCAACTTTGATAAGTTCCTTATTATTTCTTTTTCCTGTTTACCTTCTCATGCTTCTCTTGCTTCTTGTATCTGAATGTAAAATTTTATATTCAACTCTGTTTTTTTTTTCATCAAGAATGCTTGGAAGTCCTCTATTCCACTAAATGACCATATTTTCCCCTGAAACATGATACTCAGTTTTGCTGGGTAGGTGATTCTTGGTTTTAATCCCAGCTCCTTTGACCTCCAGAATATCATATTCCAAGTTCTTAGATCCCTCAATGTAGAAGCTGCCAGGTCCTGAGTTATCCTGATTGTGTTTCCACAATATTGAAATTGTTTTTCCTGACTGCTTGTAATATTTTCTCCTTGATCTGGGAACTCCGGAACCTGGCTATAATATTCCTAGGAATTTTCTTTTTGAGATCTTTTTCAGGAGGTGATTGGTGGACTCTTTCAACCTCTATTTTGCCCTCTGGTTCTAAAACATCAGGGCAATTTTCCTTGAGAATTTCTTGAAGGATGATTTCTAAGTTCTTTTTTTAATCATGGCTTTCAGGTAGTCCAATAATTTTTAAATGATCTCTCCTGTCCTTAGGTTCTATGGGTTGATAATTCTGGAAATTGCCACAGCTGCTGGTGATCTGAAATTTGTCCATCCAGGGGCTGGTCAGGTCCAGACCCTGAGGCTAAAACCTCCTGCATGAGTAGGGCTGGGGTCAGCTCCCAGTGTGCTGTGCTGGCCACTTGCTGCTGGCCTTCTGGGCTGTCCTCACTGGGAGCTTAGTTTCTCTGTGTCATTTTGTGAGTTCTGTAGCTCTAAAGTTTGTATGGAATAATTTTTTACACGAATTGAAGGAGGTGGGAGCCAGAGCTGTTGGTAAGTCCGATTTCTACTCCACCATCTTGACCTAAGTTTATATTTTTACCAAACATATGCTTCACCTTTAAAATGACATGAGTTTAATATTTCTTAGAACTTTCTCAATCTCTGCATCATACTTTGTCTAGCAACATGCATACAGTTAAGGAAATAGTGTGCCATACATATAATATGATGAAGGGATTAATATTTCTTGTTATTTTTGAGAATTCAGATCTGAATTAATTATGTTTAACTTTCTCTAGCCAATCCTTTATTGGCCATGTGAAGTGGTAAGTAGGGACAATTTCATAAAGAAAAGCTCGACCTTTTCACCAGTGCTACTAAAAAAATTGCAAAATGTGCTTTTTTTTATTTGTCAAGGTTTGATAAGTCATGTTTTTGTAGGAGTGATGGGTCAAAAAAAAGGGAGATCAACTCTTTTTGTTGTTGTTGTTGTTTTGCTTTTTGGAGGGGGGAAGGCAGGGCAATAGGGGTTAAGTGACTTGTCCTAGATCACATGGCTAGTAAGTCTTAAGTGTCTGAGGCCACATTTGAACTCAGGTCCTCCTGACTCCAGGGCCAGTGCTCTTGTTCAATGTGCCACCTAGCCGCCCTGAGATCAACTCTTGAGTTAATAAAAATTGATTGTAATATTCTAATTATTTTGAATCAAGATCATTCAAAATGTACTTTTCCATTTTGGCAAATAAATATTGATTATTAAAAACAATAGTCTATGATTTCAAAATTTATGTGCTATTTTTATATTTATTTTGTAAAAAAGCATATTATACTTCATTTTTTCCTTTATAAAAGATAAAGTTTATTAGATATTAATGTCTGAATTTTACCACCTTTGTCAGAAATTGCTAAAGCTTATTGTTCCTTGGTTGAATATCAACAACTTGTGAACAGGCTGGACATCTGCTGCTGAGTTTTCAAGAGGCAGGCAAACTATCAAAGCATTTGTATAAATGGTTTTCATCATAACCACATTCTTCAGGTCCTAGGACCCCAGGAAAACAAAATGTTACATGAACCTTTCAGGTTAGTTCTTGTAAATCCTACAAGATGGTTGGGGGGAAGGAGAGAGGGACACTGTGTCATAAAGACTGACATTTAGAACTGAAAAAAATAGTATTGAGTAGATTCCCTCCCTCCCCTCCCACTATTGGTATGCAGTTTATTGGTAGAATGAAGTCTGATTCTATATGATACAAAAAGGTGCTTGTCACAGACCCAGAATGACAATCAATTATAATGAGTCTTTAAGGCAGCACAGCAGAATATGTCAGAGTGCTGAATTTGGGGCCAGGAATGTCCAGCTTCAGATGTCACTTCTGAGTCCTACTGGCAATGTAACCATGGGCAAATCAATTAACCCCTCGTATAATTAAAAAACGTTTCTTTAGTGCCTACTATATGCCACACTAAGCTAAGTATCTCTCTGATTCTGTTTTCTTTTCTGTCAAAATGTGGACGTTGATACCTCTAGTGCTTTCCTCACAAGGTTGTTCTGAGTGTCAGATAAAATGTATTTAATGTGGCTGACATAGTGCTATGTAAAGGTCAGCTATTATTTTTAAAGTATGTTTGAAAATACAAGAATCTTTATTTTTGGAGGGGTAATTGGGGTTAAGTGACTTGCCCAAGCTCACATGGCTAGTTTTTGTGTTAAGTGTCTGAGGTCAGATTTGAACTCAGGTACTTCTGACTCCAGGGCTGGTACTCTATTCACTGCACCACCTAGCCACCCTGAAAATACAAGAATCTTGTATCAATTTCATATACCACTGATCTAGTCTACAAGCTCCATTCACTTTTATAACATCTGTCATGAAAGCTGCAAATTATTTTTAAAAAGTAAAAAAATGTAATGTTTCCTTCCTAAAAACTTATTTTTAATGGGGAAAAATGTCACAATAACCAATAATTGGCCTCCAAACAGTGCCTAATTTGTAGAGTTCAGAAACTCTCCTTCCCCTTGACAGTATTTTAAATTGGAAATTGCAAGAGATTTAAAAAATAATGACTCAACTGAAAGTTCCCATTCATAACAACTAATTTCCAATGTTCTTTTTCACCAAGCATTAGCTGATATTTCATCAAGTACATGGGTTGTGCAGACTCATGTATTTTCTTTCACTTTTAAAATTATAATAATTGTGCCTGTATAGTGCAAATATCATGTCTATTCCTACATTCACATCTTTGCTAAAAAATTCCCACTGAATTCTCTTTAAAAATTACCACATCTATGCCCCATTTCAGGACTTTTACAACTGAGAGAAAATAAATAATAATAAAAATCATCTATTGCAAACTCCTGGTTACATGGATGAATAAACTAAAACCCATGTTCTGCCTTCTGCTTCCTTATGGTTTTGATTTTCAGTTTTGCTATTTATTACCTGTGTAACTTTGGACAAGTCACTTAGGATATCAATGTAATCATTTATAAAATGAAGTAATACATTTTAATAGTATTTTATTTTTCCCAATTACATGTGAAGCCAATTTTTAGTATTCATGTTACAAGACTATGAGTTCCTAATTGTTCTCCCTCCCTCCCTTCCCTTCTTCCTAAAATGGTAGGCAATTTGATAGAGGTTATAAGAGTGTTATCATGTAAAACATATTCCCACAGTTGTTAACCAAAAGAAACATATCAAAAGAAGAAAACATGAAAAAGAATAAAGTGAAAAAATATGCTTCAATCTTCATCCAGAATCGATCAATTCTTTATCTGGCTGTGGATGGCATTTTCTTTCCTGAGTCCTTTGTACTTGTCTTGGATCACTGTGTTGTTAAAAAGAGCTGGGTCATTCATAGTTGATAGTACATAATGGTCCTGATACTGTGCATAATGTTCTCCTGATTCTGCTCATTTCACTTTGCATTGGTTCATACAAGTCTTTCCAGATTTGTCTGAAATTTTCCAGTTCATAATTTTTATTGCATAATATTATTCCATTACATTTATATATCACAGCTTTTTTAGTCATTCCCCAAGTTATGGATATCCCCTCAATTTCCAATATTTTGCCACAACAAAAAAGGGCTGTTATAAATATTTGTGCATATGTTGGTCCTTTCCCCCTTTTTATGATCTCTTTGAGATACAGAGTGAATAGTGGCACAGTTTGGTTGTCCCTTGGTATTTCAGCAAGTACATTGGGTTGTGAGGCCTCATACATTTTCTTTCACTTTTAAACTTTATAAACTCAGAATTGTACTACTTTGGATGCATCCTATAAATTTTGAGATGTTTCAAAGTTGTCATTCTCCTTAATGGAATTATTTATTTTTTCTATAAATTGTTCTTTGATCAACTTATTCTTTAGGATTTGATTATTTAGATTTCAATTAATTTTCAATCTATTTCTACTGCACTTTCTTGAATACAATTTTTATTGCATTATGATCTGAAAAGAATACAACAAATATTTCTGCCTTTCTACATTTGATCTTGCAGTTTTTATGCCCTAATACATGGTCAGTTTTGTGTAGGTGCCATGTGCTACTTAGACAAAAAAAAAAGTATGTTACTTTGTGTTTTCATTCAGTTTTCTCCAAAGTTCTGTCATATCTAACTTTTCTTAATTTTTTTTTTTAAAGCAATCTGGGTTAAGTAACTTGCTCAAGGTTACACAGCCAGTTATTTCTGGGTGTGGTGCTGAGTGTCTGAGCCCGGGATTCGATCTCCAGGTTGTCCCAACACTGGAGCTGGTGCTCTTACTCGCTGAGCCACCTGGCCACCCCTAAGCAATTGGGGTTAAGTAACTTGCTCAAGGTTACACGGCCAGGTGTTTCTGGGTGGGTGCTAAGTGTCTGAGCCTGGGATTCAATCTCCAAGTCTTCTCAACACTGGAGCCGGTGCTCTTACTTGCTGTGCTACCTGGCCGCCCCATATCTAACTTTTCTATTATTCTATTTACTTTCTTAGTTCCTTGTTTACTTTTTGTTTGGATTTATCAGTTTCTGAGAGAGGACAGTTGAGGTCCGCCACCCCCGTAGAGTTTTGCTATTTCTTTCAGTATCTCATTCTAATTCTCCTTTAGGAATTTGGATGTTATATCACTTGGTGCATATATATTCAAAATTGACATTACTTAATTGTCTATGGTACATTTTAGCAAGTGAAATTTATCTCTCTCACTCAAGCTTTTTATTTTAATTAGATCAATTTTTGCTTTTGCTTTTTCTGATATCAGGATTGCTATTCCTGCCCTTTTTTTTAAACTTCACAGCATAATAGATTCTACATAATAGATTCATCAATTCACATTCACAATTATGATTACTAACTGTATATTTCCCTCCATCCTATTTTTCTTCTTGCTTGTCCACTCTCTCTTTTCCTCACAAATGTTTTGCTTTTGTCTACCACCTCCCCTGATCTGCCCTCCTTTCTGTCAGTCTCCCCCTACCCTCTTTACTTAATCTCCTCCCCTCTTACTTCCCTCTGGGGTAAGATAGACTTCTATATTCAACTGATCATGTATATTAGTCCCTGTTTGAGCCAATACTGATGAGAGTAAGGTTTAAGCAATGACCATCATCCACCCTCCCATCTTCACCTCCACTATAATAGGTCTTTTGAGACTCTTTATGCAAAATAATTTACCCCATTCTGCCTCTACCCCCCTTCTGTACCCAATGAACTCCTTTGTCACATCTCCTAGTTATTTTTTATTTCATTCCCTCTAATTCATCTTATACTCATACCCTCTGTCTACAGCTGTACTATTAGTGATGTAATTTTTAAGAACTACAAGAATCATCTTCCAATGTAGGGATGTAAAAATTTAGATCTATTGAGCCCCTTACAGTTTTTCACCATTTTAATATTTTTTAGCCTTTTTTTAGCCTTCTCTTGGGTCTTGAAATTGGAGATATATATTTTTTAAATTCTGGTCTTCTCCTTACGAAAGCTTGAAACCCTTCTATTTCATCGAATAGACATCTCCTCCCCCCATCTGTTGTTAATTTTGCCAGGTAAGTGCTTCTTAGTTGTAGTCTTTGTTCCTTTACCTTCCAAAATATCATGACCCCCCAACTTTTAATGTTGCAGCTTATAAATTCTGTGTAATTCTGAGTGGGTCCCTAATATTTTATTTTTTTCTGGCCACTTGCAGTATTTTTTCCTTGACCTTATTTTTCTGAAATTTGGCTATATTATTCATTGGAGTTTTTATCTCAGGATCTCTTTCCTGAGGTGATCAGTGGATTCTTTCAATGTCTATTTTGACCACTGCTTCCAGGATATCAGGGCAGATTTCTTTTATAATTCTTTAAAGATGCTGTTCAGGTCCTACTTTTGATTATGGCTTTCGGGCAGCCCAATGATTCTGAGATTATCCCTCCTGGATATATTTTCCAGGTCAGTTTTTTTCCCATGAGTATTCTGCATTTTTTTCTATTTCTATATTATTTTTCTATCTATCATTTCATTCTTTTGAATTTTTTTGATTGATTCTTGATGTCTAATAGAGTCATTAGCTTCCACTTGCCCAATGTGTGTAATTGTTTTTTTCCAGTTAGCTTTTGTATTTTTTTTTCTTATATGGCCAATGTATTTTTGAGGAGTTGATTCCTTCAGTGAATTTTTGAAATTCCTTTTCCATTTGGCAAATTCTACTTTTAAGCAGTGGCTTTCTTTTTCAATCTGTTGACTCTTTATTTTTCATTATTTCCTTGCATCTAGATGATGCAGTGAATAGAGCACCAGCCCTGGAGTCAGGAGGACCTGAGTTCAAATCTGGCCACAGACACTTAGCATTTACTAGCCATGTGACATTGGGAATGTCACTTAACCTCAATTTCCCTGCATCACCCCCTCCAAAAAAGCAAACAAAAACAATTTTCTTGAATCAATCTCCTTTCTTTTCCCATTTTTTCTTCTCCCTGTCTTATATGACTTCTCAGCTCTTTTTTGAGTTCTTCCATGAGTTTTTTTCTGAACTTGAGACCACTTCCCATTGTTCTTTGGGTTTTTTCCATAGTTGCTTTGACATTGTTATTCTCTTCTGAGTTTGTGTCTTGATCTTCCCTGTCAACATAATAACTTTCTATGGTCAGATTGTTTTTGTCATCTTTTGCCTTTCTTTTTTGGCCTTTTTCCTTTCTTTTAAATTTGACCTCTGCTCCCAGGGTGGAAAGGACTCTCTCTCAGTCTTCTTTTATGAGAGGCTACAGGCTTTGTATGTTTACCTGGAACTACATTGGTGTTGCTCTGAGGCCTACAGGGGACTCTCATTTCTGGTGCTGTGCTGAGGTGTGGGATGGTGTGTGACTGGCACTGCTAGAGGTCATAGGGTTTTGGCAGCTTATCTGGTGCTGAGCCAAGATTCTAGTGTTCATGGCTGGCATGTGCTGAGTCTGGTGGGGTGTTTCTGCCTTTGCCCAGGATACACTTAAGCAAGTGGCAGTCTGCCCACTGGGGACTGACAGGTTGCACAGGGCTCTACTGAAGCACCTTGCAGTTCTCAAAGCTGGAGTCTGATCCTGACTATGCTGAAGCACATGGGGTGTCCTGGCATTGTAGTTTGCCTACTCCTCTGTATTGGAGCTTAGGATCTATCATTTTGACTTGCTGAGGTGGGATTTGCTGCTAGCTTCCTGGGATACTTCTTGTCCTAGACTGTGTTCCCATTTCCACCTGAGTAAGACAGACTTTTTCTGATAATCTTCTCAGTTTCTTCACCTCCAAGATTGTCTCATCCCATGTTTTTACTGGTTCTGCTTTTCCATGATTTGTTTGGGGGCACTATTTCATAGTTGTGTGGAGATGAATGTGGGAGAGAGAGAGAGAGGTTAATGTACTGTATATTTTGCTATCTTGGTTCCCAGAAGTCTAAAGGAATATATATATATATATATATATATATATATATATATATATATATACATATATATATACACACACACACACACATGTTAAAGTGTTAAACTCCCTTATCAACTTAACATGGCCATGCTAGTGAGACAGAGAGAGAACACAGCTTCTTCAGTACTAGTATTAGATAAATTTCTACCAATTTATAATATTTCCTTAACATTTTATTATATCTTAAAATGTAGGAAAGACTATACATCCTCTTACACATCTCTTATTTCAATATCAAAACTGGAAATTACACTAAAGAAGTTACATTCCCATTTACTTTGGTGTTGTACCCCATGGACCAAGAAGCTTTTCCCTCTAATTTATAGTTGGAAGTCTCTTATAAGAAGATTTCAGAAAAAACCTAAAAAGACTTACATGAACTGATGTAAATAAAGTGAGAAGAAGCAGGAGAACATTGTACACAGTAACAGCAATATTATATGATGAAGATATGTGAATGACTTAGCTATTCTTGGCAATACAGTGATCCAAGACAATTTTAAAGGACTCATGATGAAGCATGCTACCTGCTTCCAGGGAAGCAAACGATATTGTCTGAATATAGACTGAAGCATAGTATTTTTCATTTTCTTTCTTTCATTTTTTTTTAAATCCAAGTCTTCAAGAAAATAACTAATTTGGAAATGTTTTATATGTTTACACATATATAACCTCTATCATATTGCTTACCATCCCAGGGAGGGGAGAGAGAAAAGTAGGATAGAAATAGAATTTGGAACTTGAAACTTTAAAAAATGTTTTTAAAATTGTTTTACCATGTAATTGTGGAATTATCGAAAAATAAATAAAATATACCATACAATTCCTCTATCTTCTTCAGTCCATTGATCTTCAGACTGATTCAGCTGATTGTCAGTATGCATACACCAACACCCTTCTAGATTGATGATTTTGAACTTTGAAACTACACTTTCTCACCACAACCTTCTATCTACCCTTCCATCTCTCTCATTTACAGTAAACTTACTTTTCACCCATGTCATGACCTTTGGTCATCAAACTTTCCTATTATCTCGTTCTCTCCTTAATCTGGCTTTACTTGTTTCATGATCCCTTGCTTATTAACACCCCAAATTCTCTTGAATTTATTTTGTGTGTACTTTACGTTTTTTGACTTTTTACTGAATTTTATATACCATGCCCAGTATAAAGTAAAATGCAATTAACTTGATATGAGGGCTGATAGAGAATGGTGAGTCATTTTACTCAGATTGCAAACCTTAGCACTACTAGGTCTATATCCAAAAGTGATTAGAGAAAAAGGAAAATAACTTATATGTTCTAAAATATTTATACCAACTCTCTCTGTGATAGCAAAGAATTGGAAATTACAGAGATGGACATCAATTGGGGAATGGCTGAAAAGTTGTGGTATATGATTGTGATGGAATTCTACTGTGCTATAAAAAATGGTGAGCTGGTTTTAAGATTTAAAATACAAACAAACAAACATGGATAGATCTGCACAAAATAATGAAGAATGAAATGAGCAGAACCAAGGGAACATTGTATAACGTAAGAGCAATGTTGTTTCAAGAACAATTTTGAATGACTAAATAATTTTGACTATTATAAAGTCAAATTAACTTTCTGTGAAGGAAGATGCTCTCTGCATCAAGAGAAATAACTGATAAATAGAAGTATGTATAGATTGTTTTACACATATGTATATATGTATGTACATATACACA
The DNA here is from genome assembly GCF_028583685.1 of Petaurus breviceps papuanus. Classification (NCBI taxonomy): domain Eukaryota; kingdom Metazoa; phylum Chordata; class Mammalia; order Diprotodontia; family Petauridae; genus Petaurus; species Petaurus breviceps. Next base: position 19,127,407 of record NW_027187378.1, on the reverse strand, counting down.
CATATTTGTGTCTAATGGTAGTCATCTCTAGGGTGGGGGAAGGAAGAAAAAAGGGGAAAAAGTAAGTTGTATGATACCTCTATTATATATTTAAGAGAAATAGCAAATTGTATAAAATAGATTTGCAGTTTCATGTGCAATCACCTTTTTTATTCTACTATTTTACAGAAATGCTTGATGTAGTTCATAAATTAAAAATAAAATTAAAAAAGAAAGTGGCATCTTTAGCAGAAGTAAGAAGTAAGTTAGCAATAAGGTTGGATTTACAGAGAAAGACTATCATAAAATCACAGAATTTAAGAGTTGGAAAGGGTCTTAATAGCCACTTGTCTAGTCCGAATCATACAAGAAATGACCACTGTGTAGAGTTTGGCCTTTTGATAGCCTTCAAGCTCTTTCAACCTTTGCAGCATCTACAGTTTGGTTTCTGATTGTATAGCTTGTTTTACTGTTTCCCAGCATTAAGTATTCTACATTCAAACTAAGGTGGATTATTTTCTGTTCACCATATACACTCTATGATTCTATCCTCTGTGATTTTGCTCACACTCTTCCCTAAATCTGGAAAGTCCTTCATGTCCCATACTTGTCAATTAAATTCTTGCCCCTTCTTTAAAGCCTAACTCAAATTTCACTACATTAAGACTGTGAAACTGATAATTGATTGTGACCTCCTTCATTCTCAGACCTTAAGTAGCACTGTTTTTATGTTAGTGTATTAGAATGATTTATACATATATCATGGCCTCATAAAAGACTGCAAACTATTTGCAAACAAGGACAATGGCTTTTCAACTTCCCCCATGCAAATCACAGTGCTCTATGAAAAATAGAAGCTTTATAAATGTTGATGATTTATCTAACTAGTATGAGAATTCGTTGCAACCAGGGACTGAGTAATAATTTAACTCTTGTATCTTCCCCAGTAGCTACACCAATACCTTGTACAAGGCAATCACTATATCTGTCCATCCATCCATCCATCCATCCATCCATCCATCCATCCATCCATCTCTCTCTATGTATCTATGTATCAATGTATGCATGTATGTATGTATTTATCTAGTGTGTGCATACATATATATATATATATATATGTGTATCTGTTTGTACTGAATTGAAATTTGATAGTCAACAAATGCCAAATTTTTATCACCTCTATAACTGGCATCCTTTTTCTTTTTCTTTAGGTAAAACATAGCAACTACAAAATTTGGTCTCTTTTTTTCCTCAATAAATGTACCTATGAGTCCAGTTTGATGTGGAGCAAAGAATTATACTATAATTAGTCCTGACATAATTAATAAAATTTACAATACTTATGATGATAATTGATACATGTAGTACACTTAGCCCCTATGAATTACTTTTGATGTATTATCTCTTTTGCCTCTCACATCATCCCTTTCATACGAGTACTATTATTATCCCCATTTTATAAATAAAGAAACTTTAAGTGACTTGCTAAGCTTCAAACATCAAATAAAAGCCTGGGATAGGATTTAAATCCAACTCTCACTGATTATAAGTACAGTAGTTGAGACACTAGAGTTCAGACCACACTCTTATCTCTGTGATACCGAAGATGTGATGGTCTTTCCGTAGATATGCTAAGACCAATGCCCATACAGATGTGTTTCTAGGTACTTCAAAGACTGTTGCTATTAAATGGGATTCTTTTAAAAAGAATGTGGCCAAGGGAAAACAGACCACTTCTGATCCCATTCCATTATTACCAATGTTCACTATCTATTTTCATTATGAATGAAGCCTTACAATCATTCTAATACTGAACCTCTCCAAAAGTGCATTAAAAAAGATTTAAAGTCATTTAAAACCTCTGACCTCTAGTTCCTGGAACTCCTCTTCTTCTTCCACATCATAGGAGAGAGTATGGATCTTGATGTCATCTGAGGAAAGGTCAATGAATTTCCCATCAGGATACTCCAGGCTATCTTTGGTAGGTGAGCGGTCCTCGATAAAGGTGGTCTCACAGCAGTCTGAACTCCCACTCTCCCCCCAGGAACGCAGCACATTCTCAGAGTACAGGATGATGTTGGGGCGATAGTGAGACTCCACAGTCTGTTGGAGTGTATTGGGATCCAGTAACTGCTGCACTGGGTCATTCCTGCTGTTGTCTAGGCAGCTCTGGGATGAAATATTTCCCACTATATGAGTCTGATACTGGGGTGTTGGGTAAACAGATACCAGGCCATCTCTATTTTCTGCCATTAAGTTTCTGGTGTTAATTAAGCCGTTCCTTTTCCCAGCTTCACTGATTTTACTGTGCATTAGTACACTATTTTGTTCAATTAAACCATCCATATTGTTTTTGCTTCCCCTGCAGAATTATTAGCTGGTATCTTGAAAACGCAGGTCAAATTTGCTTAATGGTTCCCATTTTCCTAGGGGCAAAAAAACACTGAGATGAGAAACAAAAACCAAAGGGAGTTTTAATAAACATGTGTGCATTCACACACATACACACATAAATAGAAATTATTCAAACTGTGATTTTTATAAATCATTTAAGTCACCTTATATCCATGTTAGCTAGCATAGAAAATTAATAATAATCATCCTTGTTAGCTCATGAATTTTAAAAGGACTCTATTACACAACCCAGTTGTAAGGGAACGGCAAATGTATTACTAGTCTATATTAAATCTTAACTTCCATGGTAAAAACACAATGAAAAAATTAGAATCATCCACACAAAGGTATATTGTTCCACAATTGACCCACTTCATGACATACTTTCCATATCATATAGGCAATTCCAATTTCATTCACTCTTGGTTAGCCCACACCAAAAGCAAGGCATTAAAATTTTAATGGCCCCTAATTTTTGTCTCATGGTTTAAAAAAATTACAATTGCATTTTTGGAAAATACACTATAAACTAAAATTATTGGTGAATATTCAGAGTTACTAAAATATCAGAGAAGGAAATGTAAGTAGTACATATGACTTTGAAACTCAAAAGGGGACTTTAATATCACCTAGTCCAGAAACTGTTCTTAGCTCCAGGGTGATAGCCTGTGAATCACATTTTGCTGAGTTCAGATCTAGGATATCTCTTTCATTAAAAATGTATTGACATTCCTTGTTTTCATATAACTTTGATTTCCAAATATTTCCTTCCTTTCCTATATATTGATGAAACATTTTTAAGAACAGGGAAAGGGATCAGGCCTTTCATTTCACCATTATGGGCAACTCTGGATGAGAAAATTCCCTCTCCCAATGAAGTTCAACATGTTTTCTACAAATTATTTTCTTATAAAGTTGCCCAAAGCACTGAGAAGATAAAGTGATTTGCCCAGGGCTACACAGATATTATATGACTGGCCTCATACCCAGGCCACCCGGGTTCCAGGGCTATTTCTCTATCTAATATGGTACACTGTGTCATTTACTTTTCATAAAGAATTAAAATAAAAGGGCAAAAATAGACTATTCAGAAAAAAATACTAATCATTATATTATAACTAGCAAATATTAGCAGTTGAAATTTATGTAGTGCCCTAAGGTTTACACAGCACATTCTATATGTTAGCTCAACGTATTATCCCCATTTAACAAATAAATACACTGAGGCACAGATTGTGACTTGCCCAGAATCACACAGTTATTAAGTGTAGGAGGAAGGATTTGAACTTATTTCTTCCTAATTCCAAATCCTGTACTCTATCTACTCCCCATTTATCAGCTGTCTCTATCAGTATCTGCATTTTTCCACTCTAGAAACTTCCACCTATGCAAAAAAAGGGGGGGGGAGTATATTTTTAAATATTTTGGGTGGTCAAGTTTAGTCATTACAATTTCACCTTTATTGCTGTTGTTATTGTCCTTGTTTACATTTATACTATTGTAATCATTGTTTATATCATGTTTTCTACTTATTTTACCCTACATCAGTTCATATAAGTCTTCCCATTAAACCTCTAATTTATAGATGAGGCAACTGAAGCTAGGATAGATGAAGTAATTTATTTAAGGTTGTATATCTAGTACATGATAGAGACAAGATTAGATCTAAGCCTTCTGACTCAGAGTAGAAGGTTTTCTTGATACCTGTCACACATGTTATATGAAACTTTGCAATATACTTTATAGATTTCTTTGTGGTGTTGGGGCCTAGATGTACAGAGTATTAAATACACTCTAAGAGACTAATAACATAAGCAAATTGGCCCCTAGACTTAATAGAGAAAAACCTTTGAAACAGAGATGAGTCAAGAAATGGTTGGTGTTAGTTGCCTTTATAAAATTGAGATTTTTTAAATTTATTTCTGTCTTATTTATCCTTTGTTTGAAAAAGACTCTCTGGTTAAGGAAGCAGAGGGTACAATATTCAGAAATAAAGTTGGATAAATAAATAATATAAATAAGATAGAAAGAAAGGAAGGAAGGAAGAAAGAAAGAAAAAAGAAAAAGAAAGAAAGGAAGGAAGAAAGCAAGGAAGGAAGGAAAGAAGGAAGGAAGAAAGGAAGGAAGGAAGCAAAACAGAAATATTAATAAAATTTTAAAATCAAAAAGTGAAAATCCATGCAAAAATCGTGGACTTATTAATGAGAATGGATTGAGTGGCTCCACTAACTTCCTCCTCCAGTGATTCATCGTAGTGTGGATGTGACTCTCAGATTCTCAAAAACTGCTGGAGAACAGCAAACTTTGACACATCTTTGATTCTATATTTAAACTTGGAAATTTTAGAAAAGTCAGGGATAGATTATTAAAGTTCTCAAAATTAAGCCAAGGAATTTAACTCAGCCAAAGAAGGTTTGAGAGGTTAATTAGACTGACTCTAACTTATTCTGCCAGCTTCCTTATATGTCACTCTTCTTCTTCCACTCTATAGTCTAGCCAAATGGCAAAATGGGCATTCTTGCTGAGTCTTACACCTGGTACTCCATATGGAATTTCTGTAATTTTGCATTGGCAATCTCCTTTCATTCCCTAACAATCATTCCTTTCACTTCTACCTCACAGAATCTCTTACTTCCTTCTGTCAAGATAGAATCCAAGGACTACTCTCTCTAAATAAGCCTTTCTTGAGTGCTCTGCTTCCTAAATCTCTCTTTCTCTTTCTAATATCCATCTGAGTTTTGGAGAAACACTTTAGATAATTTATCCACCCCTCTCCACTTTCCCTCCCTATCCTTCTATCACAGATTCCTTTTCAAACTTGGATATGAGACCAGGATAGAGAAGAACTGGTATAAATTCAAGTCCATTTTCTTGCCTATCTACCTTTTAGATAATTTTGGCTTCCTTTTGGATCTGGTTTCCTGTGGGAGTCACCCAACCATATTTATCCTCCCCCAACCCAGGAGAGAAGGCAGACAAGAAAAGAATAGACCTAGGAATGAGCACTCACTTATTTTTAAAATGTGGTGTTAGATGTAATAAATTTGAGGAATAGCACAGATACCATCTTTTAGAAGTCAAAGTAAGTTATATTGAACTATTCAAACTTTAAGAATCTCTGATTTTGGGGTGGCCAGGTAGCACAGTGAGTAAGAGCACCGGCCCCAGTGTCGGGATAACCTGGGGATCGAATCCCGGGTTCAGACACTTAGCACCCTCCCAGAAACACCTGGCAGTGTAACCTTGAGCAAGTTACTTAACCCCAATTGCTTAAAAAATCTCTGATTTATTATGAAAAAACTATAATTTTAAAGTTAGTTTTCAAGTATGAAGAAAAAATCCCTGCATTTAAGTTTCCTGAGTAAAAAATTTTGAAAAAATAAGGAAACCCCAGTTCAATAGAAATTTAGGTAAGAGTATGGAGGAGGGGGAAAGGGTATGGAGAAGAGAATTAGTATTGGCTTTTTAAAAAGAATTTTTAAAGAATTAATTAATGAATATTCCAGTTGTATAACTGTAGTCAGTTACTCTATCCATCAATTCCTATATTCAATCATTCACCTATTCCCCACTTATTAAACTCCTATCATCTGTGATCCACACAATCATATTTCTCTGAAACTTTATGTATCCAATGGTAGCCTATTATCAATAACCATCTGCAGCTTGTCAACTATTATGTACTCTTCCTGAAGAGCCAAAAATCACATTTTAGGTATTCTCAGTATTTAACTTCAATAATTCAGACTAGTGTCTTCAAGACTGTGTAGGCACTAATTCCCACTAATACAATGACTTTCTTTAGTCATTTTTATTTCACAGAGAAACTGTTTGGAAGTCTCTAAGTTTAGGTATTTAATATAGTCTGTTTTAACTATTTATGAACTTTTTCTAAATAGATTAGGTCCACATATGGTCTCAAATGTTATTTCATTAGCATTTGAAAGTATATATTGATTAGAATAATCTATATTTCATGCCTCTTTTTTTTTTTTTTGCTTTTTGGAGGGCATTTCGGGGTAAGTGACTTGCCCAAGGTCACACGGCTAATTTTTGTGTTAAGTGTCTGAGGCCAGATTTGAACTCAGTTCCTCCTGACTCCAGGGCTGATGCTCTACTCACTTTGCCACCTAGCTGCCCCTCATGACAACTTTAAGCTTTAATATATCTTAAATTAATTATAGATATATAACCTTGAGATAAGGAATCATGTTTTCTGCTTGTTCTGTTCCCCTCTCCTTCCCACACACATTGGACCATGCTGAATTCAGTTCACTAAACATTCTTCCAGTGCTTATTACATGATAAGAGTACAACATTTTAAAAGTCGCTCATTTAGAGGTGCCTACAATCTACTGAGGGTATATGCTGATAAATAAACATAAAGCAGTTTGATTAGGGAGACACTAGGAACAATTGTGAGAATTAGAGGAAATATTATATAAAGGATAGTTCCTGAATTGAACCTTAAAGGAAAATAAGGATCTGAGAAGCAGAGGTAAGGAAATGATTCCACACCTGTTCAAAGGCACATAGATAGGAGTTGTAATATTGACTCCTAGGAACAGTTTGTTTGACTGAAATGTATCACACATTAAATAGAACAAAAAGAAGTAAGGTTAGGAAGGTAGATTGAAAATCAGGATATAGGGGGTCTGAAGTGCTAGAATGGGTAGTTTCTCTTTTTTCCTTGAAGCACTTCAGGACTGTCAAATGTTTTTATCAAGAGAGTGACATGATCAAATGTGTACAAAGGGAATATTATTTTAACATCTATATATATTTCACAGTGGGAGTAGGAAAGAATGGAAGCAATGAGAGCAGTTAGGTGGCTATTATAATAAACCCAGGGAGATATGAAGGCCTGAACTAGGTCAGTGGCCAGGTGGGTAGAGAAAAGAGAACAAATGCTAAAGCTATCATGGAGGCTTAACTAAAAAGACATTGTAATTGACTGGATATGAGGGCTTGAATATGGGAAAGAGTCTGATGTGAATCTTAAAGCACAAACTTCGATCACTTGGAGGATAACAGAACCCACCACAAAAACAGGGAAATTTGTGAGAGGAGTGCATTTATAAGGAAAGCGAATGAATTCTATTTTAGAAATAATGAGAGTAAGATGTCAAAGGGACATCAAGCTGCAAAGTTCTAATAGTCAATTAACAATTTAGGACTAGATTTTAGGAGAAAGATTAAAGAGTTATCTATTTAGATATGTTAATTGAATCAAAGGGATTATAGAACTGATGAGTTGCATGAGAGAATATAAGAATGAGAAGAGGTCTTAGAACAGCATTTTGAGGGAAATGTTAAGGGGACAAGAGAAAGATGGTATTCCAATGAAGAAGAAAGGAACAACTAGATATATAGGAAGATAATGAGGAAATAAGAATATAATGGTAGCCAAATCCATAAAGAATTTGTAGAAGAAATGATCAATATTGTCAAAGGCTAGAGAGGTTAAGTAGGATGAAAAGCATCATTGGCAACTCTTTAAAAAGTGTTTTTAGTAGACTCCTAGTGAATGGATTGAAGATAAGAAAGAATAGGAAGTATACATAACTCTAGGACTTATATTATGAAAGGATAAAGAGATATGAAAACATACCTTGAGAGCATATAGTAGGAATTGATAATTATAAATTTTTGGGTCTTTTTTGGGGGGGGTTGAACATAGTTATTATTTTACAGATATGTTTTATCAAAAAACATTAAAACTAACTTACATTTTTAGCATTTCATTTAATAAAATTGTTTAAAATTATAGAAAATTATGAATAATTGAATTATTGTGATTATTAAAAATGACCTCATCCACTCTATCTTTAAGTGTAAGGTGTCCTACAATCCAAAATTTATGAGATTCTAGCTAATAGATCAGAATGTTTTCTTCCATATTCTATTTCACATGTGTGTCTAATCTTACATATCAATATCCTTTTTTTGAAACCTCATTTCCATTTTTTCAAATCATATTCTCCTTAGATATTTTGACTTCAGAACTAGAAATCATGCCCTGAAGGTACAACACTTCAATATCCAGAGCCCCTGTGTTGGGTCCTCGGTGGTCCTATTGATGAACCCCTCCTAGGCCCACCATTTCAGGCGCTCTTCAGTCATACTTTGCCCTAGTCTCTGGTCATCTTCTCACATCTGCTTTCTGCCTTGTATCCAACCCCAATGCCTTTCCAGTGCTGGAATGATAATCAAATTAATTCTGCCTTTACTTCTAGAAAAGATGCATCAATGTGCCACTTCTTCCTCCACTGGCTTTGCTTAACAACCTAGTAACTTTTCAAATCAAAACACATCGCCTCAGTCTACCTCTCTGTGTTGCCTCACCATATTAGAATGAAAGGTTCTTTAAATCAGGAACTTTGTTTTCGTATTCTAGAGCTTATCACATAGTAATGGTTTAAGAAATATTTTTGGTAGTGGTGGCTCCTCAGTCATGCATTCACTCACTTAGCATCTCCAAAAACAAAACCTCGGCACTATGCCTTGTAATATTAGATACCACCTAAGAGCTATTTGTTTTCCTGAGCCCATTATATATTGCTAATTGACTTCTTGATTAACTGAAGTTTTGCTCTAAGGACTGACTACTATATTCTTAAAAATATTACATGTATTCATGTATATATGTATGACTATGGTATACACACATATACATATATTTATTTGTATAACTTGATGAACCTCTTATCCTCCTGACCAAAAAAACCTCTAAGGCTACATTTTGTTTTCATTCATAAAAGCCCTGCTACATCTTGGGTACTGCCCTCTGTTGACAAAACACTTTTTCTAGGCCTAGATCACCAGATGGACCAGTGATTGAATGTATTATATGATGTCTTGGAGCCAGTATCAACATTGCTTGGCAGGGAATGTAAGATGTCAGTAGCAATCCTCCTGGGGCTGTTTCTTTAATTGGTCCTTACCAGGCGAGAAATAACAGTCATTGCTGAATGAGAAGCTTCATGTAGCACAACCCAAACACTCCTGGCTGCCCAACTCTGACTTTGTCTATTCACTGATTATTATTCTAGGAAAAATACAAATGTGTTTATTTCTGGGGCTTGAATAAATGCCAGAATAATTTAAGGATTCTAAGGGTTACTTGTTTTTACATAATTCCAGAAAATTCATACCAACCATTCCTTTCTGTTTGATTTCTACATTTAAATTCCTCCACAGAATTCCCCTTTATGTTGACATATAATAACAACAGTCTTGATGACATATAGTGCTTTATCTCATTTAAGTCTCACCAAACCCCTGCATTAAATAGAAGAAAATTGAGGTTTCTGCCTCTTAGAAGCCCTTGCTCCCTCTAAAGCATATTTCAAGTGTTAGTTTCTACATAGACCCTTTCCTGGATTCTCTTAGTTGTTAGAATACTTTCTAAAAATGATTTGGTCTTCACTTAACTGTGTTCATGTAGAATGAATAATAGAATGTTGGTGTATAACTAGGTGTCATGGTGGATAAAGCACTGGGTTTGGGATTAAGAAGACTCATCTTCATGAGTTTAAACTTGGGCTCAGACACTTTCTAGCTGTGTTACCCTGGGTAAGCCACTCAGTTCTGTTTGCCTCAGCTTTCCTCATCTGTAAAATGAGCTGGAGAAGGAAATGGCAAACCACTTCAGTATCATTGCCAAGAAAAATCCAAGTGGGGTCAAGAACAGTCAGACATGACTGAACAACAACAGAGGAAAATATTAACTCCTTAAAAATAGGAATCCTTACATTTTTGTTCTTGTATCATTAAATACCAAGTAATACCACGGCAATATACAGTAGGTGGAGGTGCTTAACATTAAATTGAATTGGGATCCATAGATTCTTTAACCTGAAAGATATCTTATATATCTTTTGGTCCACGTGGAGTTATGTTTTGTTTTATCTTCTTATGCAGATGAAGAAATTTGACCCCCAAAAGTTAAAGGATTGACCAAAATTACACAGCTCGTTAAAGGTAGCTTAAATTGTTTTCTAAGGATAAAACACAACTAAGACATATGAGAACAAAGATTTCCTTTCCTTTAGGCCTAATCATAGGAGACTTGTTACCGTAACATCAAGGAAAATGACAGTGAATAAAGAATTGTAAATATCTTGTTCTAAGTATAACTCACTCATTTATCTAAGATCTATTTTTCTAGGAAGTCATGGGATACAATTAGAAGTTTCCCTTTATTGGTGCATTAGGATAGCTGGTTTCCAGAAGAATGTATTCATTAGACTCACTTGGGTGATTAGCTTATGCCTGGAAGGGATGGATCTTAAATCTGAATAAAGTCTAAAACTAAAGTTTTCCCACCTTTCCCATCTATACATGGTAGCCTTATGACAGATGAGACTCAAATTACTGCAGTGAGCTAAACAAATCTCTCTAATGGGGAGTCATAGTCTGTAATGTGAATTTACTCTGTTGAATTAAAGGGGAAAAAGCACCCCAAGAAAGCAAACAAATGCAGCATAGTAAATCAGGTTTCCCCAGGGCACAAACTACTCCCAGATAGTTAGGTACCTTTGGAAACTGCATCCAATCTTTGAAACCACTGGAGAGATCTTTTCTTGCTTCAGGGTACCACATAATCACATATGCTGCAGTACTAAGTAGTAGTTTATTCAGTGGGACAAGCTGGTTCATTGATTTAGGGACAGCAATTGGCTCATCAAGAAAGCAGAGACAGAAGAAACAGTTGGTGTCTTGACTCTGATGTAATTAGGGTAAAAAGACAAGTGAAAACTGTTCCTGAACAAGTAACAGGAAATACAATTTTAAAATACAGTCTCAATAGAAGAGAAGAGCTATATGAATAAGATAAAGCATTAATTTTTTTGTTTTGTTTTGTTTTTCCATAGGATTTTTCTTTTAGGACTTCAAAAAATAATAACGAGGAAGGAAGTAGCTCAAGGAGAAGAAAGGCACCCAATCTAATCTACAAAGTAAAGATGCAAGAGCTGATGCCAACTAAGCTTCTTAAACAGATGTCCAAGGTGGGGAAAGTAGAAAGAGACTTTTAATAGAGGTAAGGGGAAAGAGAAAGAGGGAGACAGCTTTGTTTACTGTTGTTGCTTTTCATTGTTACATTTAAGATATGTTGCTACCATTGGCCAGTAACATATAAATTAGAAACCACTCCTTCTTCAGTACACAGAAAGCTCTAGATTTGTTTGCTACTTTTGTTATATATTTGTATTCCAAAAGAGAAATAGTCCTAATCATGAACTGAAAGAAACCTCCTGTACTCTCACAATGTTAATACTAGGCTTGCATGATGGGGGCACTTACAAATAAATACATTCTTTCCCTGATATCCTCTCTGCCTAGCACATAATACTTAACGTTTAGACAGTGATTTAATATTCACAAACACCTTACATATATAACATGATTGACCCTTGCTCTATTCTCTAAGGGCCAGGACTGTTGTCTTTTACTCCTCTTCTTCCCAGGATTCTCTAATATTTTGAGAGGATTAGCTAAGTAAGATTGTCTCTGTCATAGGCTCAAGCCTCCACTGATTGTTACACCTTCTTATTTAGGAGCCCTTTGACTAGCAATGCAAAGAAGGGCTATTTTCATTGTCCTGAGAGGCAAGATATTTAGGTTGAATGAATAAAAGGAGAAATTTATTTTATTAAACTCCTATCTGACAATGTTTTAGGTATTGTGCATACATATTTGAAAAATAAAACAGTTCCTGCTTTCAAGAAGCTTATATTCTAATGGGGAGAAAAGACACATGTAGGAAACCTTCAGTCTAGAGCAGAAAGTTTTTATTTAGGAAACTGCAGAGATTGTGACTGTAACCACTGGAGAGTTGATGTTCATGTTTTCATTTGCTCTCTAGTAGCAATGGTAACACTTATTTAATGATCTTATAAGAGATGGAAAGGGTATATATGTGTGAGTATGTCTAGTGGTAAAGCAAATGGCAATATGTTTGAGCTGGATAGGCCCTGTATTCCTAATGCATGGTGAAATAAGGTGTGAAGAACATACTTGGGCCAGTAGGTTGGGTGAGATTTCTTTCACTCAATCATCAACCAGGATAGGTCAAACCAGGGCAAAGTAACAAACCTGAGTAAATTAATTCCCCCAGTGTTGGGAATCATTAGGAAATATGGAAGTATGGGTCAGAGTATTGTTCTTCCTGGTACAAAGAAGTGGGTCACTAGTAAGACAGATGGCCATTCTGGGTGTGCACTGGTAAGTGGGTTTTATATCTATCAGTGATTAGCCAAGCATAAGGAAATGAGATCTCTGAGCTTCAGTTTCTTTCCCTGTAAAATAGAGTGAATTAGATTAGTGATCAATAATCTTTTAAGAAATTAGAGTCATTTGAAAAATTGGTTCTTTTTTCAGAAAAACAGTCTTAGAATAGGGGAAGTGTGACATAAGAAACAGAATTCTGGGCATGGGCCCAGGAGGCTCTGGTTTTAAATCTCATCTCTGACATTTGCTAGCTGTGAGACCCTGGTTAAATCACTTAACCTGTTATATGGCCCAGAAAATGACCTGTGACTTATCTACCAAATCACATCAAGATGATTAGATGAGTTGAAGATTGATAAAATCAATGATCCTTAGATATAGTTAAAGTACAACTTTTTGAAGAGGTAAATTATAGAATGCTTTGATAATATTTTTACATTAAGACATTAAAATTATATTGTTATTTATTGTTTTTAAGCAATTGGGGTGCAGCAGCCGGGGGCAGAGCCAAGATGGTGGAGTCAAGATGGTGGAGTAGAAGCACGACCTTCCCACAGCTCCAGCTTCCACCCTCCCCAATCCATGTAAAAACGGGACTCTAAACAAACTTTGGAGATGCAGAACCCACAAAGTGACACAGAGAAGCTAACCTCCCGCTGAGGACAGCCTGGCAGGCCGGCAGGAATCCAGCTTAGCGCTCTGGGAGCCGAGCCCAGCACCACTCCACTGAGGCTTTAGCCCCAGGCCAGCCGCTGGGCAGAGGGACTCCAGATCAGCAGCAGCTGTGGCCATTTCCAGATTTATCAACACATAGACACAAAGGACAAAGTGAGAGGTCAGTACAGTCTGGATTTGGGACCAGTAAGTGGGAGTGCATGGCTTTTACCCCCAGGGCAAAAAGCCGCTGAGATGCCAGCACAGCCAGCCAGCGCCATGTGGTGGCTTCAGCTCTTGGCCTGCAGAGTGTAGGGGGACCAAGCACCAGTCTGAAGGATAATTGCTCTTGCTTTAACCTGCTTGGATCTGGATTGCAGTCTAGGGTGGAGGTCCTGGGGTGTGTCTAGCTTGCCAGAGCATGTGGAAACCTCAGAGAGGGCACCCATCTAATACCTCCGGCAGCTGAGAAAACCCCAGCGTTTGGGACGAAAGCTCCCCTGTCTGGTGGCAGAGTCCTACTGTGGCAAAAAGCCCATAAATCAAGTAATTGAGTGGCAAAATGAGCAAGCAAAGGTAACAAAGCAGACAGAAGATTCCAACAATACACTCCTAATTTGGGGACAAAAAGGAGCAAAGCATGGAACAGGAGGAAAGCAGTGAAGTCAGAACTCCTGCACCAAAAGCTTCAAAGGAAAATACAAGCTGGTTACAGACCATAGAGGACCTTAAGAAAGATTTTGAAAACCAAATAAGAGAAGTGGAGGAAAAATTGGGAAGAGAAATGAGAACAATGCAAGAAAATTATGAAATGAGAGTCAACAGCCTGACTGAGGAAAATAATACCTTAAAAAACAGACTGATTCAAATGGCGAAGGAGGCCCAAAAAGGCAATGAGGAGAAGAATGCCTTAAAAAGCTGAATTTGCCTGATGGAAAAAGAATCTCAAAAACTCAATGAGGATACTCATTGCTTCAGAATTAGATTGGAGCAAATGGAAGCTAATGACTTTATGAGAAATCAAGATGCTGTTAAACAGATCCAAACAAATGAAAGAATAGAAGGCAATGTGAAATATTTCATGGGAAAAACCACTGACCTGGAAAATAGATCCAGGAGAGAGAATTTAAAAATTGTTGGACTTCCTGAAAGCCATGACCAAAGTAAGAACCTAGAAATCATCCTCCAGGAAGTTCTCAAAGAAAACCGCCCTGATGTTTTAGTACCAGAGGGCAAAATAGAGGTTGAAAGAATCCACTGATCACCTCCTGAAAAAGATCCCAAAAAGAAAACTCCTAGGAATATTATAGCCAGGTTCCGGAATTCCCAGATTAAGGAGAGAATATCACAAGCAGCCAGGAAGAAACAATTTGAATCTTGTGGAAACACAATAAAGATAACCCAGGATCTGGCAGCTTCTACACTGAGGGATCAAAAGGCTTGGAATATGATATTCCGGAGGGCAAAGGGGCTGGGATTAAAACCAAGAGTCACCTACCCAGCAAAGCTGAGTATCATGTTTCAGGGGAAAATATGGTCATTCAGTGGAATAGAGGACTTTCAAGCATTCTTGCTGAAAAAACTAGAGTTGAATAGAAAATTTGACATTCAGATACAAGAAGCAAGAGAAGCATGAGAAGGTAAACAGGGAAAAGGAATCATAAGGAACTTATTAAAGTTGAACTATTAACATTCCTACATGGAAAAAACAATAATTGTAACATATGAAACTTTTTTCAGTAGTTGAAGGGATTAGAAATATATATATATTTGTCTATATATGAGGGTATATGGGCATATGAATACATATGTGAATGTGTGTATATTTGTTTACAGGTATACATAGATAGAAGGCACAGGTCCAATTTAACAGGAAGGAATGATACTTAAAAGGTGAAATTAAGAGGTGAGAGGAATATAATAAGAGGAGATGGGGAGAGACAGATTGGGGTAAACTATCTCATACAGAGGAGGCAAAGGAAAATGGTTACAATGGAGGTGAAGAATAGGAAGGCAAAAAGGGAATGGGTCAACCTTATTCCCATTGAATTTGGCTTGAGGAGGGAGTAAAATACACACTAAATAGGGTATCTTACCCTCCAGGAGAACAGGGGGGGAAGGGGATGAGAGGGGGGATGATAGAAGGGAGGGTAGGTTGGGGGGGAGGGAGGTTGGAAGCACTCACTTTTGAAAATAGACAGGATCAAAGTGGAGAGTAGAGTGGGTGGGAGGTAGGATGGTAGGGATGGAAGTGTAGTCAGTCTTTTACAATGTATCTACTATTGTTATTGTTTTGCATTAGCAACACTGGGTATCTTCCCAGTGGGGGTGGGTGATGGGGAAGGAGGGGAATGAATCTGGAATTGAAAGTTTTGAAATCAAATATTCAAATATGTATATATATATATATATATGTATACATGTGTGTGTACACACACACACACACACACACATATATATATATATATATATATATACTATTATTAATACCATCTTACATGTAATTGGGAAATGGGATGTGCAAGCACTGACGCATAGATATCCACTGGAAAAGTGGAAAGGGGTATGGGGGAAAATGTAGGAGAGAGCAGACTGGAGGAGGGGATATCCCGTGGGACTGCTATTTTGGGGTGGTGGGTGGGGGAGAAATGGGGAGAAAATTTGTAACTCTGGCGGAAATGGATGCTGTAAATCAGAAGTTAATAAAGCATTAAAAAAAAATAAAAAATAAAAGTAATTTCAGCAGCCTGTATATGGCCACCACAAAATAAAATAAAATAAAGTAAAAGCAATTTGGGTTAAGTAACTTGCTCAAGGTTACACAGTCAGTTATTTCTAGGTGTGGTGCTAAGTATCTGAGCCCGGATTTGATCCCCAGGTCATCCTGACACTGGAGCCCACCACTCTTACTCACTGTGCTACCTGGCTGCCCCAAATTATATTGTTATTGGTGAGACACCAAGAATAAAGTGAACGGATACATGTTTTGTCTCTATTTTTTTTATCACCATGTAATTTCACTACATAAGCTACAAATTAAGGTGATTCATTGTTCCAAGTACCAAATATGCTCATATATCAATGAGATGACTCAGATAAATACATCTCTAATTCTGATTAAAAGAAGTACATGAACCTAAGGCAGTAGTTTATAATTTGCCAGTCACTTGCTGATGACCCTGCGACTAGATGATCTTTTAGGTTTTTATTTAGCATTAGAAATCTGTTCATCTAAGAGACAGAACCACATCAACAGATACTGAAGTAAGAGTGAGTCAATGAAAACAATTAAAGGAGTCTACTGATCAATGTTTATCAGGAAAGAAAGAGAGAGACACAGAGACAGAGACCTGGCCCTAAAACATCACCTTTATTAAATAAAGACACATCTTTGAAAGTCCATTCTTCCAACAAATAAATGTGAGATAGGGCACATTGTTGTGTGAGGTTGTTGTTTTCTTTTCTCCAGTCAATTGTCAAGTCTTGTTGATTCTCCCATCAACATCAGTCAAATCTAACCATCCCTTTCTTTAACCACTCTAGTTCAGGCCCCTACTGACTCTTGGCTGGATTGTTGTAATAACCTTCTACTGGTCTCCTTGACTCAGATTTCAATCTTCCTTAATTCATCCTCCACACAGCTGACAAAGTGATATTCCTACAGCATAGGACTGGTGACTCCCCTTCTAAATAAATTCTAGAGGTTCCCTATTACCTCAAATAGAATCAAATAAAAGCATCTCTGTTTGGCATTTAACGTCTTGCACAGTTTGGCTGCACCAGACTTTTCAGATTTGAGACATAATATTCCTTTCATAGACTCTACCAATGTAATGGTAATGTAATTTTGAATTTGAAGATCCCTTTGTGTTGGCAAAAGTAGCAGGTATTTAGCACTTAGTAACTGATTAAGCCTCTGCTGGGGAAACAGAAGGTCTGAACTTCTGTCTCCTGTTGCTGACATAACAGGGAGGGGTTGGCTGAAACAGGAAGTAGCTAATGCTGTGTATATAAGAAAAGCCCCGGAGAGGCACAGTCAGAATTTCCTTGAGATCAGGATCTGGTGGCAGAGCAGCTACAGAAGAGAGAAGCGAGAACTGAGTCCTGATAACCTGTGGTGGTGGAGCTTCTTCTGAATAGGATACCAGGAGCCCGGAGACAGGAGCCCAGAGCCCAGAGCCAGGAGCCCAGGAGCCCAGAACCCAGAACCAGAAGCCCAGGAGCCAGGAGCCCCGGAGCACAGCGCCAGGAGCCTAGGTGACTGAGGAAGCATGACTGGGATGCTGAGAATTTGTTTGTGGCTTGGTTGAACCTTGAATTGCCTGGAACAGAAATGGTGAAGGATCTGACATGGACCAGACCCTGTGAACTTCAGTGTGGAGCAGGACCTGCCCATAGAGCTTGTCAAGAAACTGGGAGCTGTCTGCCATTGAACCCAGGTGACAGGCTGGTGAATCCAGATTGAATCTGGGACCACAGAACGGGATCCAGGGAATCTGAGAACAGGCCTCAAGTCAAGATGAAAAGACCTCTCCTTGGGTACTGAGTAATTATGGAATTATAGTTTACTAGTGACCTAAGGGGTGGAGGGTTTTGTGTATGATACTTAGTAATTGATTCCTAAAAAAGTGACTGATTGAGTTAATCTAGACTTTGCCCCAAGAGTGGAAGACTTTGACTATTGTACTTTGAGACTATATTGTGAATATTATATTGTGATTTTCTGTGATAAGTTGTAATATTGTGAATGATATACCTTGATTTTCTGTGAAAGTTTTGCTTTGATTTGTAATGGAATAAATAGAGTGATCACTATACTGTGTAATCAGAACCTTCAAAGCTGTTCACAGTAGCATTCCTCTGGAAAGCTGCTTGTACATTACAACCATCCATCCAAACTTGGCAGTTTGCTATTCCTCACACATGACACTTCCATCCACCCTCTCTGTGTCTTTGCCCAGGCTGTGTGTTCCCCATCCCATAATGTATTCCTTCTTCACCTTCACTTAATAGAATCTTTAAGTTTCTTCAAACCTGAGCTCATGTCTCTACACAAAACTTTCTGTTTCCTCTCAGCTGCCAGTGCCTTCCCATCTGACCACTTGGTATTTATTTTGCATATATTCTGTAATTTATTTATTTATGCCCATGTTATTTCCCCCATAGAATGCAGGCTCCATGAGTTTGATAGTATGGATGGTGTGGTACTGACTGATGGAGAGCCTCTGTTCTCTTGGTGTTAATTGTTAGGACAAAATCAGCAGAAGCAGCAGAGACTCAATTCATAGTTTATTGCATTTCAGTCTCAGAGGCAGTGTTGAGTACACTTTGAATATGGAATGACAGAAAGAGCAATAGAAAGAGGCACACTGGTGGCACAGTGGATAGAATGTATGCCCAGAATTAGAAAGATCAGAGCTCAAATCCAGCCTCAGATACTTACTAGCTATAGGACTCTGGGCAAATTATTTAACTGCTGTTTTCTTCGGTTTCCTCATATGCAAAAAGGCAAAGAAATAATAGTACCTACTTTCCAGAGTTGCTGTGAAGATCAAATGAGATAATAATTGTAAAGCTCTTAGCACAGTGCCTGACATAGCAAATGATATAGATGTTAGTTGCTATTGTCATTTTTATGACTATTGCTATTATTATAGTTAGCAGATGAAGGCATTCTTTCTTATCCTGTCTCTTGCTATCTACATGACCTTGGGCAAGTTAAAAGCTCCCTGATCCCTGGTTTCTTTATCACTCTATTGAGGGGGTTGAATTTCTAAGGAACATTTCAAGTGAACATTCTATGACACATCATCTAATTTCCTACCTTTGTTATTTAAGAAAAGTCTATTTTTTAGGCTTAAGAAGCCACATTCTACACACTCAAAACATTATGGTATGATGGAAAGAATATTGACTCTGAAGTCAAAGGAACACATGTCAAATCCCAGCTATAATGATTACCACCTATATGACCTTGACCAAGTCCCTGAAACTCCTCAGGCCTCTGTTTTTACATTGTCAAATGAGGGGATTTTAATAGATAGATAGTCTCTGAGGTCTTTTCCCCTTTTAGATCTATGAGCCACTAAAAAATTAAACTCGTTAGCAGATAAATTTAGTGGGTATTTCTGGGTTCAATTACAGGCAAGGATTATTTCTAATGCTTTAAATCCCTTCTCTCTATGACTAAATTAAGCAAAAAACTAGGAGAGTAACAGGTGATGGGTTTTCCTAAAATTCCAAAAGATATTAGAAAGCATTTGTGTAAACAATAACACTTGTCTTCTTGCTTGGTAAACAGTGTATGTATTTCTAATAATGCCAGTGTATTGGGAGAAATGCCTGCAGCTCACCATTCTCATTAAACATCTAATACTTGTTTGAGCACAAACATGTTAGAAAGTCTAGTGATTTGGCAAGAGGGAAAGCTAACGGAGCATCAGAGATTTGACTGGGCTCTTATTATTTAGCATTTACATTGAATGTTATATTTGTGAAGGGTGGTTTTTGTTTTTGGTACATTTCAGTCCTTTCTCAGGGAATCTAGCTTTAATCAGTTGTTTGTGATTCCCTGCTCCTGAATTAATCAAAATATTGAATCAAGCAAGACTTAAAAGAATTGCTTCAGCATCAGTGAACTGGTACCCCAAACTTCATTGTACAATGGCCAGATGATCCAGGAGATCTGGGTTCTTGTCCTTGTTCTGTTGCTAAATGTGATGGAGAGCAAGCCATTTCTCCTTGTTGGATCACAGATTACTCTGTAAATCCAAGAAATGAAGGTTTAAAAAATATTTTTAAGGACTTACTTGGTAAATGATTCTGTGCTGTGAGGAAGTATCTCCAGCATGATAATGAGCTGCTCCTATTATTGTGACCTTGGGATTCTGATATAACAAGATCACAGGTAATTACAGAATCATAAAACGCCATGTCATAAGACTTAAATCATGTCTCAGGATTTTGAATGAACTAGAGGATAAGAGTATTGAACTTTTGTCGATGACCTCTGGGGCAAAACCCAGAAAAGAGCAGACATGCCATAACACTTCAGATAGAAAAACATAGCCCTCTTTTTGGGGGGAGAGAAGGAGTGAAAAAAGGGATGAATTCTTCAAATTATAGAGCAGTGATCTGGATTTCAATACAACGCAAAATTTATCCAATCAATCAACAAGCATTTATTAAGTACCTCTTCTGTGTCAGTCACTATTCTGATTGCTGGACATAAAAGATCAAAAACAAAATAGTCCTTGTCTTCAAAGAATATATTTTCCATTGTGAGAATCACAAAATACACTTAAATGTATGCATTGCATAGACAAGGTCTTTTGGAGAGGGGGTAAAGTACTAACATAATGAAGGAGTGACGTGATCACTGATTGCTAGTTGGAAGAGACCTAAGAGTTAATGTAGTACAACATCCTGTTGTTACAGGTGAGGAAACTGAGGACTTGAAAAGGTCAAGCAGGTTCATACATGACAGAGCTGGAATTCAAACCCAAGTACTCTGAATCTAGATCCATGACCCTTACCACTATACGATGCTGTCTCCTCACATATTTCCAAAAGATAGGTTATAAGCCAAACACAACAACAGCAAAATCCTAGAATTATCTCATGTCAGTTGTATGATACAATGATGTAGCTTATTCTTAACCAACACTTTGATTTTGAGGAGATCTTAAAGTGGAAAGAACACTGGCATTCAAATTGGAGGATCTGGGCTCAAATTCTAATTCTAATGTTTACTGCTTGTGTTAATGTGGACAAGTCACTCAACTTCCTGGGGTCTCAGTTGTTTTTTTTATTACAAAATTAAGCATTCGACTAGATGTCCTTTGATGTAATTTCCAGCTCTAGACTGATAATCTCTATGACTTTAGGCTTCTTGCTTCCAAAATCTCATGGGAATTGATTTTTAAAAATTGTTCACAGATCTGAGCAATGGGGATAGGAATATATTATGTATGTGTGTGTATGTATATATCACTTCATATGCCTCTGGTTTGACAGAATGATGACAGATGGATTTAAATTCAGCATAAATGTCAAAGCCAAAGCAGTGTTCTATAATAGAAAATATGCTAGCATTATAATCAGACAGACATGGTTAGAAGTTTTGCCTTTGATACTATCTATAAAATGATGGAGAAATATGCTGTACATACCTCAGAGGGTTGTTGTGAATCTTAAATAAGATAATATAGATAAGTAGTAGTAGTAGTAGTAGTAGTAGAAGTAGTAGTAATAGTAGTAGAAGTAGTAGTAGTAGTAGAAGAAGTAGTAGTAGTAGTGGTAGTAGCAGAAGAGTAGAAATAGTAGGGAAAAGATACCTTTGTAGGAGGAGCCTTTGGCTTTATAATATATCTATGGTTATACAAATGTTCCATGGAGGAGACTTATGGGACAAAAACAGTATATTTAAAATTTGTCTGAAAAAGCAAAAAGCATAAGCAACACAAAGATGTGAAAACTATCATTGGAAGGTACTGGCTTTCTAGAACATTTCAAAAGTCTGACTCAAAATCTACCAAAACAAAGGGAGCACAGTAACCTGGGCATTCTTTTCTAGTATTTTCAGTACTCTATCACACATAAAGGAAGAAAACAAATTAAAGAGATAGATATGTTTACTTCTCTAATCTGATTGATTAAAACCATGCTAAACATTCACTAGGTACAATGTACTAGGGACCCAAAGGTCAATCAAAAAGAATCTGTGTCCATGAGTGGCTTATCCCCTGTACCAGAAAATATGATATGGACGTAAATAAGTAAATAAATTATGACTTGAATGACTTGAGAGAGAGAGAGAGAGAGAGAGAGAGAGCTCAAAGCACCCACTTTTCATTTCAGCCTCACAACAACAACATAAGTACAATAGATTTTATTATCTCTATTTTATAGTTAAGGAAACTGAGTACAAGATGTTTAAATGACTCGTGCATGATCATACAGCTGGTCAATTTCAGAGGCAGGATTTGAAAACAATTCTTTTCAACACTAAATCCTACATACTAGTGACTATACCATCCTGCCTGTCTGAGGAAAATCAAGTGCAATAACTAGCTGTCACTACATGAAGCTTTTGTTCTCATGAGGTGTATTTAAAAGGCCCAGAGTTCATAATAATTCTGCCCTTTTAAAGTAGTTATAAAACATTGGAATTTCTCATGGTGAGTAAAAACTAACAGGCTTAGGAATTGGGATCCCAGCCCTCTGCTAGGAAAGCACTCTCTCCCCAATGTGACTCCCAGACCTGTCCCATACCCCCACTCACAAAACAAAGACACAAGGAAACAAGAAGGATAGGATCGATCACAAGCATTTCTGAGAAATGAAATTGGATCGATCAGATGTAATATTTAATAGAAAAAAAGATAAGCTTTTAAATGGGTACCAGTTGGGTGTCAATGGCAGGTTCAATTTTTCTGCATTTTTTGTTTGTTTGTTTCATTTCATCTCCCTCAGTGCTATAGCCCCTGAGTGAGTTTGTTCATCTTAGGCCACATCACTTTACTGCTACCTCCTTTTTCTAGTTAGATATCCTCTTGAGGGATCCTTAAAGTTCTCACTATAGGAAAAAAAAACAAACCCCAAAATTTTGCCCTCCAGACATGATCTCTGAAATAGCTTCTCTTCCCAAGCTGTGATAAAATACAAATCCCAGGGCCTTTAGCAACTTAGGTCTTTTTCCAAGGTAGATAACGTAAACCTTGACAGAAGACCTATTACACAAGAGACCTAGGTTCTGGACTCTGTTCTGTCATTAACTGACTCTGTGGCCTTAGGCAAGTCTGTGTATTTTTCAGGACATTCCTATTTTATCTTTAAAATGAATAGGTGATCCCTAAACTCCTTTCCATTTCTAAAATATTATGATTGTGTGAACCAGAATAAATGAAATACTTTTACAGAGGTTATGCAATTTGCCTAGAGTCCAAGGTTATTTGGACCCAGTACCTCCTGCTACCAATTAAAGAATCTGTTCTAACATAGCACCTTGCCTGCCTCCCTCAAAGGAAAGTTTTGTCTTACAAGAGCTAATAAGAAGTATGAACAGGGATTCCCACTTACTAAATCTGTGTGACAAGAAGTACCTATTACCTTAAATATTAATATTATTCTTTCACCTGGTTTCCCTGACCTAAACTGCCATTTCCTCTGAGTTTTTCAACTAATATTTTTAAAACTCTTTTTTTTGAGAATGTTATTTCTCCCTCAAAAATTTTCATTTTTTTGCCTTTATAGTGAAAAAAGTTCCTACTACTTAGACCAATAAGATTGAATAATGCAGATGCAATATGACCCCAAAGCTCCTCTTATCAAACTTATTTTGCCTCTATACCTGTTTTACACTCCTGCCAAATTGGCATACCGATTATATTTTAGAAACACCTTCATCAACTTTCTTTCCACCTTTTCTCCTGCAGTTTCCCACCCTGAAAGTCACTGTCCTGCCTTTTTACTTACTGATATTTAATTTCCTATTACCATAAGCTTCTCCTGATCACCAGAAGGCTGAGTAATATCTCAATTTTCTGACTCTTATAACATTTACTGTCTATACCAATTGTCTGATATCTACTTGTGCTGCTTTTGTCTGGACCTGGGATTTAATTTTTGAGAAAGGTAAAGAAACTCTATCAATGCAAATCAACAATTGCTCTGCAAATTATGCCTCTGATTTTATCAATTTCATGATGTAAATGCTTAAATTGAAAATCCATTAGCTCTTACAAAGCAGTTAGAGATGCCTCTAGCACACCTGGATATATAGGTAAGTTGGCAAGGAGTCAGATATATATTAGTACAGAATTAACCCAAACTATATGTTCCACAGAATCAATTCTAGACATCAGTGGGAACATATTACAAACATGAAAAGTGAAGTAATAATAGAAATATTGCTGACCATCTAAATGCATATTCATGATTTAACAAAGTGCACACCTTCTTTTGAAATTCTGGGGTTGTGGCCTCTTGATATCACGCTAGTGCCCTTGTCTGTCTTTTATATTCTAACATTAATTGGAGGATGACTTTATCAGTAATTCAAACTGTTATGTAACATTCCCATTTTCCACAGAAAAAAAGTATAGAAATGTATAAATGAGACATCAGATGCTATTTTCTCATTTGACATTGGGGAGATTTACTGAATCTTTACAGACAGGAACAGCTCAATTATCAGAATTCATTCACAGAGTAACAAGACTTCAGCAATTATTCCAGAAGTATACCTTACATTGTTCTCAGGAAGGGTATAATGTAATTATCTGCTGACAACATTCCTAGATTTTAGGGGGGGGAAAAACCTGTTTGAGTTAAGTGGAAGTTAGTAGATTCTGACTACACGATAAGAGACTCCATCTTCCTTTTAATAAATGACTCTAAATCATTTCCTGAACAGTCATCTTGTTTTATTTTTTTTATCAGAAGTTGCTGGTAGTAGTATATAATGGTACTGGGAGGATATTATTGTATTGAGGAATCAGTGGACCTTGGTTCAAAATCTGGTTCTGTTACTTGTTTGACCTTGAGAAAGTCATTTAACTTTTTAAGGTCTCAATATTTTTATTTACAAAAAGAAAAAAAATAGATGGTAGAAGTGGGGATTGGATTTGATGACGTCTAAGTCCCTTGTAGCTACAAATACATAATGCTATGATCATCATTTTGAGCAAATTTTGATCAAACATGACTAAGAACCTAATACAAATTAGGTGCTTCTGGAAATATGAAATGATAATCAATGGCTGCCCCCATGACTACAAAGAATTTATGCTTTAACTGGGTAGATGAGTCCTACATATGAAAAAGACAATGATATTAGTCAAAAGGGTCTCTTTCATATACAGTATACCTACTAGAATATGATTTTTTATACATAAAAGTAAAAATAATCCATAGATTAATAAGATTTTTGTCTAGGAGGGACCATAAAGATAATTTAGTCTAAAGGTCCTTATTTTACAGATAAAGAAACAGACACCTAGAGAGGCGACTTGCCTTAGAGATACCCAGTAAGTAGCACAACTGGGATTAGAATACAAGTATTTTGAGCCTAAAATCAGTGACATTCCCATTATATTATATTGCTACCATTTATAAAAATGAGATTGAAAGCATGATATAAATAGCCATGGAATCAGAGGGCCAAATTTAATCAACAAATCTTTGTTGAGTACTCGCTATATTCCAAAAACAATGGTAGACACTGGGGATCTAAAAAAGGGAAAAAAATCCCTACCATTATAGAACTTATGTTCCATCAGAGGAGGTGACATCTATATCTATCTATATCTACATTCATATATCTCTATATAAGATAAAATTTAAATAAATGCAAGGATTTTGGGGAGTGGAGGGACTAACAGATGGTGGAAATCAAAAAAGGCTACATGTAGAAGGTGTCACTTGAATGGAATTTGAAAGGAAACAAGGAATCCTAAGAGTGATGGTGAGGTTGAAACACATTCCAAGCATAGGGAACAAAGGCATAGAATTGGTGGTTGGAGTATTATGTGAAAGGAACAGTAAACATTCCAGTTGGGCTGCACAGTAGACTGCATGAAAGGAAGTACTAGAAAAGATGAAATACTTCTAAAAATCAAAGCCCAAACTGCTCATTCTATAAATGACAAAATAGGATTAATGTTTGCCATTGATAATATCAAAGTCCATGCAGCTGTTGTTCTCTGCATCATTAACAAAGGTTCAGAGAGAACCTTAAGAATCATCAGCTCCTGGGATCAATTTACTTGGCACTGATGAGCCAAGACTCTAAATAACGTGCTTCTTCAACTAATTTTTCTGCTCTACTCATCCTACATACAGGGCCACTAAAAACAATGGCATGAACAACCATCACACCAGATAATATATATGATTGCATTATTGAGATAGATACCAAGAGAGTGATGCAGGAGTTCAAGACAAAACACAAGGTTAAAGGATTGTCTCATTCTTTTTTTTAAACAATATGCGACATTTTACCAAAAGCTAGGAACAGTTAGAAAAGATCAAATGCAGTACAAAAGAAAGGCTTTTCCTTTGTTTTTTTTTTCAAGGTGTGCTAATTGCTAGTTCTGTATACAAACATAGTTTTCTATTATCTCAGAAAATTAGAAATGAAAACATAATATCATTATATCTATTGGCCACTATCCAATTAATCAAAGTAATAAACTCTCATGCTGTGTTCTGGACATTAGTATGAGAACCATATGATTAGTTCATCCTGAAAAACATACTCAGCTGTAGCTGAAATGAGTTCACCAGAGGTCTTGACTGATGAGAAAATGAGTCATATTTCAATTTTGAATTCTGATGTTAATATCACTAATTTATTCCTCTGACCATTTTACGATTCAGTTACTCTACACTAACCAGTGATGCATATGAGAGATCTAGAGAAGGTCAATGGATGAAAATTGGAATAAATTGCACATTCTAGGAAAGCTACTTAGCCCAAAATTATTACAATCTGGAGTTTGTTAGCTACCTTCTGGCAAACTAAAGTTAGTCCAGCTTTCAAGATGCCTTCTGGCACTCATTTTCATTACAACAGTTCTGTAGAATAATTTCATCACTTTTTATTAGGTTACCAGCAGAGGGACATTTACTTCTTTTGTGATGGAATTCCAAGTCTTCCATTGACTAATGGGTTTTAATCAGAAAAAGCTTTGTGTGCCAACAAATACTGAAAAAACAAGGTCAAGTGGTTGATGTTATGAATAAACTGCTGATGCTATCCATCAATCAAAAAGATGAGGCATCACTGTATTCTGCTGGAGACATTTCATGAATCAGAAATATATATTAAACAACACTAGAGTTCTTTGAAGACACACATAACTATGTAGCTAGAGGACAATGGATAGATGTAATATTCTTCAACTTAAAAAGAGGTTCACAAAAAGAATTTTTTAATGAAGTCATCATGGAATTTAGTAGGGCATATTTTTGACACAGTTACATCAATTAACTGAAATATAAGAGACAAGGGACAGGATCAGCAGGTCCTTCTATGAAATAGAAAAGTGTAAAGAGATGGGTTCCTCAGATATAAGCTTCCAGATTGTATTTCTTCATTTTTTACCAGAAATATTGCCAGTAATGTCTTATTCTGATTGTCATTTTGGCACAAAGCTGACCCTGGCTTCTAGAGGTCTAGTTGGGTAGATCACAGTTCTGGTCATTCTTACACGGCTGAAAAGGCTCCATATGTAGGTCTGGTGGCAAACTAGATTTACACTAAGAAAAAAATTGTTAAGTTTGGAGGAACTCAACACCAAATCATCTCCAGGATGATGAGCAAATCTCTGATGTTAATGGGTTTGTGCTCTTTGCCATTGGAAGTTATCTCTGCAATGATGAATTTAGAAGTCCTTGAAATATTAAAGAATGAGGTAGTAATGAAGTAAGAAAAGATATGGAGAAAGACAATGTGATGATTATGATAATGATGGCAGTAGAGGTGGTGGTGGTGTAGGTGGTGATGGCCATTCAACAGCCAAAGAATTTATTAAACACCTATTATGTACCCAGCACTGCGCTGCATGTAAGGAATACAAAGACAAAAATCAAACACTCCCTGCCTTCAAAGAGTTGACAAACTTATGAAAAATTAGAATATAATAAATTTTAAAAATACTTTTACTTTTTCACAAACAAAACCAAAGCAAGAAAGGAAAGTAAAATGTGGGAAACAATTTTTACAGCAAGAGTTTCTGATAAAGGCCTCATTTCTAAAATACATAGAGGATTGAGTCAAATTTACAAGAATTCAAGTTATTCTCTGATTGATAAAAGGTCAAAGGATATGAACAGGCAGTTTTCAGATGACTAAATTTATGAAAAAAATTCTCTAAATCACAGTTGGTTGGAGAAGTGCTCATCTAAACTAAAAAAATAGCAAGTTGCAAGTCAAAACAACTCTAATTCTTCTTTACCCATTTATTCCCCCATTCCTTACAATCTGTTTCTCATCTCCACTACCACTTATAACTATTCTCAAAAATCATTACATTTTCTAAGTCATCATCTTCCTTAGCATTAACTACACTGAATACTATTGATGTCTCCCCTTCCACTGACTATATAATCTATTATTTTCTTGATTGTCTTCTTAATTATGAAATATACTTCCTCTTTTTTGAGTTGCTGATTCCCCTTTCATCTCTCATCATTAAATAGTTGCATGTAAGCTCTCTCTTCTCTCTAAATACACCATTTGTGATATCATCTATTCTTGGGTGTCAAATGTTACCTCTATACAGATGGTTAAACACTCTGATATTTCTAGCCTAGACCTAAATTCTAAATTAGTATTTCCTCCAGTCTCCTTAATGTCCCACCTACATATTCCACTAGTATCTCAGAATTAATATGTCCAAATGTAACCTCCCCAAATTGCTCCTCCTCATGACTTTCATATCAATAGCATTATAACTTTAGAGTCATCTCTGACTATTTCCTCTTCCTCTTCCCCAAATATAAGCAGTTACTAAGTTACAGGATCATAGACTTTGATATAGAAGTAACCTCTACAGGCCCATTCCTCCATTTAACAAATAAGGAAACTGAGTCACTGAGTAGTTACATGGTTTGCAAATCTCACATTGCTAGTATGTGTCTAGAGTAAAATTTGAACTCAGGTCTTCATTTATCAAAGTCCAGTGCTCTACTCATTACATTAATAATGGTTTCAGTTTTTGTAATATTTCTAATTTATCCATATTTATCCATCCCTACTGCCAACATTTAGTTGTTTCTTAGTCTACTGCAATATCTTCCAAACTATTTTGCACACTGCTAATAATTTGCCTTTACTAAAAGAGAACTTTTGAAAAAGCTACCCATGAGAATAAAATCTTTCAGTGATCCACCATGACCTACCCAATAAAGCCTAGATTCTTTTGTCTGGCAGTGAAAGTCTTCCATTATTTTGTCCCAATAGACCACTACACTATGATCAATAATCACTCTTCTTCATCAATATTATAGTTTATCAAAAATTAGAGTGCTTGGGAGCCAAGATAGCTGAGTAGAAGCAGTAATCCAGATGACCTCTCCCAATGCTGCCTCCAAAACACTTGAAATAATGTGTCATTAAATTTTGGAGTGCCATATGCAACAAAATGTCATCAGCTATAGACAACTGAAGAGGTCAGCAAGAATTATCTGTGACACTGAAGATGGGGTAGGCCCAGAGCTTTAGAGCATCAATACCAGTGGTGGGCCTTGAAGGTGGCTGCAACAGCAGCAAGAGCAGCTTCAGGAACTCTCATCCCAGAGATGACAAGGGGTCCAAACAACTGTTAGGAAAGAGAATACAGGGGACCCTGAAATGACATCGGGCACAGCACTTGGTACTGTTTTGTATCCCCATTGCACACATACAGTTATGTGCCACAATTTCAGGGTAGAGCAAACCTCTTGTGATTGGTTACATGGGAACAGTGGTCCTTGTTGCAGTTCTAGGACAGAGAGGAGCACTAGAACCTATAGCTGCAGGATAGCAGAGGCCCTTCCTGGGTCAAGTCCAGAGTGCAGACAAAGAAAGCAGGGACCACACCTGTCTCAGGATAACATTGCCTTGGAAGTATGAAAAATTTGCAGAATTAGCAAAACCCTAGTATTAGCACTCAAAGTAGGAATGCAAAAAAGCCTGAAGCTTGGGACAGTGCTTCCAAAAACCCAAGGGATTAGAGTCCAAAGGCAAGAACTAGTTTAAAAAAATGAACAGATAACAAAATGTAGAGCCTGACCTTAAAAAAAAAAACTACTATGGTGCCAGAAAAGATCAAGACACAAACTCAGAAGAAGATAACCACATGAAAATAGCTACAAGCAAACCCTCAAAGGAAAAAAAAAAACATACAAATTGGACCCAAGCCCGATATAAACTCCTGGAATAGCAAAGAAAAGTGATGAGTAACAGAAAAGCAACAGAAAAAGAAGTGAAAATGGTGCATAAAAATTATGAAAAGAGAATTAACGTCTTGGTAAAAGAGGCACAAAAATGTTGAAGAAAATATCACCTTAAACAAAAAAAAAATGGTAAAAGAGGCACAAAAATTACCGAAGTAAAGAACTCCTTAAAAATCCTAGTTCGTCAAATGGAAAAATAGACACAAAAGCTCACTGAAGAAAATTCCTTAAAAATTAGAATTGGGTAACTGGAAGCTAATGACTCCATGAGACATCAAGAAGCAATAAAAACATCAAAAGAATGAAAAATAAGCAGGAAATGTGAAATATCTCATTGAAAAATCAACTGACCTAGGAAATAGATTAAGGAGAAACAATTTAAGAATTACTGGATTACCTAAAAACAATGATGAAAAAAGAGTTTACATCTCATATTTCCAGGAATTATGAAGGAAAACTGCCCAGATATCCTAGAACCAGAGGGGAAAATAGAAATAGAAAGACTTCACCTCTAACCCTGAAAGAAAAACCAAAACGAAAACTCCCAGGAACATTATAGTCAAATTCCAGAACTTCAGGGTCAAGTAGAAAATAATTCAAACAACAAGAAAGAAAAACTCAAATATCATGGAGTTACAGTCAGGATTACACAAGATTTAGTAGCTTCCAGCTTAAAGGAGTAGGAGGTTCAGACTATGATATTCCAGAAGGCAAAGGACATAGAATTACAACCAAGAATAACCTACCCAGAAAAAAAAAAAAACATAATCCTTCAGGGGAAAATGGATATTTAAAGAAATTGAGAATTTTCAAGAATTTCTGATGAAAAAAGTAGATCTGAACAGAAAAACTGATATTCAAACACAAGGCTCAAGAGAAACATCAAAAGGTAAACATGAAAGAGAAATCATAAGGTTAAATTGTTTATATTTTTATATGGAAAGATTATATATGTAACTCCAAAGAACTTTATCATTAGGGCAAATTACATGGAGTCTACAGAGACAGAGGGCATGTATTTTGCTCTATTATACTGGGATGAGCTAAAAAAATGAAAGGTGAACAAGAGGGATTCACTAGAAGGGGAAGGGAGAGTTATAAATGAGGAAATTATTTCACATAAAAGAGGCATTCAAGGAAGGGATTTTAAAGTAGAGGGGAAATTTCAAGGAAAATATATATAGACACCCAGGTGAGTATGGACATTTGTTTCACCCAGCAGGGAAGTAGGAAAGGGATATGAAAAAGGATAGAGGTGGTAAAAGTGAAACAAGATTTATGAAGGCAGCAGTCAGAAGCAAAATATATGTTTGTTGAGGGACACAGTAAAAAGAGAGAGAAGAAAAAACAGAAGAAAATGGGATAGAAGGAAATATAGTTAACAATCATAACTGTTAATATGAATAGGATGAGCTTACTCATAAAACAGAAGTAGAGAGCAGAATGGATTAGGAAACAGAATCCAATAATAATGTTGTTTAAAAGGGACATATTTGAAACAGAAAGAGACACAGAGAGTTAAAATAAGGGGCTGGAGCAGAATCCAATATACTTTAGCTGAGGTTAAAAAAAAGCAAGAAAAGCAATCAGGATCTCAGACAAAGTAAAAATAGGCCTAATTAAAAAAAATATCACGTAAACTGAATTTTGCTAAAAGGTACCATAGAAAATGAAGCAATGTTAAAAAAAATTACACAAGTTTCTCTGATAAAGTCCTTATTTCTCAAATAGTTAACTAAGCCAAACTTATATGTAAACAAACAATTACCCAACTGATAAATGGTCAAAAGATATTAACAGACTTTAAAAAAAATCAGAGTGATTCAGTCATATGAAAAGATCTTCTCAAGCACCATTAATTTTAAAAAATGTACATTAAAACAACTCTGATGTACTACCTAATTTGCATACACTTTGACCCAACAGCATCACTCACTAGTAGGTTTGTATGCCAGAAAGATCAAAGTAAAGGAAAAGGACCTACATGTACAAATATACAAATATATTTATAGCATGAAGATGCCTATTAATTGGGGAATGGTTGAATAAGCTGTGGTATATTATTGTAATGAAATATTATTGTGATATAAGAAATGATGAATTGGATGGTTTCAGAAAAAAAAACATGAAAGATTTACATGAACTGACTCAAAACTAAGTGAAGAGAACAAGAAGATCATTGTACACAGTGATAGTAATATTGTAATAATGATCAACTGTGAAGGACTTAGCTAGTCTGATTAATAAAATGATCTAAGGCAATTCTGAAGGACTCATGGTGAAAAATTCTATCTGCCTTCATAGAGAGAATTGATGGAACACTGAGTGGAAAATGAAGTGTATATTTTTTTACTTCCTTTCTTTTTTTTGGTAACATGGTAGTATGGAAAGGTTTTGCATGATTTCATATGTATAATATATATGATACCATGTTTCCCCGATAATAAGACACTGTCTTATTAATTTTTTTGGACAGAAAAACACCAGAGGGCTTATTTTCAGGGGAGGGCTTATTTTAATGAACATTGACAGCAATTTTAATAAACAGGTAAATGTGAACAAAAAAATGTACCTTTATTCAATAAGCAAATCACTGGGGAAGAACAGGATGATGTGCTCACTGCTGCAGCTCTGATTGGATGCAGCTCAGAGCGCGGCGTGCGTTTCACGGGGGAGGGGGGGGGACGGTGCATACAGAGGGTACCGTAATGTAGCGTGTAGCGCAGGGGATCACCTTCACTACAGTAGCAATCTCAATAGGGCTTATTTTCAGGGGAGGGCTTATTTTAGAGGAATCTTACACAGTAAGGGGAGGGCTTATTTTCGGGATAGGTCTTATTATCGGGGAAACACGGTATCATTTGCCTTCTCACTGAGATGGGGAAGGACTGGAAAGAGGAAGAGAATTTGGAAGTCAATTTAAAAAAAATGCATGTTAAATAATATATTTAAAAAACAATATGAAACTTAATATTAATTAATTAATTAAATATATCCATTAATCAATGATAGGCACCTACAGATTGACAGGGTATCAGCACCTTAAAAGTAACAACTAGTTCATAAGACATATTGCATTAAATTGAACATTGGTTTAAATTAAATGCAACCTTGTATTTCATAATTAATTATTAATCAACTTTAGCATTATTTAAAATAAAAAAGGAGACTACTTTCTTTTTCTTCCCCACAAATTTCTACTGTTTCACAGCATTGCTCTATCTGCCAGAATAACCTTCACTTCTATCTCTCTCCAGTTCTTACTACTCATCATTTAAGGACCAGGTTAAATGCCTTGTTCCATGATGCCTTTCTGATCCTAATTTGAGCTAATTGGTCCTTTGTCTAAATTATTATAGTACCTGTCTACATGAGTTTTTACACTCTACCATTCTACGTTGTACCATATTTATTTTTTAAAATGTTTCTCTCACATGTCAAACAGTAAGCTAAAGGATGGCAGAGACAATATTTAATCTTGTTCTCTATCCCTACTCTGATTTCTTAGCACAGGTTCTAATATCTCTTGTGCATAAATATTTGTGGAATTCTTTAATTTTAATATTTCTTGCAAACTGGTACTGGTTATTTTCTCTTTTTTAGCACATAAAATTAAAAAGTTAAATTAATATCAAAATATTATACCAGTATGATAGATAATATGAAGGGAATGACCACTTGAAGAAATCACCTCTGAGACACAAAATGGTTTCTGGAATGTAACAGAAGACATTAGTTAAAGAATCACCTAATGAAGCCCAAACAGAATGCAATAAAAAATGCAGTAGCTGAAACTATCAGGTCTTTTTTAATGCCTCCACAGTCAACCAAAGAGCTTCTTCTTTAAGGCATGGTTAGGTAACAAAAAACAGGCATGGAATGCCTATGTTTTATCCATAATCTCTATAAGGACAATTGTATGAATTATTGAACATCATCATGATTCTTCTGGGAGTAGGCTTTCCAGGTTCTTGACATGAAGAAATGTCATTCCAATTTTTTTATCCAGCTTCCAAAATTTTATTATACATGTGTAAATTTTAAAAGGCTTTGAACATTAAGGGAGTGGGGGGGAAAGTGTACTACTTCTAAATCTATAGCATTTTGGGAAGAGAATGTCCCTTCCCTTTGAATATACATCCATTTCCTTCTACCACATAAAAAGTACATATTCATTGAAAACCCTCTGAAATACTTTACAAATTCCCAGAATTTGAGAGTTGAAAGGGACCTCAGTAGCTATGTTGTCTGACCCATGATTGAAAGAATAGCATTAATGATCCATTTGACAAGTAGTCATTTAGCCTCTCTTTTAAGATCTCCAAATAGGAAGAGATGCTTCAAAAGCAAACTGAGATTTCAAAATTTGACAGAACTTGTATCCCTTACTGGAAGAAACAAATCTGACAGGACTTGTCCAAGGTCACACAAGTGATAACTAGCAGAACTTGGATTTGAACCTAGGATGTCAGACTCAAAGTTAAAGGATTTTTTAAAATTACAAAATAATGATTTAAATTCCTCCTTTGAAAGATTTGTACTCAAGTCTCTTTCTTTTGATATCCTTCCAAAATAGTAACTGCATTAATAGTCAGAGGCTAATCAGACCTAAAATCTGAAAATTCTATTCTCTTTATGTCAGAACATACAATGTTGTGAAAAATAATACAAGCAACTAATAATATTTATGCAGCATCTTGAATTTATAGTTTTGTTTATCACCTGTGAAAATGATCACACCCACATTATACCTATTTTATTTTTTTATACATTCATTTCAGTCATGTCTGACTCTTTGTGACCCCATTTGTAGTTTTCTTGGCAGAGATACTGGAGTGATTTACCATTTCTTCTCTAGCTCATTTTACAGATGATGAAACTGAGGCAAATAGAGTGAATTGACTTACCCAGGGTCACATAGCTAGTAAGTGTTAGGGCCAAATTTCCAAATCATGAAGATGAGTGTTCCTGACTTTAGTCCTGGGACTCTATCCACTTCTTTCACTATTTACTTATCCATACATTACAGATGAAGAAACTGAGGCTCAGAGAGGTTGTCACATTCCATGAGTCACATAATTTTAGTTAGAGCAAGTATCATTACTACAAATGCATTATTCTTTTTTTTTTCTTTCTGGAGGGCGATTGGGATTAAGTAACTTGCCCAAGGTCACATGGCTAGTGTGTGTGTGTGTGTGTGTGTGTGTGTGTGTGTGTGTGTGTGTGTG
>NW_027187378.1:19028677-19091968 GCF_028583685.1 Petaurus breviceps papuanus | reverse complement strand
GTGTGTGTGTGTGTGTGTGTGTGTGTGTGTGTGTGTGTGTGTGTGTGTGTGTGTGAGTGTTAAGTGTCTCAGGCCGGATCTGAACTCAGGTCCTTCTGACTACGGGGTTGGTGCTCTACTCACTGCACTACCTAGCCGCCCCCACAAATGCATTATTCTTTCCATTATGTCAAACTTCTTTTTAAAATAAGGTCTTATCATCCACTGGGATAGTGGAAGTTATATTTGAGAGTACAGACTATTGTCGATGATATAAAGATTCTTGCATCATTGACATTCATCATGAAGTAGAGATGCAATATGGTTTAAGGAAAAGAACCCTGGATCAGCAATCCAATGACTGGGCATCACATCCTAGCTCTGCCTATTACTAGCCATATGTATTACCTTAGGCAATTTATTTCATCTTCTCTGGCATCAGTGTCTATATCTGTTAAATGACAAGCTTGGGTTGGATAGTTTCTAATAATATCTTTACATATATTTCTTTATCAAGTACTACTGGCATTCATTTTTTCATTTTTACAGGGGAGGAAGTTGAAGTTCAGAGAGTTTAAGTGACTTGCCTAATGTCATAAAGTTGGCATCTGATAAGAAATTTGAAATTAGAACTTCTTCACTCCAAATCTAGTATTTCATTAACTCTAAATCCTATTGGACTATGCATGAATAATATACATAATTTTTCTTCCCTTCAAGATGAACAATATAATGGCTTCCTATATTAATATACCCCTTGATCACATGGAATCAACATTAACATGCTGGTATTACTACTTGCATATAGATATTGTTTGATGTTCTGTGATTAAAACTTCAAACACTGTTTTACATGGGCCCTAGGGAAACTTAATTTGTGTGCATAGGAGGGCACCAACAATAGCTATAGTTTACAATAAAACTCTATCACTAGTGCCCACATGAAGCAACTAAGATCATAAGTGAGATCCATTTTGATCTCAGTATCCTACTGCATGTCAGTTTCCAATAGCTGGTCCAAAGCTAGCTAGCATCTGCATGGATGGCAAATAAGTGAAATGTTCCTGTCATAAAATTATGTATGTGCCTGGGGGCACAGGACTTAAAAAAATTTAAACATCACTGAGTCAGGCAAGATTTTACAAACACTGGAGTTGCAACTCTTAACTCTGGCTTCTATGGTTCATGATATTCAACATCATTGTACATTTCTCTTTGACATGAGCCAGGCTGGTTGATATTTTTAGATTGTCATTCAGTTGGTATTAAGTGCCTACACTTAGGCCAGGCACTGTATTATGCTCTAGAGATATAAATAAAAGCAAAAGACTCTTCCTTTCAGAAGTTTATGTGAGATGAAGTTGAAAAATACATATTTATTATTGTTTATAGAACATTTCTGAAAACAAACCTAACCATAGTCTTTAAAAATGCAAAGATACCACATCAAAAGCATTGCTGCGAAATTAGAAGTAAAGCAGCTTGACACAAGAAAGACAGGTAAGAGTCATCTCATCATGTTTCTTTAACAGACATACTCCCTCGTGTGTATCTTATGTCCCAGATAGTCCCAGTTTTCAATTTCCCCAGAATAAGGAATGAGATATGTAATTTCTTATATATATATATATATATATATGTATATATATATATAGAGAGAGAGAGAGACAGAGAGAGAGAGAGAGAGAGAGAGACAGAGACAGAGAGAGAGAGACAGAGACAGAGACAGAGACACAGAGACAGAGAGAGACAGAGACAGAGAGAGACAGAGACAGAGAGAGAGAGACAGACAGACAGACAGGATCTGGAGTTTAGTGAATTCTGGAGAGTATGCATAGTTATTCTTCTAATCAGATAGAGTGTTTAATTAGTTTATTTAAGGAGTTAAAAGCAACTTTCAAACATTCTACTTCAGGAAGTATCTTAGGTACTAGGAAAATCTAGCTTAAAATGTCACTGTTTCTTTACTTGATACATTCCTACAATGACATTCTACCAATGATATTATATAGTTGTGAGACATGAAACCCATCAGTCTCAAAATAATGAAAAAAATGACTTATCACACAGAAGCCAATATGAGAAGTAAATGATGGGTGTGGGAATGTTTTACCATATCAATAAGGACCTTTGAAGAATTGGAGTAAAGGTTGTCATCTGAAAAAAAATTCTCAAAAACAAAGAAAACCTAATGGGAGTATGATAGTTACACATGTTGGGCAACCATAAATGGTTTGAATTTTTTATCAATTACTGGAACAACTAAATCACTGAGAAGTTAGAGTCATTGAAGTGTTTCAATGCATTGATGATTTTAGCATTTCATCCTTGCTCCACATTGCTGCTTCCTGACTCTCTTTCCCACAAACACTCTTCACCCTTCTCTCTTTTAAATTTCATGCTCCCAATTTTATCACCCAGTGCAGAGCTTATCAAGTTGACCCCAAGTTCTTTCTCCCTTTTGAAATGAATTCAGTGCCTTGCTCATAGACTTCCTTTCTTCCACAAATTCTTTCTTCCAAATTTGTAAGTTTAACCTCCATATTGATGTTTCCTCAAAAATCCTCCATTCCCAGTTTCCCAATCTACTACATTCTCATGATCTATTCCTAACTTGATTATTCCCACCATCAACCACTTTAACTCTTACCCAAATGCTTCTAATTGAAACTAAAGAAAATTATGAATTTATGCTGATTGGGTTTACTATTCATTTATATTATCTAATCTGCATCAAAAACCCTTGGGTTATTCTCCAAGGTTGTGTCCCAAGTCTTTTTTTTTCTTTCTAAACTTCTTCTCTTGGTGAGCTCATTTACTCCAGTGAAATCAGTTTTCATCTTTACAAAATGATCTCAAAATCTTTTTTTAACTATGACTAATCTCAATCCTGAGATATAGTCCTGAATCACCAGTTCTGTATTGGACACTTCAAAATGGATTTTCAATTGGCAGTTCAAAAACAACATACATAAACCAGAATTCAATATTTCTACCACTCTCACTTGACCTGGACAATGTTCTCTTTTGAACATCCCTCTTATACCTGAGGATGTCACCACTTCCCAGGGCCAGCCTCAATTTCTTATTCTCTCAGTGTACAGGTACAAATTAGATATTTCTACATGCAAAATAGCTCCCATATAAGTTTCTTTCTCTCCACTCACACACCTACCAACCTGGTTCAAACACTCAACCTCTTGCCTAGAGTACTGCAATAGCCTCTTAATCAGTCTCCATAATTTGAGTTCCTTCCCACTTCAATCTGTCAAAACACAACTATCAAAATGATAGTCCTGAGCATAGGTCTGACTGTGTCATTCATCTGTTTAATAAATTGAAGTCACTATGTATTACCTCTGAATATAAATGTAAAGTTCTTTGTAATGTAAAACTCTGCAGAATCTGTATCCTCATCTTTCTAGACTTTTATTTTATTTTATTTTACTACCATCTTTGAAGTTCACAAAACAACATCCTGGCCAACTTGCTGTTCCTCACAAACAGCCCTCCATCTCTCCATCTTCTGACTCTATGCCTTTGACCTGTCACATCTCCATAGCTGGAATCATCTGCCTCCTCACTTTTCCCTCTTTGAATCCTTGGCTACATTCAAGAATTAACTAAAATGAGAATCAGGAGAAGATTGTGCACAGTAAGAACAATATTTTAATAATGATCAACTGTTAAAGACTTAGCTGCTTTGATCAATGTAATGAATGTAATGATACAAGACAGTTCCAAAGGACTCATGATGAAAAAAATGCTGTCTACCTCTGGAGAGAAAACTAATGAGCTGTGAGTGCAGATTGAAGCACATTATTTTTCACTTTATTTTCTTACTTTTGTAGTTGTGCAGTCATTTTTCAGGTCTGTTTGAATCTTCCTGACCTCGTTTTGGGTTTTCTTGGCAAAAATACTGGAGTGGTTTGCCATTTCTTTCTCTAGTTAATTTTATAGGTGAGGAAACTGAGGTAAATAGGGCTAAGTGTCTCAGGCCAGATCTGAACTCAGGAAGATGAGTCTTCTTGACTCTAGGCCCAGCACATTATGCACCATACAATCAAGCTATTTTTCTTCTGGTTTTGCAATGTGGCTAGTATAGAAATGTTTTAAATGACTTCACATGTATAACAGATATCATATTGCTTGTCTTCTCAATGGGCAGTGGAGGGGAGGGGCTTAAGGGAGAGAGAGAATTTGAAACTCAAAATAAAAAAAAAGAAATTAAAGGATTAGCTAAAAATCACTGCTCCACTGGAGGCCTTTCCTAGTACCCTGAGATGCTAGAAACACCCCTTCTAATATTAATTGCCAACTAGTCTTATGTATCTTTTATGTAACTAATTATTTATATGTTGCCTTTCCCATTAGAATATAAACTGCTTGAGGGCATAGTTTGTTTCTACCTTTCTTTGTATTCCTAGCACTTAATGCCTGGTATTTGGTAAGCGCTTAATAAATTCCCAGTGATCAATCATCAATTTAGGTATTCCTTCTACTGATGAAGATCGCACTCCATAAGCTTTCTTAAGAAGAAAACAATGGAATTATTACTCATGACTTTTCTCATAGCTGGTACAGAAGATATCTCGAAGGTTTTCCCTCAGATCTCTCAATGTTGTATAAATAGAAACCAGAGAAAAATTCAGATGTACATTTTTTAAATTACTCATTTTCACTATCTGTTAACCATTTAAAATGCATTATATATTTTGTACTAGTTCTCATTATCAAGTCATCCCTGGTACCATGCTGCAGGTTACTTTTGTCCACAGAGCATCTCTGCATTGCTCTTTGTGCCATCTGAACTTGTAACTATTTTTGAGATCATAGGATTCCATGATTTGCAGGTACATAGCATCAAGGGAAGAATGGTGATGTTTAAAAGAGAGAGAGTCAGAATCACTAAAATTGCTGTACATTTTTTCTTTTCAAATGAGATTTATGTTTCTCTACTCTTAGTTAATTCTGATGTCAGTTCATCATCTATCTTCAAGGTCTACAAAATACATTGATAGAGTCTACTGTGGTGGTTAAAATAAAAGCCTAATGTTCTATCCCAGTCACATTAGGATACTTTTTCCTTAAAAAAGTATTTTAAAAGTCCTTGAGACTTAACTAAGACTTAAAATATTGAATTACTCCTTGGTTGCTTGAGTACAAAAGCTTCCAGATCAGGAAGAACCCTTATTCTCTCAGGTTCCAGGCTTCAGACCAGCAGCATGACCAACAGTATGAGAAAAGCAGTACCAGAGAAAAGTTTTATTCAGCTGAATCAACTCTTATGAATGGATGTCCTCTGTTGTGACTGGGTAATACTTTTTTAACTGTTAGATGGAGGATTACTAAAATGTCATTGCATTCTAATTCTGAACCTCAGATGTCTGCCTGACATGGTCAGAACTT
Organism: Petaurus breviceps papuanus; assembly: GCF_028583685.1. Classification (NCBI taxonomy): domain Eukaryota; kingdom Metazoa; phylum Chordata; class Mammalia; order Diprotodontia; family Petauridae; genus Petaurus; species Petaurus breviceps. The sequence goes on along the minus strand of NW_027187378.1, from coordinate 19,086,580 downwards.
AATCAGCCTGGTTAGACGTTACCTATGATTGATGCCTACCTGAACATATGTCAGTCCATTCTTCATCTGCTTTTCAGTTGAAGTCAAATATCATTTATTAAGAGCCTGCTATTCTCCAAGCACTATTCCAGGAACAGGCATTACAAATGCCAAAGTAAAATATTATCTGCCCTCTAGTAGCTTTGTTTTGATTGATGCAGAAATAGAAATCATGCATATAAGTAAATGTAATATATATGCAAAATAATTTTCAGCAGGAGACTACAAGTCTAATTTTACCTTCACAGATTAATATAATAATATCTTTTGAGTGACTACTTAATGATCTCATTAAGTAGATTCTATAGTGTTTTGGCATTCCATCTTTATCATGAAAATGTCATCTCCAAATTGGATATTGTTATTTGGAGAGAATTCCTCTTCATATGGATTTTGTAGGTGATTGAGAAACATTTGTTGAATTGCATTATATCACATTAGTGGCCTCAATAGGCAGCTAGCTGTTGCAGTAGTTAGAACACAGGGCTTAGAATCAAGGAGACTCATCTTTGTGAGTTCAAATACAGCCTGAGGTACTTACTAGATATCTGACCCTAGGAAAGTCACTTAACCCCATTTGCCTCAGTTCCTCACCTGCAAAATAAGCTGCAGAATGAAACGGAAAAAAACATTCCAGTACCTTTGCCAAGAAAACACCAAATGGGATCACAAAGACTCTGACATGACTGAAATGACTCACAACAACAACAAAGGTATTCTTAATAATAGCAACTGAAAGGGCATGTTGGACATATCTCTTCAACGTCTATCCCATTTTCTACTCATCTGTCAAAGGTATTTTCCTAAAGTGCATGTCTGACCGTGCTACAACTCTACTCAATGAATTACAATGGCTCTCTATTACTTCTAGAAGCAAATAAAAAAAATCCTCTCTTTGTAATTTAGAATACTTCACTACCATGTCACTTCTTATCTTTACAATTTTCTTCCAATCTAATCCAGTCAGTACATTGTATGATCTTGCTACTCTGGTGTTCTTTCTGTTCCTCAAACATAGAATTCCATCTCCTATCTCTGTACCTTTGTGTTGGATCTCTTCCATGCCTGGACAGTGCTCCCTCCTTCTAACTTCTCTGATTTCATTTAAAACTCAACTCAAATCCCACCTTCTGCTGAAGGCCTTTGCTCCCTTCCTCCCTCCACCTCTAGTGCCTTTTTGCTGTAACTACCTTCCATATGCACTTTTTATGTCTTGGATGGATATACATAGTTATTTCCAGGTTGTCTCTGCCCTTAAGAGAAGGGACAGAGATTTTGCTTATTTTGTCTGTTTCTTTGTTTTTACTTTATTTCTATCCTTAGTACTTAGTACAGTGATAGTCATATAGTAATTGCTTAGTAATGGTTGTTGACTGGCACACTCATGAATTCTTTGTGAAGGATTTATGAAAGGACATGTATAAGATGAAAAAGTCTAGATGGGTTACAATCTGCACTAGGAAAGGGCATCATACTTTTGAGAACTATGGAAGTTATTTTAAAGGTACATTTCAATACTTAAATGAATGTGATTTACTTTTTTATAATGTCTAGCCACAGTAGATATTTTTTAAAATGCTTATAAAACTAAATTCCATCTATAGTCACATCAATATTGGCACTCTTTCTAGTGATACAAATAATACATCTATGCATTCAAATTCTATATGACTTTCCTCCAAAGAGATCAACCAGGTATAATCTGGAGGTCTTCCTCTAGGTCTTTTAACATTTCATGTGAACCAGCGAAACACATCAGATACTTATTTATTTTCCCTAGATCTTCCTATGGATGGACCATATTCCTTTTCCAACATGCATTCCTGAGATAGTTTTTTCACACCTCATTTTGTATGTAAATTATCAATAATAATGTGCTGCAACTCAATTATGCCCATTACACATCATAATGTTGATTTTTCAATAAGTGTGATCTTCCATGGTTATACCAATATAGCATAACTAGAAAAATATTTATATTAAAGATTGGACTTGTGCGCATGTGTGTGTTTGTGTGTGTCAAAGAACAACTTAAGAAAATCATTATGGAATTTCTTAAATGCATTCCAGTTCAGTTTCATCCTTCTATTCAATTCTGGACCCAGATTATCATCAATCTATTGTGCCTGGCCAGGAACACTGATAGATTAAGTCAAAGAATTGCTCAAGCAACTTCTTATGATAATATAAAAAATAAGAATCTCTTAACCTTTGTCTTTGCCTGTGTGAATTGCCAGACTGATCTCTTCTGAGTTGTGGTGGCTTTGAACTGGGAAAGCATCATTATATTCCAGGGATTTTGTAATCAGTTCAAAGTCATCTGCAAACAAGGTTATCTGTGAGCAACCTCAAACTTATCCTTTATGACTAATTCTCTTACATTTGTACTCTGAACAGGATATATTCCATAAGAATGATGAACACCTTTAGGGAGTTTACATTCTCCTGTTTTATTCTTACTTTATTATTGATCATGAGAGGATCCGGGAACAAGATTTGTTCTATATTTTCATCTATCAAGGAAACATATAATCTTGATATAAGCAAATGGTCACATCTTTACAGAAACATGATTGAATATTATGGATTAGAAAGCATTCTGCTATTTATTTTTCTTGTTGATAAAATTATCTCAAAAGAGCAAAATGCAGATATAAAAATTCTCTTCTAACAAACTGTCTCCAATGTAACTGTGTGTACATGTAATTACATACGTATACCTGTTTGTTTGTGACCATGAGCAATTAACCTCTCAGCATCTCCAGGCAACTCTCTATGACTCTAAATCACAGCTGGATTGCTGACTTTTTTCAATGTAGTGATAACTATGTGATACCCAGGGTTGTGCAACTATGCACCAGTAAAATCACCAGAATGGACCAAAAAAGAAGAAAAAAACTAAAAAAAAAGGAATATATACTTTGATTTTCTGAAATGAAACAAAAATATTTCAGTGCATTTAGGAAGAAATATATTTTATCAATTTTTTGGTATTTCATAAAATTTAATTGATCACCCAGCTCCATTTTTAATATTTTTATTGATTAGAAAATCTAATTGTTCTTCTGAGTCTTATTTCTAATTGTTAGTGTCAGGTCATAGAGAAGATTTTCTTGTGAAGGAGTATATTCTCTAAAAAGTTTCAGTATGAACATTTTTGTTCTATACCTTTTCCTCCCACAATAAATAATACACTGTTATTTTTAAAAGCTTGATGCTGGTACTTTCAATATTTTAAAAATTGGCATGCTAGAACTGAGCTAATCTGGATAACCATATGTGGGCTTATGCTGAAATAACAATAATAAAGTCATTCATTCATTCCCATCATTCTCTGTTTTTGTAGTTTACATAAGAGATAGTCTTGGCAAAGCTAGTCTTGGAGTCAGGAAAAGCTGAGTTAAAGTCTTGACTCAAAGACATACTGTGTGACCTTGTACAAATCACTTAACCTTTCAAGTACGTAGGCCAGATAAGTCAAACACATGATGGAGAGCCCTCAGAAGAATAGCCCTAACAAAAGGCAATTAGAAAACATTTAACCAAACATATCAAATACAATAAAACATAGAAAATATTATTATTTAAAACTGCATACATATTCCCACAAGTATTATTGTGTGTTATTGACCTTTTTTTTTTTTTCCTATTTGAGATGGACAACACTGCTCTGGATAACCACCCAACACTACAGTTGCAACACTACTGATTTCCATTGATATGGCAGGGTGTAGGGTTTTTCATCCAGGAATTTCCAATATTGATAAAATCACAGATCCAGGTCTTATTCCTATCCATAGTTCATACAGAGAAAGTATATATTAATAGAGACTAGCAAAAATAGAGTATTTCCCTTTTAATATTGAATGGCAAATGGATTTTCAAACTTGATCCTTAAACTCCTAATGTATTCCATTTCATTTATAGAGAAACAGTTTTATGCTTATGTTTTAAATAATAGTGGATTATTTCTATAGCATTTTAGGTTCACAAAACACTTTCCTAACAACAACCTATGACATAGATGATACAATTGTTATTACCTCAATTTTCTAGATGAGGAAACAGGGCAATTAAACCTGAATGACCAAGTATGTTCAACAACTAGGAAATGGTTATTTCATTCCAATGTAGTGTTGAAGGGGTTATAGTTTTTCCCATTTTTTAACAATATTTTACCATAAGATACAGACGTATCCTTTGATACTTGTAGTGGTAATGGTAATTTGAAGATCTTCCCTGCCCCTTGACAGACTTAAGTGAATTTGAGGACCTTCCCTTATTTGAAAATATACTCTGCCCCCATGTGGTCACATGGAGCCTGTGGTGGGAGGCTTGTTTTTCAGGAGGCACAACTTTTGTTACTTTGTAGTCAAGTGGGTCCCATGGGTTATAATGTTCTCTAACCATAGAGAAGGCTATATATACCTCTGAGGTGAGGTTTTGCTTTGGGGCTTACTTATGGGAAGAGTTGTGTGATTTGGCCAGATGAGACTCTGGGCAACCATTGAGCCCCCCAGCTTTGAAAATTTTGATACTGGTGCTTCTCTTTCTGGTAACTAACTGTTTGGATGTGATGGTTAGACAGCTAGAAGCCATCTCTGTCAAACTGTGTTATTTTTTCTGTCTATATTTTTTGTCTGCTTGTAATTTCTGTTTGTATTCACGGAAGTTCAGAGTGCTGACTTTTCCTCTGAACTAGGTAAATGAAATATGTTTGATTAAAGTCATATTGTTAACTCTTTTTGAGTTGCTTTCCTTTAGAAAGGTAGATCAAAGAACCTGTGCTAGCAGCCATCCTGGGTAGGCTAGGGTGCTTGCTGCTACAATACTTCAATGATCTCAACCATATGAAGTTCTCTATCAGTACAGATTGAAGCCCATGTAGGAGCTATTCTCATCCTGTATACTTTGTATCCTTGCCTTTCCATAAATCCTTCACAGAGGATCTCTCTAATATCTGGAGGCTTCCTTCTTATTTTGAGTATTCTACTTTAATACTTAGGATTCAATGCAATTCATCAAAGGGATGGAACTTATTGCTGGGTATTAAAACAGAACAGTAAATAGGGCTCAAAAGAAAATATTGTTTACCTAGGCACTATATGCTACTAAAGTGAAAATTCACACACACACACACACACACACATATATGAAAGTAGAAACATGGTAGATTACTTACTTTTAGGTGAGGATGAAAGGATGGTGAGAATAAATCAAAGATAAATAAAAGTTATATTACGTGGGTGATGTTTTCTGAAGAGATAATAATATTAGATAGGTAAGATAAAGTTGTGAACAAAATTTCAGCTACTTGTATATTGCCTTTAAATCCCTCTATTTTCTATGAAAAGTGACTCCAAAAGGAAAGATGCTTCAAGAGTTATGGGATATACTAACAAATGACACATTGTATTGGGTCCTGGAGTCAGCAGGACCTGGGGTCAAATCTGGTTTCAGACACTTAACTAGCTATGTGACCCTGGACAAGTCACTTAACCCCAATTGCCTCCAAAATCCCCCCAAATAGAGCAAAAAAAACCACAAAAAACCCTGACACATTGATGACAAAATCATGAATCCCCCCAAAAGAAAGAAAAAAGCATACATTGTTACATATACAGTGCCCCCAATGATATAGAAATCTGTATATACTGCAGAAGAAATCTGAATTATTACGGTATTAAAAGGTAAAATATGTGAATCTTATACCAGACTATATGTACATTTTATGCATTTCTGAGTTCTCAAACTTTTTTCTGTGTCATCTATTGGGCTTTTACATGTTTTTTGTGGTTCTTGCAAAACTTCTAAAAAAATTCCCATTTAATTTCATATGTCTACCTGTGATATATTGAAACAACAATGGGGAAAGTTACAATGTGGAAGAGAATTGTATTTGAGGCAGGAATAAAACAGAAAAGCTAAATCTGTTGCTTAGGGTCAGGAACTGAAATGAAAGTATAACAAAAGTAGTTAGAACTATTTATCCCCTGTTTTTCTCTAGGTTCTCTGTCAAATAAAAAAAAATCTTCATATATGAAAAAAAGGTAGCAAATTATAACTAATAGGAATCTGAAGCTAAAAACAGGTGAAGTAGTGGAATTACCTAGATGTTTTGAATTAGTGTAAATTGCTGTAATGGTAATGGAATTTGAAGATCCCTTTGTATTGCTAAGCTGACAGGTACTTAGCACCTAGTTTCAAATCCAGCCTATGTTAAACAAACAGAAGGTATGAACCCTTGTTTTTGACATAACAGGAAGGGGCTGAACAGGGAGGAGCAATACTATATATAAGGAAAACCCCATCTGGGAAATTCAAAATTTCCTGGGAGCTTATGGTGGTGAAGCTTCTTCAGAGGGCCAGCTGGAGCTGCTGAGGCTGCTGAGGATTTCCCTAGGGCCAGTTAGAGCTGCTGAGGACATCTGAGGGCCAGTCAAACTTCTGAACACTTCTGAGAGCCAGCCTGAGCTCAGCTGCCAGAGGAGGCATGACTGTGGTGTTGGTCCATTGTCTATTTGTGGCTTTGTAAGCCTTGACTTCCCAGGAATAGAGACTGTGAAAGATTTAAGGTGGACTGGACACTGTGAGCTTAAGTTTGGAACAGGAACTGCATGGAGAGCTGGACAAGGAGCTGGGAGCTGTCTGCCTTTGAACCCAGGTGAGAGTTTGGTTAATTCAGGTAGGAGCTTGGACCATGGAAGCAGAACCAGGGGAGCTAAGAGCCAGCCTCCAGCCATGCTGAAAGAAGACTTTACTTGGATGCTGTATACAGACTGAGAAGATAATGATTTACTGGGACCTAGTGGTAGACAACTTTGACTTTTGTACTTTGTGTTTGGCAAGCCTCCTTAAGGATTATTGAATGATTGAGTTATGAAATTATTGTACTTTGTTGAAAACTATTGTGACCTCTTTGGTGAAAACTATGTGGCCATTTTAGTGATAAGTTGTGAATGCTGTATTTTGCTTTTCTGTGATAAGCTATAACATTGTGAATGCTGTACCTTGATTTTCTGTGAATGTTTTGCTTTGATTTGTTAATGAATAGAGTGTTCACTATACTACATAATCAGAATCTTGAAAGCTGTTCACAGCAGCATTCAAAGCTGCTTGAGTGTGGCTTTACAGTTGCCTGGCCCAAGCAATATGCATCTCTGTGTACAGAAACAAAAAACAAACAACTTGTTGATGAATCATTGTAAGCAATCTTAGAGGGACTATAAAAAAGAGAGACTGGAGGATTAAAAAAAAATATAGAAGCCTCACTTTTCCAAAAGGAAAAAAAATAGATATTTCCTTGTGTGAAATACAAATTATTATACTTATTAATTTTAATACTAAAATATAATAAAATGATAAATAATATGAAAATAATATAATACAAATAAAAATGCAAAATAACTAAAATGTGTAAAATGCAAATGATTGAACTTGATATTAACCCTTGGAGGAAGAAAAATTAAAATAGCTTATTTGATGAACTTTAAGCAATTAGAAATGGAAGTTATAATTACTAAGGGCCATAATAGGATCACTGATATCAAGGCATATCAACTGAAACTCATTTACTTTTTAAACATAAGAGTAGTGTTGAAAGTAGAGTTATAGAATCCTAAAAAATATACTTCAAATCTAATGTAATTGATCTTCAGCTAAACTCTTTTTTAAACAGTATCCTATGATATTTTTGGAATAAGGGAAATATTGACTAGCCAAGTATATATGAAGTATGTGTGTTTGTGTCTATATATGTGTGTCTATGTATGTGTATGCATGCATCCATGTGTATATATCATAGCAAATTTACCAATTTAGAGGCAGTGTTAATGAATGAATGTTGGCAAGAATAGAATTCTCCAGTTGTATGCCACAGGTTCCTGCTTGGGTAAACATTTATTTTTTTGAATGACAGCATAGATAGAATGCTTAACAGATTTTCATAAGACTGTAAGGCATCTGGGGAAAATAGTTCAAATGTTTGATAAAGGAACAGTGATAAAGATTTCAATATCTAGAAAGGATTAAATATAACAAGATGAAATGTAATAGGACAAATTTAACATCCTGCAAATAGGTTAAAAATAAATGCCAAACGTAGAGATTTGGTAAATGTGGCTATGTAATTAACATGAAAGACAAAAGAATTTTGAGTGACTAGAAACTCAAGACGAATCAACAGTGTTAACAGCAGCAAGATGCTTGCTGTCCATGGTTCTGAATGTATGATATAATAACACATACTCCTGTGTATGACACAAAACTCAGTATATTCTGGGTTTGAAACAAGAGAGTCAATAACCAAATTGCCATGTACTGCAGTTATTCATTTCATTGGAGTCCTTGTCACCCGTATCAGGAATATATCCAAATAGAAATGCCATTAAATAGCTGCAAGGGCACTTTTTTCTTTGTTGACAATGAACCCTATTCTCTTTTTAGAAAAGTTGAGGAATTTCTTTAGAGCAAAGCATGTAGTATACAAGTGAAACCTCAATGGAATTACATTCATGAGGTCAGCATTTCCTTTCCCATTGTCATTAGTGTGTGCATTCTAGTTTAAGGGAGTCATGGCTGTGATTGCAATCCTAGAAAAATGAGATCCTTTTCTGTGTTCCTGTTGGTGTGTGCATCTGCATTTAGAGAAGAGATTTGGAGACTTGCAATGAACTGATTAAAATAGTAGGGAACAGAAGCAACAACCAATTAAATGTTGGATCTCTTATAAATTAATGCCTGAATCTCAAGGTTTTCTTTCTTCCCCATACATTTGACCATATCTACTAAGGTAGAGGGGGACCTTTAGTTGTAGAGAAAGAGAAGACATAATTTTGGGACAAATCTTAGGATACAGTAAGACATAGTATCCAGAATTAAGGAGAAATGTGTTTCACTGGTCAGATTACTCTGGGAATACAGTGTCAAATTGAATCATTCCCAGGGGAAACTAATTGGGATTGTAAAGAAACTTGAAAACACATCATATGAGGAATAAGTGACTAGAATAATGAGGAGGTGCATGCTAACTATATTTTGATACCAAAAATGCTGAAAAAATTGAAGAATGGTTCACCTTATTCTGTGTACATATAGAAAGAGGCCAATATTGATGTTGTATATCCCCTTCTCTCCAGCTATTCACAAAGCTTCTCTGTTCTCGTTCTCCTACGTTTATGACCATGCCTTCTTGGTTTCTTTTACTGGAACTACATCTAGGTCAAGCCCATTGACCTTAGGGAATCCCCCAAGGCTCTGTCTTAATCCCTTTATTTCCTCTACAATTTTGATTGGTGATCTTATCAGTTTCCATGGATTCAATTAACGACTCTGTGAAGATAATTTTTTTTTAAAGCAATTGGGGTTAAGTAACTTGCTCAAGGTTACAAGGCCAGTTATTTCTGGGTGTGGTGCTAAGTATCTGAGCCTGGATTTGATCCCAGGTCATCCCAACTCTGGGGCAGGTGCTCTTACTCGCTAAGCCACCTGGCCACCCCGAAGATAATTTTTAAATGTATTAATGTAGGCCTAACCAATTACCTGAATTCTAGACTCACATCTCCAACTGCTTATTTGCTATCTTAAACTAGATGCTGGATGTACCACAGATATCTTAAACTCAATATGTCCAACACTGAACTCATTATCTTCTTCCCTGTCATGGTCCTCCCTTCTTATTAATATTCCTTTTTCTGCCAAGGGCAACGGAAGTCACCCTGGTTTGCAATACAGGTATTGTCCTACCTAAATTCTTCACTTCCTCATATCCAAAATCCAATCAGTTGGTAAGTACTGGCATTTCTGCCTTTATACAATTTCTTCTAATTTCCTCTGACATCACCATGACCCTGCTGTAGTCCCTGATGATGTCACATGTGGACTGCTGAAATAGTTTTTTAGTTGGTCTTCCTGCATTAATTTCTCCTTTTTCCAGTTTTTCCAATAAGCTATCAAAAGGATCTTCCTAAAGTACAGGTCTGATCATGTCACCTCATTTATTCAATATGGATCCCTGTTCAATATTGATCCCCCTTGATCTCTTAGGATCAAATATGAAATTCTGTTCTTCAAAGTCATTCATAACCTGACCTTTCCCACATTTCCAATATTTTATACCTTACTCTTCCTCTGAAGACTAGCAACCTGAGAAACCAGCCTGTTTGCCAATCAAAATACTCCATCTCTAGATACTGTCTATTTTTCACTGGCTGTCCCTCATGTCTGGAATCTTCTCCTTCTTTGTCTCTACCTCCTAGCTTCCTTCTAGCTTTACCCTCTGCAAGAAGCCTTTCCAAGTCCCCCTTAAAGCTAGTCCTTCCAGCTAAGATCATATCCTAGTTATTTTCTTGTTGTCTCTTCCATTAGTTTGTAAACTCCTGAAAGCAGGAGATATGTACGTATTTCTCTATGTCCGAAGCACTTAGCACAGTGCCTGGCACATAATAGGCATTTGAATAATGCTTGTTGACTTGTCTTGGCTCTCAAGCAATATTGACAAGACATTTCTCCAAGTAGAATAAAGAGGTTTGTAAGGCAGCACAAGAACAAAGAACAAGGTACTTTAATTTTGTTGAGTAATTCCCAATACTTGGAAATGTTAACAATAAAATAAAATTTAAGAATTAATTGCTATTCAATTCCCATTATTTTGACCCATTGGACCAGAACAATTCCTCTATAATACATAAGAGACAATGGTGCCTTGCCTTCAGAGCTATATACTTTTCTTGTTTCAACCTTGCTTATCCCCTGATTCTATACATAAAATATGATAGAGGGATATATATCCTAACAACATAAATGGAGTGGTAAATATGTGTATAGATAGAAGAAAAGCTAACTTATAGACATAATACTAATAAGCCATTTATAAGATGCTTTTAATCTCCAAAGTTCTATGTCAAAATTAAATTTTCTGATATGACAGAGGTATGCATTATTGTTCTTGTCCCATGGTTGACTGATTTAACAGAATGGATGGAAAACATTATTTCCAATTTTCAAAATACTGAAAGAGCAAGGACTTGCCTACAGCTCCAGAGGCAGAATGTTAGACAGTGATGAGATAAACTCATTATGCCTTGGTGTAATGAAGGATCATGGGCAGATTACTCAAAGAATGGATAATGATAAAATCTCACAGATCTAGAACTATATGGTTGTATTTCCCTCCCAACAATTAATTTCTACATCTCATGAAGGAAATGAATAAGAACCATGCTCCCACCCACCCCTATCCTGAGGCCATAATACACAATAAGAGAGTGGTATCATAGAAAAAATATTGAATATAGAGCAGCCAGAACATCCAGGCTTGAATCCCAGCTCTGATATGTTCCTTAGACAAGTCATTTGATATCCAGTCCAAGCTTTGTTTGGTCATTTTTGGGGGGCTGATGGCTCAGAGTGAGGGTAAATAGTAATTTTTTTTCTGTTTTGGCCAGAATGTCTAAGGGTCTTTCCCTCCTAAAGTGATTTTTTTTAATGTAGTTAAACTAGGCCATTCTTTGCCTCATTTCTTACCTAGTCTTATTCACTGAATGGACATTTCCTCAGGCAAACTGACACCTAGGAAAGACCTGAACCTAAAAAGGCTAAGGTCTCCCATTGCATCCAGGGTCATCTCCAGTTGCCATGATCTATATCTGGCCACTGAACCCAGATGGCTCCAGAGAAGAAAGTGAGACTGGTGACTTTGCACAGATTTGCCTCACTTACATCCTATTCACTTGCAAGTCAAGGCATCACCTTCCTGATGTCATGGTCCTTTTTGAGAACAAAGGAAAAACAATAAAACAACAATACTCTCCATGAACCTAAGTTTTCTTATATATGAAATGAAGTGATTGAATTAGATGCTATGTTGTCTTCAAATTCCATAATAATGTTTAAATGATTCTTCTAAGTAAAAACTATTTATGCCCAAGTCTTGCTACATTATTATAACACTAACTTTGATCTTGAAACTCATGACATAGGGCTTACATGAAGGTGGAAACTGCCTTAGAATGAGGCTCTATAGATAACTTCAGCAATGATTACCCTTGAATAAAGTATAAGACAGTTTAATCTTATTTCAAATTCTCCTCAATACCTGAAAGTGTACCTTTTAATCATGACCCATTATACTATACTATAATATTTGTGGGGATTACAATAACAACCCATTTTTTTTTTTACCTTCCTTGATGGGATGACAAACTAAAAGAGAAATTGCATCTTTTAATGGTGAAACCATTTACCACATGCAAAACAAACCTAGCCTTCTAGCAGGAAAATTTGATATCATATTATTATTTCTCACAGCAATGCCTCACAATGACTTCCTTATTGTTTTACATCATTATGACTCCAAAACATCTTCAAAATAGTAGTTACTATTTGGAAAAAATTAGGAAATTTATTATCTACTGTGTTGACAAAATGGACTAGGTACTGTATTCTAGGAGATCATACAAATAAAATGGATTATGTCCACCTTAGAAGAGGTTTATTGGTTCCTTGATCTGTATATCTACAAATATAAAAGGCAACAGAACAGAGACAGAGGTGGACAGAGGTTCTTTCAACCACAGAAGCTGGGCATAGATCACCTCAGGCATAATTTATCATCTTCTTGACAAAGCAAGTCACAGTAAGAACAGGAGAAAGAAATATTTGTAATGAGATTCAAACATGCCAAGAGAGTCTAAAATGCATTTTCAGCTGCTTAAAAATAATAATAACCCCAGAGTGAATAGATAATAGTAAGAGTATTTTAACAACACTACAACTGGAATCACTGGTAAGAATTAAGAAATTTCAGTACTGAGGCTGTAACTGAGAATGAGGATGAAATTATAACAGTATGCCAGAGGAGAAAAATCAACATTATTTACCAAATATTAGTAGACCAAAGCAGCAGGGAAAGATTTTATTTTCAAACTGTAATGAGGCTCATTTGAGCTAAAGAGTCAAAGCAAATATGCCATGGTATCCTGAGATATGTGAGTATATATTTTCTTTCTTAATAGATTGAGCACAAATTCCACAAACTACACAGCTTATACCAAATGTCATTTCCTGAATAACATAACTCCCTTTCAGAGGATATATATGCATGTATGTAGCCTTGCCACTAATTCACAAACTGATGATAAAAGGGATTACATAAGGATTCATAAAGTCTTTTACATTTTTTTAATCAGTGACTTAGAATGATATCAAAAGCAATGTGATTTTAATGATATCTCTAAGGGGGTCATTTATTGCTGATCGGGTCATGAATTCCCTAAGCTAGCACTGACAGGTGCCCATAACTCATATGTCAGTGGTGATAGGACGATCTATAATTTCACTTTCTCTTGCCTTGCATTAAGGGTAATACTCCCTCAGAAGGTGACTGGAAGAATCAAAACATTTCATAAGTCAATTCCTTACCTATACATAGAGCAAATACCATAACTGGAGTGGCTTTAGTTCTTTCTCCCTCCCTCTCTAAATCCAATGATGTTCTATAGTGATCTCTGCCTTTAAACCAATAAAGGAATGACATTGAATAAAATACAATAGGTCATTTCCTTCTTTTTTTTTCTCTTTACTCCATTCCTTGGAATGAATAACCATCTCAAAGTACATACGTTCCTTCAACATTCATGCAGGTTCATTTCAACACACACTAAACAAACTTTCAAAAGAGCTCAAATGTCACATGAAGCTGGCACCATGGATCCCCAGGAATACAAACTTCTGTGTCCTTCTAGGCATGGAATCTGAGGAATAATATTTTTTAAATGAATAAATACCAATGGGATGGGAGTATTTTTGAGGCTTTCATCTATAAATGCCAATTTTGAAAACTCCAGAAAACAGGGAAATATAGCAGGTAAAGGGACCATGGCATATAACAGCCATCTCAACAAACCCAAAGTGTTAGTGGTCAATGAAATTCAGATACGAATGGATTTTAACTTGAAAGAGCTAGCAAAGAATCTTTAGGAATCCAGCTTCTAGGATTTTGTTTCAAGAAGATGGTAACATGACCCCGTGTTATGTCGCCAAGTTTTGGAAACTAAGATGACACTGATGTACATTTTAGGTATCTTTATATGATAATGAAATTGAATATGTAGCCATTCATATATTATGTTGATGCTGAGTTCTCAGTAGTTTATTTTCTCTGACTTAATTTTTCAATGTTTTTGATAGATTTGAACTAATCAAGTAGATATTATCTTACTCATGTTGTCAACAAACGTGATACTGACACAATGAATGGCAGGAGAAGAGAATGTATCTAACTGACCCACAAGGGGTTCTAACCTGGAATAAGAGCCTCACTGACATAAGGGAAGTAATGATGAGTCATTTAAACCATTTAATAATCATAACTTTGCATCTTAGATAAGTGGCAAAGTTGATAAAGCATTGGACCTAGAGTCAAGAAACCTGAGCTCAAATCTAGCCTCAGATACTTACCAGTTGTGTGACCTTTAGCAAGTTATTTAACCTCTGCCTCAGTTTCCTCAACTGTACAATTGAGATAATAACATTACTTAATAGCACTGAATTGTTATGAGAATTAAATGAAATAAAACTTCTAAATCATATGACACAATGCCTGGTACATAGAAGGCATTTAAAAATGCTTGAAGGAGGAGGGGAGAAGTCACTTATTATCACTCAAATTTATTTATATAATGATAACAACAACAATAATAATAGCACTTATATAATATAGCATTGTGAGGATGACATGAGATAATATATATTATTCTGATTTAATATATCTTATTCTGATTTAATTATGATTCATACCTTCAAGGCAGATGGAGCTAGAACTCCCAGGGTTTGAGTATTCTGGGTTCCCTCACATCAGGGTATGGCTAGTCCTTGCTTTGAATATAAAATGAAAGGGTTTGAATGAATGAATAATTGTCAAGATAAGAGTGTCAGAGTGCTACAGTGATAAGTGGTTTGAAGTCAAAGTACAAGAATCCAAATGTTAGCCTTGCTATTAAATAGCTGTATAGCCTTGGGCAATTCTTTAGGCCTCAATTTCTGCATTTACAAAATGAAGCAGTTAGCTTAGATGGCCATTTAAGCTCCTCCCCAATTCTAAAATATATAACCCTATGCATAAGTTCACTTCAGGGAATTGAAAAGAGGCTAAATTGGTAAAGAAGCAGCACAAAATGAAAAAACGAACAGTTTCTACTGACAAAGAGCATTATACCAGAACCTAAAACTCCTGGTTTCTAGCCCCTGCTATGCCAATCCCATGCAAGGTAAACCTGGGCAAGTCATAGACTCTCTTGTTCTCGGTATCTTCATCTAAGATCAAAATATTGACCGTATTATCTGTACTTTCAGATTTAAAAATAAGATCCTAAGTTTACTTATGAGAGGATGTATTCCAACTATCACAGGTAGGAATGCAGAGTGAATTTCCTGGTTTTATTCAGCCAGCTGGAAGGTAGAGGTAAGTGAGGCAAGATGGATAAGGAATCAGTCTTGAAGTCAGAGAGACCTGGGATCAAATTTCATCTCTGACACATAATAACTATGTGACCCTGGGCAAATCATGGAAATCTCATAGTGTTTTAGACGAGTGATACAAACTCAAATAGAAACAAAACCCTAAGAGTTTCTAAGTCACTACATAGTGACTTAGAAAACCACAAATTAATATTACCTATATTGTACTATAGTTTTTGTTTATTTTATTAAACACTTACCAGTTTTATTTTCATCTGATCCTGGCCCTTGACCCTTTGCTAATAAACTTGACACCTCTTTTAGACCATACCTTATGACTCTGAGAAAAAGACAAGGTGCTGACCTATAGTGGTAAAATTTACTTATCTAGAAGTTTTCTGTATCAATGAAATTACAGACATAGTCCTTATTGCCTTATCCTACCAACTTGAATTATACCTATGTATCATTTTATGTATCAATGAATGCATGTATCAATGTGGCCTATTGATCAGAATGGTATGATATAAAAGAAAATAGGGATTCAAGACTATAAATAAATGAGTTCACAGGAAATCAAAGAGTAATTCAAATGTAAACCAATTCAGAATTATAGGATGTGATAATCTTGAGAAAACTGGAAATAATCTCGGGGGCCAACAAATATCAGTCTGATCTTATCCATGTCCACAATTGAATCTTAGTCAAGTGAAGTGACTACTCTGGGGGTCTCCTTCCTCCTTCGTAAATGAAGGAATTAAGCTAGATGAATTCTGTGATCTTTCCACATGTAAATTTCAATATTTTATGATGACAAAGTTTCATTGCAGACTAGACCTAGCCTGTGTGGTTGTGTGGTTTGTTCTTCATTCTCAAAGAGGAACAATGATGTCAGGGAGATGAAGACATTACTTTCAATTGAATTTGATTTGAGTTAAGGAGGGCTGTGCAAAGTCACCAGCCTCACTTTTTCCTCTGGAATCAATTGGGTCCAATGGCCAGATATTGATCAGGACTGCATCCTGGGCCATCACCTAGTTTGTGAAACCCTTTTTGAAAGAACAACAGGGTACCTAAACAGCATGGCAGAAAGAGAACTGAAAAAGGAGTTAGAAGAATTGGATTGAAGTCAGAGTTTCACAGTTAATCAAGCTTTTGATTTTGGCCAAGTCACTTAACCTGTCTGAGATTCAGTTTCATCATAGATAAAATAAGTCAGCTAATTAACAAGTATTTATTAAGTTCTTACTGTGTGCCAGACCTTATGTTAAGCATTAGAAGCTTTGAATTAATAAATTACAAAAGTATTGACCAGCTCTGTCAACTGGGATAGTGTTATACATGAATACAATCTTTGTTGAAAAGGGAAGGTCTTGAAAGTCAAATAAGTCTAGATTTTTTTTCCTGTTTCTGTGTCTGTGTTTATCTCACTGTCTCTTTAACATATATACATTTATATCCACCCAAGTTATAACTATAATAGAGTGGCTTGTATATAGGACAAAGTCATTGAAGTTTTGTTGACTAGATTAATCTCAAACATGAATAGAGATGAACTTTGAATAGTCTTGACCTGGAAAATTGTCTGTTCCACACATGCCAATAAAATTTACACATTTGAGTAAAAATATTCTAATTCATATTGCAAGTAGAAAGATCAAAAGTTGAATGTTAAGAAACTGGTCATGGACTTTTATATTACTCACCAAATTCTGGAAGGAAAATAGAAGTAAGACTGGTGATCAGGTCCAGGATATAGAAAGGGTGATCAATTATAAGAGGAAGTCTTATTTTAAACTGCCCAACCTATAGGAGACACACAACTATTTTATGATTTGCAAAATGACCATGTTCTCTCTCAAATAATAGGTGTCACACATTCCTCAGTCTTGCTAGGAAAAACTTCTGTTATAGAACCTTCTTCAGAATGTTAGTAAAAAAATAAACCCACAGGAGGCTATTAGAAACAAAAACAAAACTAAACTAAGAAGTTAGTTTGAGAAGAAATCCCTTACAAAAGCAACTGCCCTGTATCTTAGAGACTAAGCTTGATCCCAAGCATAAGGAATAAGCCAACTCTGTGGAAAAGGAAGCATGGTATTAACGAAAAGCAAAGGAAACTTCAAGAGAGAGAAACTGAATATAAATCCTCCTCAAATACTTATTATCTTTTGACCTCTGAAAACTCATTTCCTATTTCTTGGCCTGTGTCCTAACATGTAAAATGGAGAAATTGTGGTAAGTGATCTTCAAGATTACTTCGATCTTTAAGTCTTATGACCATCAGGTAAAGCTAAATTCTCCTGTTCAAAGTATCCTAAGTTTATTTTCATAAAGGATAGGGTACTTCTTCTGAAGGGCAGGAAGGCTGATCATAAGGAGAAAAAAGAAGAGCAAATTTGGTATTGACAGGCACCCAAGCTAAATGAATTTTGGAAGTTCTGCTTGATCAGCAATAGGTTCATATTCCCAGAAAATATAGAGATCACTCAAGTGGTTAGCCCCTAGTCATAGTCTTCCATCAAGACAGAGAATACCTATGAATGTACATTAACACTGATTTCAGTCTTGGTAAATGAATCTATGCTTTTGTCATCTTGTATGTGGTAACTGGAGAGACAAACCAAAGATAGTCTCTCCTTCAGAAGCTCAATAAGAAGGAGCATGAATGGTTTAATGCATTCCCACTCCTGGCTGACTTAACAGAAAGAATGGCAGCATTGCTAAATTAGCAAATTATGATCAACTTTCCCTAAATTCAAACCTCAAGAAAAGAGCAGTGGTGTTACTATATTTTAAGCCCCATGGAACACCCCTGAGATTTTGGGAAAATGAGCTGTAACAGTGTAGGTTTTAGAACTTTTATGTTATGTGAGAAATTAAAAAAATTGTTCTGTTGACAAGACTATTATCATAACCAACTCATAACCATTACATATAATGAGTGCCACTAATGGATATCAGTAATTTGCCACAGTGAAAAAGGTGCTGAAATTTCCCACTGAGTGTATAAGTTTTGAATCTATAGTGACCAAGGACAAAGTCTCTGTTAACTTAAGACCAGTCTAGCTAAGTTTAGAAAGGCTCATTGTCAGTTTGGTTGCAAAATGGTGAAGTTTTCTGCTCCACAATCAGTGGGTTTACATCTGTCAGCCAAAAATAGTATCTAAACCGTTGAAAGTGTTCTTGAACTGCAGAAGAAAAATAACTTCTTGAAAGGACTTCCTTCCCATTGCTAATTCTATAGTTGAAAATCTATTGATGTTTTGAAAACTGTTTGCCATGTACTGGAATCATAGCCTTGGAGGTGGAATGTGCTTCTGACATCATCTAGTTGGACTCCTTTATTTGCACATGAAGAAATCGAGGCCTGTACAGGATAAATGAGTTGTTCAAGGAAACCCAAACAGAAAGTAGCAGAGGTAGCATTCAAATCTAGGATCTAAAATCCAGAACTCCTTCCTTTATGACATCTTCTCTTGAAGACACCAGGAGAAAACTATATTGCAAAAAGAAAGAAGGAATGTGGATGGAAGAGTTCTAGCGTAGGAGAGAGTTTGTTGACAAGATAGGAAAGATTCGTGGGTAGAATAGTTGGTATTGTAGGGTATTAGAGATGATTTTTTTATTACTCAACCTGGTAACCCTAGGAATCCTGGGTGGCATGCTGTGGACAAGGGATCTGGGAAGAGAATAAAGACTCTGGGTGGGGGTATGTGTTGCTCCAGGGATTTAGCAAGAGAGTTTACCAACTTCCTTGTAACTGCATGAAGGGCAATGATGCACCAATCATTTTCTAGTCTTTACTGCAAACCTCTAGTTTTCCTAGCCTGAATACATGTATGTATATATGTATACACACATATATGTATATACATATATTTATTTACATATATGTATATGCATACATAATAACTTTTTAAATTTAATGACATATGCTATATTACATTTGTTTACCTCTTATTTATTATTCTTTAATATAGCATGAGTACTTTTTCCTTTTCCTTCCCCAACTCTTTCAGCTCCCTTTTACATGTTGCCTTCCTTCATTCAGTATATGAGCTCCTCAAGGGAAGGGATTGTCTTTCTTTCATATTATATTTGTATTCCCAGTGCCTAGTACAATGCTTGACAAAATGTAAATGCTTAATAAATGCTTGGTAATTTGACTTAATAGGTGCTAAGGAAGTGTGTGAAATTCAGCTGAGGCATATATATATATATATATATATATATATATATATACATACATAAGAGAATAAGGTGGTGAAGACTGACAGCACTTCATCTTGTATTGCTGTTGTTCAGTCTATTCAGTCACATTCAACTCTTTATGACACCCATTTGCACTTTTCTTAGCAAAGATATTAGAGTGGGGGCAGCTAGGTGGCACAGTGAATAGAGTACAGGGACCTGGAGTCAGGAGGACCTGAGTTCAAATTGGGCCTCAGACATTTAATACACACACACACACACACACACACACACACAAAACTAGCCATGTGACCTTGGGAAAGTCACTTAACCCCAATTATTCTCCAAAAATAAAAAAAAAAAGATATTAGAGTGGTTCTCCATTTCTTTCTCCTGCTCATTTTACAGGTTGGGAAACTGAAGCAAACAGGATTAAGTGATTTGCACAGGTCACATAGCTAGTAAGTGTCTGAGACTGGATTTGAACTCAGGTTCTGAGTTGAACTGAACTGACTTTAGGCTTGGCACTCTATCTACTGCAACATCTAACTGCCACTTTGGATTGGTGGCTTTTAATTCTACAAAGAAATGCTGAAAAGGAAATAATGCTTCAGAGAAAGTAAAATTCACTACTTGTATGACCAGGGATAAGTAATTTAACCTCTTCACCCTTCTAGATTTTTTTTAATAAGAGACATATACTAAGTGATCTCCAAGTTCCCTTCCAGTTTGAAATTGATCCCAAATGTAGATTCAGTTGCATAATTGGGTGCCCCCCCCCACCAGAAGTCTATACTATTGAGGAGAGGCAGAATAGTACAGTAGTATCCATGATGGATTTGAAAAGGAAGATCCTATTTTCCAATTCTAATTCTTTTGCTTATGACCTTTGTGATGATGGGTTCTATTGGTCTCTATTTCCTCAGCTATAAAATAACTATATTAGACCAAATGGCCTTTAAGTTCCCTCTAGTTCTAAGTTTATAATTTTAACTATGTAACAACAAAATAATAGCTTCTCTAATACCTTTTTTTATTCAATCCCATTCAATTGATCATTTGTATGTATGTGCATATGCATACATACACAACTATACAACTGTCTATGTACAATGCTCTGAGAAACTCTAGGAATACAGAGACAACAATGAAACAAATACTTTTTACACTCACAGATTCTGTTGACTGGAAGAAAAAACAGTATTTTATACATAGTCAGTTGTTTTGTAGGACGAAGATCAAGTTAATAGATAGATCATGCAACTTCCCATCAGAAGGACCTAGGTTTCAATCTTTCATCAGAGACATATAATGCTGTGACCTAAGGAAAGTCACTTTTTCTGAGGCTCAATTGCCTATGAAATAGGGATAATAATTTCTACTCTTATAGGGTGTAACAGCAAGCATCCTAGTATAACCAGGGTGGCTGCTAGCACAGGTTCTTTGGTCTGCTTTTCTAAATGAATGCAACTTAAAAGGGGTTAACAATCTTATTTAATCAAACATATATTATTCACTTAGCTCAGGGAAAATGTCAGCACCCTGAACTTTTAAAAATAAAATCAGAAATTATACCCAGACAAAAAAGAGAGAGAAAATAACACAATTCAACAGACCAACATTCAGAGTTTCTAGCTGTCTGACCATTATATACATACATAGTTAGTTACCAGAGAGAGAAGCACCAACATCTGGGGTTTTCAAAGTCAGGGGGAGAGGGGGGCTCAGCAGCTATCCAGATTACCATCTGGCCAAATCACACAACTCTTCCCATAAATGAGCCCCAAAGCAAAACCTCACATTACAGTTTACATAGCCTTCTTCAGGGTCAGAGGACACCAAACCTTTGTGACCCACTGCCTAATTACTAAATAAAAAAAGGTGTCGGCCTCCCTGAAAAACTAGTCTCCTATAAGCAAGCTTCTCTTGTTGGGCTCCAAGTGAGGCCCTTTAAGAGGCAGGGAAGATCTTCAAATTCCCTAGGCCTATTAAATGGCAGGGAAGATCTTTATATCCCTCTAAAACCCTTACCATTGCATAGGGCTTTTGTGAGGTTTAAATGTGTTAATGTATGTAAAGCAATTCTCAAACATTAAAGGTAATATATGTTTCTTTCATCATCATCATCATCATCACCATCATCATCATTGCCATTGTCCTCATTAATATGCAGCTTAGTCTTGCTAAATGTTTCTTATTGTTTCTCTCTATGTGATCCCTTTGGATTCAACTAATAATTCATTTGTAGCCAGCAGCAAAGAATTTTAATTATTTAATTGAATTGTTAAGGGTATTAATGAAAGTCTGAGTATCCTTCAATTGATAATAAATCCCTAAACAATGACTACAATGGGGACAAAGAAGGAGGGAGAGGAAGGAGTGGGCTGATTTAGAGGGATGGGGCTTCCTAGTTAAGAAATGGCTAAGTGGATTTAGGGGTAGTTTCATCTTCTCATGAGTGGAGATAAATCCCAATACCAGGACACCATATTATTCTTTGGCACATAAATCCAGCCTCAGAGGCAAATCAGAAGCAACACGTGTGATCTTCCATGGAGGAGAGAGCTAAGGAAGTATGGGGAGAACCAGGAATTCAAGTTCTCAATCCTTTCTACTTATGCCTCAGCCTAGGAGGTAGGGAAAGAAAGCCATGAAGAGATAGGATAAAAATCTTTGAAAATCTGGGGGCTCACTCTGGGAAAATATTCTCCCGATGATTTAAACCATGTTGCTCCATCCTAGTCAGTCAACCCCTCAGCTCCCAGAGTCCCATTTCACATGTGCACCTCATGATATTCCCCATAACATATAGCACATTTGCTAATATGACAGAAAAGGAAAATGATAAATGTTGGAGGGAGCATGAAAAAAACTGGGACACTAATTCACTGTTAGTGGAGCTGTGAACTAATTCAACCATTCTAGAGAGCAATCTAGAACTATGCCCAAAGGTCTATAAAACTCTGTATACCCTTTGATCCAGCCACACTACTATGAGGTCTGTATCTGAAAGATAAAAAAGGGGAAAAGAACCTATTTGTACAAAAATGCTAACAATGTTTAATAGGAATGTGTATGTAAATCCTATATCAGATTGCATGCCATCTTGAGGATTGGAAGGGGAGGGAGGGGAAGAAAATTTAAAGCTTATGGAAGTGAATTTTGAAAACTAAAAATAAATTAACAAAAATACTTACAACAGCTCTTTTGGGGCGAGGGGGCCTAAGAATTAGAAATTGAGGTGATGTCCATCAATTGGTGTGTGGTTTAATAATTTGTGGCATATGATAGTAATGGAATGGTATTGTACTATAAGAAATGATGCGCAGCATGATTTCAGAAAAACCTGGAAAGACTTACATAACCTGCTACAGAGTGAAGTGAGCAGAACCAGGAGAATATTATACATAGTTACAGCAATATTGTATGATGAAGAACTGGGAATGACATAGCCATTCTCAGCAATAAAAATGATCCAAAATAATCCCAAAGGACTCAAGTTGAAAAATGCTATCAGCCTCCAGAGAAAGAACACATAGAATTTGAATGCAGACCATAGTATACTATTTTTTTCTTTCCTTCTTTTTGTTAGTTTTCTCCCACAAAATCACTAATATGGAAATGTTTTACATGATTGCTCATGTATAATCTAAACCCAATTGCTTACCATCTCATATAGGGGAGAAGGAAGTGAAAGACAGAATTTGGAAATCCAAACTTAAAAAAGTTAAAATTGTTTTTACATGTAATTGGGGAAAATGAAGTATTATTTAAAAAGCACTTTACATTTCATGGCAGAGATAAAAATAGAATCCATGTCCCCCAAGTCCCAAATTAGAGCAACCTTACTTGGTTAAAAAAAAAATTATACTGATAGAATTCTTTTGGAGTGATGTAGTATCATATTTTTCCTACTTAATAATAATAATAATACCACATAGACCAAGAATCATAAACCTTTTGAAGATAAGTACCAAAATACTCCTACAAATTCTAAGCATGTCATGCTATATAATAATAATAATTATAATAATAAAGCACTTGAGGTCAGAACCCAAATCTGAATCTTAGCTCTGCTACTGACTAGTTGCAGAAAAGTTACCTAATGTCTTCAAGCCTTAGTAATAAAAATTAATAATAATAGTCAGTATTTCCATAGTGTCTACTATGTGTCAATGACTGTACTAGGAACTTTGTGAATATTTCATTTGATCCTCATACCAAGTCTGGGAAGTAGGTGATATTATTATTCCCACTTTACATATGAAGAAACTAAGGCAAAGGGGATAAGTGACTTACCCAAGTCACATAGCTAGGAAATTTTAAGCTAGATTTGAAGTCAGATCTTCTTGATATCAGATCCAGAATTCTTAGGCCACTCAGTCTCATTTAGTTCATCTGTAGAGTGGAGATAATAGAACTTGGAACAGGGTTGGTCTGAGCAAAGTGCAATGCAAATTTTTAAAAGCTATACATGAATGAGGAGGGGGATTAGGCAGTGAAATGATATGGATTAATCAAAGTGGGGGAGTGTTGAGGGGGAGTACCTGACCTTATAGAAGGTATACACAGAGTATACAGAGAATGAATTCATCAAAGGATGTCAATTATCAGGCAATAAAATTAAAAATCACAGGAAAATAGTATATGTAACTGGAATGTTGGATGATACAAGAGAGAATAAATTATATTCCAAACATATGGATTTCCTCAATATATTTGTTTAAATAATACATTATAACATATATTTATTATGTATATATAATATTTATATATTGCTTACTATATGTCAGGCACTTTACAAATATTATCTTATTCGATCCTCATAACAAACCTGTGAGGCAATTACTATGATTATTTCAATTTTAAGATAAGGAAACCGAGGGCACTAAATGACTTGCCCATGGTTACACAGTAGTAGTTTCTGAGGCTGGATTTGAATTTACATCTTCCTGAACTTCAGTTTTGGTGCTCTATTAACTGGGTCAGCTAGCATCACATTAGCTAATAATAAAATAATAGTTGACATTTATATATGCTTTACTATGAGCTTTTTATATATTATCTGTTTTGATTTTATAACAAACTATGAAATACCTGTTTTTCCCCATTTTACAGCTTAGGGAAATCAAGATCAGAGGGATAAAGGGACATATCAAAGCAAAGAGCTGCTTCCAATTGGTAACAAAAATAAATGCATCCTCAAATACATAATAGTTTCCTGTAACCTCTAATACCACATGACACATGAGGACAGGTTTCCCCCTCCCCATACATACATACACAGACATACACAGACACAGACACACACACACACACACACACATCTTTGAACCCTGAATGCCAGAAAGCTCTTTGAATAACCTCTAGGGATTATGCCAAAGGACTCTATATGCAAAAGATATTTTTCTGGAGCATGTAAAAAAATGTCTCAGACATAAAACTTTAGACCTTAACCTTAATTTTCAAGCTGTCCCTGCAATACAAGCACTGCAATTGCCATAATCAGCAGTGCCTAGACAAATGGGGTGGGGGGAGGAGGGTTTGGGTAAAAGCAGCCATGAGTCTTAATTCTGAATTTCCTGGCTTGATTGTATTTTTATTCAGACATTCAGTCAGACAGTTGTGGAGGGTGACTCAAAGATGTAGTCATCCAACAATTCCCATTAACTTTAATGGGACTTAACACAGCTAAAATACCCTTCCTTTCCAAAATGATGCAATGAACACATCCTCAAAATGCCTTGTGCTCAGCTTAAAGGGCAACCTGTTTCTAATCATTTCCTTATACCTTATGTTTATCTTACTAGTATCCTTGAAACAATATACTAATGAAATTTTAGTGCATGAAATTTGTCTCTATAAAAATGCCACAAGAAATAATGCTTCTTACACAGAGGGTTCATTTGTTGACCTAATACACTTTTCTGAGAGCTTATGCACAAGTTCACTTAAGTTGATATAGAGAAAAATTGTGTCAACCTATGATTTCTAGGGGCATTTATCATGGTGGAAGTCAAGGTAACTCAGACATATAAATAAAGAAATCAGGTTTTTGTTCACTGATCAAAATGATTTTAGCATTTAGTTTGTTAGCCCCAGTACACAGAGGAATTACATTTCAGAAGGTAATAGATTTTGTCAGTTTCTTTCTCAATTAAGTTTGATTTTCCCATCATTCAAGTCACAAAGAAACCAATCAGGAACAAAAAGATATTTGGGGCTGAAGTCTCATATCAGCTAATAGTAAAATAATGATTAATAAACATTTTTAGAATATTTTAAGATTTGCAAAGCATTTTTAAAATGTTATCTCATTTTATTCTCACAACAACCCTGGGAAACACATAAAAACATTAGTCCCATATTCTAGGTGAGTTGGGTGAGTTCACATAGGTAATAATTGTCTGAGGAAAAATTTAAATTTAGGCCTTCCTGTTCCCATGTCCAATACTATGAAAATTAACTGAACAATCTATTTTGGCCCTTCTTCAATGAGTTGCTCAGTGGCAGGTTTAGCCAGTGACGTAAAAATTGTCTAAGGATTATTTTCAATCATATTATTGACATATACAAACATTTTAACAAACCGTTTACTATATGCTCAACATCATAGATCCATGGTATACACAAAGCAATGGGCCACCAGCAGTCATTTCAGCAACCATATATTGGTTTTAATTTTGAAGTAGGACAGACACTATGGGATTTTACAGAAAGTAGAAGGGGAAGGTAAAGATTTACACATTAAAGAACCCACAGCAAAAGGGAAAGATTTCCAACAGGGAAAATAATAAACTAGTCAGTAAAGACTAATGATAAAGCTGGAATTGCAGACTAACCCATAATACTTGAGATACAGCTTCTTATTTGTCATGCTAATATTAAGTAAATAGAGATAATAAAGGCGATCCAGAAATACTCTTATCACTTACCAGTTAGCCATTGCAACTAAAATTTGATGTTTTAGCTAGATTCTGCAAGTTCTAGTTGGTAATGCAAATGGCATTCACAAGCAAATGGCATTAACAGAACCAAACCAGAATAATTTTCAAATGACATCAGTCAATATAAAGATGAACTTGAATTAACTAGTCTTGCTGATTAGAATATGACCTCCTGAGATTATGGATGGATCTTCATTTCCTATGTTTATCCCCAACATTTAGCATAATGATTTGTATATATAAAAAGTAGTTAAAATGCATTTGTGCTTATTCATTGATAATATTTCATAAAACATCTAATTTATTTCATTCAAACTATTTATTTTTCAGGTAGCCATAGGTCACCTGCATTTTAATTACTGATTTACAATCTATTACAGCTCTCAAAAGAAAAGATCTGAATTTTTCAAACTTTGTTCCAGCCCACAGTTCCTAATACTTTGCATACAAATGATGCACTCCACACAATAGGTGATTAAGTGTTGTCCTTCAGTTATCCTTCCCTTTCACCACATGACTAGCCCACATGCATTTCCAGTAAGAAGGCTATCTGATAAAGGCTGTATTCCACTTCCCTCCCATCATTCTTGATTGATAATACATTGCATCCTACTCTTGTCAACCGTGCAGCTCTCTATTGCCCTTTGATTAACACTGTAGTAGGTTAGCAATAAACTACAGAATATTACATACTCAATATTAGACTAATAAAATTAGGAAGATAATCCTTTCCTCCTTAAGTACAGTGTCTTTCTATGAAGAACCTGATAAATTCCTAAAATAAAGTCAACATACACTTTAATCAGGTGATTTCAGTACAAAAGTAAGCATAGAAGAGAAAATAAGATAATATTGTTGGAGAATATTTTTCAGGATCAAGAAACAAATGAGCTTGGAGTGGCCAGGTAGCACAGTGAGTAAGAGCACCGGCTCCAGTGTCAGGATGACCTGGGATCAAATCCAGGCTCTGAAACTTAGCACCCACCCAGAAACACCTGGCCGTGTAACCTTGAGCAAGTTACTTAACCCCTAGGGGAGGCCAGGTGGCTCAGCAAGTAAGAGCACCGGCTCCAGTGTTGGGATGACCTGGAGATCGAATCCCGGGCTCAGACACTCAGCACCACACCCAGAAATAACTGGCCTTGTAACCTTGAGCAAGTTACTTAACCCTGATTGCTTAAAAAAGAAAAGAAAAGAAACAAATGAGCTTCATTGTATATCATAAATAATTAAGTAGGAGACTGGAGAGGTTTCAGACATGATGAACAACAAAAATATCATGAAAAATGACATTTACTATACTTTGATAGTCAAAAAATGACTACCAAAGTTAAAGTCATTTCTAATTACATATGGGTATTTTGAGTAAAAATCAAAATCAACAATAAATTAGAAGAAAGTCTAAAGATGAAAAGATGAGACAGTTGATGTAACTTCAGACTGACATTTAAACAATGTCAAAAACATCAATTTTGCCATGTACTGTCTATCACCTTTTCCTTGGGAAGTTTAATGTTTTATAATTTAATTTAATAATTAATTTAATTATACTTTTAATTAATAATTTATTATATTATTATATAATATATTAATTATATAAATTAAATAAAATAATAAAATTAACTAATAATTTAATTAAAGCAATTGCCCTAACAACAATGCCAAAAGAGCGTAGAAACCACATTAGTCATCAAATGACTGATTTCTTTGAGAATTAGAGAAAGACGGTAGTTGAAGTAAAGACTGACTCAGAATACAGTTTTAAAACTTTCCTAAAGTTGAAGTCCTTATTCATTTTGATCGCCTTCCTTCAAACATTCTCCTTCTTGTCAATGTTCTTCCTAAAGTGAAACCTTCAGAATTTAACAAAATATTTGAGCTATGATCTGACCCAGGCAAAGCACAATGGGTTTATCCCTTCCTCATTCTTGAAAGCTTTTCAATCCAGTTTATAATCACATATACTTTCCTGGCTGCCATAGCATAATGATATCTTATTTTCAATTTATTTCACTTTGTAACTTACATTCTTCTGGGGAAAAATGTACAGAGAAAAGCAAAACCAAAATTCACAAAATCAATACAGGGATGGGATCAGGGAAGGCCTCATGATGGTATTTGAGTTGAGCATTAAAGAAGTATAAGGATAAAGAGATGAAGAATGATAGCATTCCATGCTTATTAGTCTGTGCAAATGCAGAGTGATAAATGATGGTATATCATGGTATTGAATTAATAGTCTATTGAAATCCCATCTTTTTTTCTTCAGGTGAACTTTATCTAGTTACATCTTCTCTGTCTTGTACATATGAAATTAATTTTGGGGCTTGAAGCATAAGACTTTCCATTTAGCCCTATTAAACTTATTTTACTCACTTTTAGTCCAAGTTTCTAATCGGTCAACATCTTTTTGAATTCTGACCTGCATGAACTTCATTGATAAAGTCATGCTGGCTCTTGATGACCCCTACTTCCTTTTGTAGGTGTTCTCTTATCCATACTTTTAGCAGTACAGTCTAGGAGTGGCTAGGTGGAGCAGTGAATAGAGCACCGGCCCTGGAGTCAGGAGGACCTGAGTTCAAATCCAGCCTTAGACACTTAACACACTAGCCCTGAGACTTTGGCCAGGTCACTTAACCCCAATTGCCCTCCAAAAAGCCAAACAAAAACAATACTGTCTAGAAATTTGCCAAGAACCAATGTCAAGTTCACTAAACTTTAGATTGCAAATTCCATGTTCTTCTACCCATTCACTAACCTTTTTTGAAAAGTGAGATGTCATTTGCCCTTTTCCAGGTCTGTGGAACTTCTCCTGCTATCCACAATTATTTCCAGAAGCCTATGATTCAGAAATCATATCTACCAGCTCTTTCTGCACCTCAAGATATAGCTCACCTGGGTGAGATTACTGGAATTCACCAAGCAAAAACATGCTCTTATTATGTCCTTACTTATCTTGGACACGAAATTCCTATTAGGCCACCTATTTCTACAAATTCAAAGATCATTCTTTTGTGCAAAACAGAAACAAAATGATAATTAAGTAGTCCCAGGTTCCTCCTGCAGCCATTTATCATCATCCCTCCAACCCAAAGCCATAGTCTCATGCCATCTTTGATAACTCCATCACTCCCATATATGTATATATATATATGTATATATATATATAATTCCATATTTTTGCTCTATTTAACTCGCTTTATCAGTCTTGGCTTACTATTTGAGCACTCCTAATATTATTCTGAAAGGACTATCTGTTCTATTTTATATATGCTCCCAATATTTTCCCTCCCCCCAGCATATGGCTTTTTAAAATCTAAGTGTGTTAGGGAGTTCCCAGTGAATCCAAATAGGTCTCTTTGGATAACTCTCCCTTTTCCTTCACAACAGAAATATTTCTTTTTTCCTTCAGAATTTCATTTTTGAGCATTTCATATCTTAATTTGTATTGTCCTATCTAGAATTTCCTGGAAGCTTTTCAATTCTGCCCTCCAAAATTTTATAACTGACTTCTCTCCCTCTTGGCAGAGAGGTAGGACTTTGGGGTTGGAACATTACATGTGTCAGCATTAGTTAATTTTACTGAAAATTATCCCTCCCCTATTATTTTTTAATAAATAATATGTCTCTGAGAGGAGATGAGGAAAGGGGGCATATTGGAAAAAATAGACATTAAATGACCAAAAAAGACTAGACACTTCTCTAAAAAAATAGGAACAATGCGACAGAGGTAGAAATAATTACAATACTCTTTTAACTCTTCCAAACCAAGGATTAAGGAGGGGAAGCTATAAGAGGGAGGAAGCACACTTATCTTCTGCCCTGGATTAGGGATCTCTAAGGCAGCAGAAATTGTCCTGGGAATAACTAACCTCCCCCAAACCTCCAAAAAGGCAAATTCTGACCCATTACAACCAAAGAACTTAAGAGAGGGAACTGGGACCACCATTCTAAAATAGGTTTTAGGGCTACACAAGGCCTGAAGAAAGGGGATTAGAATCCATCTGGTACAAGTACTGTCTTCTCAGAAGCTACTTGGGGCAATTAATAAGGCCAAAGAAAAGTACTCCTCTAAAGTGAAAGAAAGCTGACATAACTTTGAGGTCCAGCTCTAAGGACAAATGCATTATCAAAGGAGGAGAAGTCAGAAAGCAAACAAGAATAAAGAATAAAGCCACCAAAACCTCAAAAGGATGGAAACAATTAAAAATCTATAGACAAAGATTATAAATCAATAGGCAATAAACAGAAATTAGAATGAGGAAGGATACCAAGACATCTAAAAAATCCCAAACATCTGTAAACACATACTGCAAGACAAAGGAGATTAAACCAGCACATGATCAAACACACATGCCTGTGGATTCCCAAGAGAACATGGAACCACATAAATATTTCACAGGATTTTTTCAGAGAAAAATCAAAATCTTGAGAGAAGTTAGAAGAGGAAAATGGCAGAATGTGTGACCTATAGAGTAGAAACAATTAGCAGAATATAGTAACTTAAATTTATAGTGGTGAGTCTGTCCAAGGAAGTAAAAGATAGGAGAAAGGAAAGAAAAAAGAAATATGCTGAAGAAAAATACAGTATGAAAGAAGAAAAGCAAGAAACAATCATGGTAAAAGGACACTTGGACTCTTTAAAAGCAAAATATATTACACTAAAAGACAGGATGCAGGGGAAATTTAAGAACAATAACAAGTCATAGAACCTGAACAGTAAAAAAAAAAAAAAGAAAGAAAGAAAAAACAAACAACAACATAAGAAAATGCTCAGAACTTCTCAATGTGCCAAGAAAAGAGCAAAGAATTCAGAAGAATTCACATATTGACTCCAGAAAAAGAGCCCTTTGCTTTACACTGTAAGACATCTGATGATTGTGTTCAACAATTTCATTGAAACAATGTTATGCATGTAATTAAGGGAGAGTCAAAAATAAAGGAAATTAAGTGACATGGAACATGATATAAAAGAGAAGTGACCATCTGCCAAATTAGCTAGTTGTCTCTACAATGTAAAAAAGCAATGACACCTGCCTTATGCCATTTATATATTTTACAAAGTTATGATGAGGAACTATTTCCACGTTCTGACTTAAGAGGACTTTTCAAGTACTGAAAACACCTTCTAGATTCTGGTTCCCTTATATTATGCTATGTTTATACTAAAATGGGCAGCTAGATGACTCAGTGGATAGAGCACTGGGTCTAATGACAGAAAGACCTGTGTTCACATACTGCCTCAGACAATAGCTGCATGACCTGGGCAAGTCATTTAATCACTTTGCCTTAATTCACTGGAAAAGGAAAGGACAAATTGCTCCAGTATCCTTGCCAGAAACCTCCCTCCCCCGCAACCTCCTTCCCCATATAGGTCATGAAGAGTCAGATACAACTGATCAGTAGCATAAGCTAAAATATAATTAATTATTTTTCAAATATAATATTACATTATTGAAGTAGGGTCAGCTGCTATCTTCCTTATTGCAGGATTTTCTTTTGTATTATCTTCTAATCACTCTCCATATTTCATTTTTGTCTAGATTTTTCTCCCTGAATTTACCCATGAAAACACTAGATTTTCCTTTGGCCCTCTCTGCCTTCTACCAGACATAGTTGAGGACCCTTGTTTCAGGGACAAGACTGTTCATTTTTTCCCTAGCCTGCTTTGACCAGTGAAACCTAACTGAAGTACCATGCCTTCTGGCTTTTCATGATTCCTGCCTTCCTCTGGTTACACACACAGACACACACACACACACACACACACACACACAGAAACATATTTAAAAATGTGTATTTTTTAAAATGAACCCTCCAATCCCTGAAGAATAGGTAGCTTTGACTTTCAAAGTTTGGTATATCCTGACTCCATTTCATCAAAATTCTAGGAGTGTCTAGTTCCCTTATGGGCCCCCAAAAGGAACAGCTTCTTTTGCTTTGAACACACCAAGATAATCAAGGGATTCATTTCTGTTATATAATATTAATAATTAAATAATAAGATATTTATTATTAAATGAGTTAAATACAAATCAAGTGAAAAAAAAAACAGTCCCTTCCCCACAAGTTTTCAAAATGAGGAAATTTCCCTATGATACAGTAAAGCAGTATAATCAATGGAAAACTGAATTTGAAACCAGGTGCTTGAATTCTCCCTCAAAAACTTACCAGGTTCATAAACCTGGGCAAGTCACTTATCTTCTTTCAGACTCAGTTTTCTCAGCTACAAAACGGGCATAATAATAGCAACTACTACACAGGATTGGGATAGGGAAAAAACTTAGATAATATCTGCAGAAAAAAAAGAACTTTGAAAACCTCAATGCATAATAAAATGCTAGTTGCTATTACTACTTTTCATACTTTGCATTTATACACATTAAACTTAGTCTTTCTGTTTTCTTTTACTTTTTTAAAAATCACATTTTCAATGTATTTTAAATCTTCCAACATGGAACCTACTTGGTAATATTTACACATGCAAAAACATTGTTTTCTATTCAATCATCCAATGACAAATAAAAATCTTAATGTTGGGTCTTACCCTGTGTAATAATATTGAGGTTGACCTCAATAAATCTTAAAAGCACTGCCCTGTGCAAACACTGTCACATAGTATTCATGCCCCTGCCCCAAAACTAATCATCAGGGACAATCATCATCATTCTCTTGGGAGGTTCAAATTTCCTGGTGCATCAGATAAAGACACTCTGATCTAGACCACATTTTCTAGGTTTGTAGATTTTGATTCTGGGAGGCAGATTATATCTGTTGTTTTCCTTCTTTTTAATCTATCAGGCCTGCCAACCTATCACAGAAGAAATTTAAGATTAGCTTTGGGGGTGGCTAGGTGGTGCAGTGAGTAGTGCACTGGCCCTGCAGCTAGAAGGACTTGAGTTCAAATCCAGCCTCAGACACTTAACACAAAAACTATCTGTGAGACCTTGGGTAAGCCACTTAACCCCCATTGCCCTACAAAAAAAAAGAAATAAAAGACTGGCTTGATGCAACTTATTTTCTACAAAGGCATTAAGGTATACTGGGTTCTCAGTTGTTTTAAATTAATATCTTCCTCCAGTTTTGGAGATCAAATCATTCCCGATCTCTATATATGTATGCATGCACACATGTATTTCTATTTATGTATTCAGATATGCCTATGGATGTGGATTTATATGTATGCTTATATACATATATAAATATTCATAAACATATATATATAGATATATACATATAGCTACATGAGTATGTTTGTGTGTATACTAACTTCTCTCCCCTTTCAGTTTTCATTCATTACTATCAACTATCAAGAATTCCCCAAACTAGTCATTAATGACTCTGCAATTACTTTAGCCAATTTTATTGGTATCTGAGGTTTCAAACCAATCTGGTCTACAAATTTGCATATGTTTAGCCTACTCCAGTAGTCTTTCACTGACCTTCACCTGCCTTTCTGCCTAAATCAACAGTGATGACCACTTGGGGAGTTTTGCCATTCTCTGGCTGTCAGCACACACCTGCCAACCCATGGTCACTTGCACTCAGCAGGAAAAGAAAAGTGCGATGCCCTTGGATAAGTGGTCATGATATAGTCAGGCCAGTTAGTTGGCTCTTCACTAAAACTCTGAGGTCATGAATGCAGACTCCTTTATAAACTCTCCTTTATCCCTCTTCCTTCTCTGCTTGGTCTGAAATCTACTCTTACCCACTCCTGCTTGGAATCTGATTCAGGCATATTTCCTCATGGCTGGGCTGAATCTCTAGATGCTGATTGTGCCATGTTTAGATAGATTCTGATTCCTCTCTGCTCCTTTCTGACTCATTTACTCACTCATTTGCAAACATTTATTGAGCACGTACCAAGTGAAAACCACTATGCCGAAATCTAGGTGGTAAAAACATTTGGTTAAGATCCAGTTCATGGACTTTACAATACATCAAGGGTTGTCACAAACACAGACAATTATAATATATAGTATTATAATAAGTGTGCATTTGTAAATTGCAAAACAAATATATGTGTGAGGCACAGGGGTGAAGGAGTGAGGTTGGGAATTAGGAGATTATTATTGACCTTCAAATCAGCTTCATGTAAGGAGTGTATACAATTTGTATAGAGATATCAACTGTAAGGTGTTTGCAAACCTTACAAGGCTATCTAAAAATTTTAGCTATTATCATTGTTTGCATCATCATCATCATCATCATCATCATCATCATTATAGCTTTAAAAGAGGATATTATCAAAAGAGAGAACAATGTGAGACAATAATAAAAACAATAACAGTGTCCCTCCTATGCCCTAAAATATGCATTGTCATTGATGATCTAGAATGATTTATTTTTCAGAGGGAGTTGAGAAAGGAAAAAAGAAAGATAGAATAAAGCAGTACATTTGGATGGTTGCATGGCATGTACAGAGGGAAAATAGATGAGATAAGGCTGGAAATGGAGTGTAATGCTTTATTATGGATGGTACATAAGACCAGGTCAAGCACTCCAACCATTATTGTGCAGGCAGTAGTGAGCTATTGAAGAGGAGAGGAATGGCATGACTAGATCTAAGCACAGGAAAAGTTCATCCAGCAAAAAGAATGGAGATTTTTTAGCCTATATGCTTTCCCTCACCCTCAGGATGGCAGAACTACTCACATACAGCTCTATAGAGTAGATTTTACTGATTTACTATGACGATATATTCACAAAGAAATTATATACAATTTCCTGTCAGCTCAACTGACTCCCAGTTGTGACCTTCCTGGTCTCTTTTGTTGCCATCACAAATACATTATTGACATCTTATCTCACTGCTCAGCATCCTATCCCTCCTGCCCAGTCCCATAATTACACATGCAATTCCCCATAGTTATAGATACAGAAGCAGAACATAACATTTATTTTTGAAAAAATAACTTTATAAAAATAAATCAGAAAAATCAGACACAATGCATACACAAAGTTTTCTAACAGCTATGTGTGTATGACTTTTTCAAGACATTAAAAAATAAACCTATTTCTCAAAAGCAAAAATCACATAGCCACAGAACACATGACCATTTCATAATATGGTGATGATAAAGAACGTACATGCATACAGAGCTTAGATGTAAAGGGGGGACTGGTGAAAGAGAGACTAGTCTGTAAAGTCTTACAGTTTTCTCTGCTTAATGCATGTCCAGCAGGAGGCTTCATAAGCCTGCTTCCAAAATTCATGATGGGGGTAACTTTTATCTCCCCATTTCAAAACATGAGCTAGTATCTGTTTCCTTTGGGTTACTATGTAGTACCAAAAACATTTTAATTAGTTGCTGAGATGGAAATAAGTATTAAAATAAGACTGGAGAGGCAGCTAGGTGGCTCAATGAGTAGAGGACCGGTTCTGGAGTCAGGAGGACCTGATTTCAAATCTGTTCTCAGACACTTAGCACAAAAACTAGCTGTGTGACCTTGGGCCTCCAAAAAGCAAAAGAAAAAAAAAGAAAAGAAGATTTGAAAAGATACTGAATTTGAAACTCAAAATTAAAAAAAATGATTAAATTTGTGTATGTAATTGAGAAGTAATGAAATAAAAATAATGTTGTAAAAGAAAAGGTAGTTTGATGAAGGAAGAAGAGTTGAACTGCTATCAGCCTCCAGGGTGGAAGTAATGTAGCAGTGGCTACCATTGCATGGCTGTGAATGCATCATATCATGGCATCATCTCTTGTATTTATTCTCTTTTGATCTTAGATGAATGAGTATTGAAGAAAGAAGAGACCACATAGGCCTCAAGATATCAGAGTAGAGGTCCACCAACAGGAGTTGGTAGCAGAATCTGCTGAAATCTCCACCAACCAAGTCTGCTGAGGAACCAGGCCTATGGAGTAACCTGCTTTTCCTAGTTCAGCACATCTACCATTTGAGAGATTCTGTCCTACAAACAAGAAAGCAACTAACCCATTGCATATGCCACACATAGAAGTGGACTTAGTGTGTTTTCAGGGTAATGTTTTGCAGCAATGACTTTAAAGTTTGAATCCATTCTCCCCAGTGCTGTAGGTGAGATTTAGAGAGTGTATTCGCAGTTTGGGAGTTTGTTATACTTTGGGTCTTCTTATATCCTCTTAGTAGAGTAAAATCTAGTTGATGTTTACTAAAGATATTAAGATATAAACAGGTGAATTATATTGGGGTAATACATCATATAAGAGATCATGGATAATAGTATTAAAAACTACAGCTGTTCCTCAGGATTACTCTGCCTTAGAACATTGAGGGAAATAACTTAGCTCTGGACACCTTACCTGCTTGTATGGGTGGGTTTGGGAGATTGTGTTCCAAAAGACTTTACTAGTCTAAAGAGTAACAAAAGGGATTCAGATCAACACTGCCTACAATTGTTCATCTTCTTTTAAAACACTATCTATCTTCCATCCTCCCTCCCCATTTTATTTTCACTTTTTTATACATTTATGACATGACAGTTTCATGGACTGAGAAATGATATGAAATATCTAGTCTCCCTGGTTCTACACATTGAATTCCTCTTGGGTTGACTGATCCCTTCATCCTTTTGTAACAGATGGATAGCACAAGCTGTATTAGTCTTTTGGAAAGAAAAAACTAGTCCGAAAAAGTAGCAACATTGTTGGCCTAGTAATAATACTAAATATCCTATGCTACTTCTTAGCAATATCAAGGAACCCTTACTTAGCCAAAAATTTTTCCACACACATCAACCCAAATTTCTAAATGGGTATCATTCTCTATTTGGCTAGATGCTAGTCACCTTAGAATTAGCTACATTCCAGCGTGGTATATTAGTAATGGGATATTTAAATCAGGAGTTTGGCATTCAAAGAACCATACAAGTGTAAAGCAATTGACCTAGAAAGTAGACTGAGGAGTGATAACTAAAAAATTATTAGGCTACCTGAAAGCCATGATATTTTTTAAAGGCGAGACACCATATTTCAAGAAATTATCAATGAAAACTTCCATGATATAGAACCACAGGGAAATATAAAAAATGAAAGAATCCACTGATCATCACATGAAAGAGAACCCCAAATGAAAAGTTCTAGGAATACTGTGGCCAAAATCTATAATTCGCAGGTCAAAGAAAAACTATTGCCATCAGGCAGAAGGAAGCAATTAAAATATCATGGAGACACAGTCAAGATCACATAAGATTTAGCAGCTTCCACATGAAAGGAGTAGAGGGCTTAGACGGTGATAGACTAGAAGGCAAAGGAGCTAGGATTATAACCAAGAATAACCTATGCAGCAAAACTGAGTATAATCCTTCAGGGGGGAAATGGATATTCAATGAAATAGTGGAACTTCAAGCATTCCTGATTTTAAAAAAATGCTTAATAGAAATTTGTCTTTTAAATACAAGACTTAAGCATAAAAAGGTAAATATGGAAGAGAAATCATAAGTGCATGAATAAGGTTAAAAGGTTTACATTCCTATATGGTTAGATGATAACTGCAACTCCTAAGATCTTTATCATTATTAGGGCAGTTAAAGAGTATACTTCAGCAAGGGCATATGTGAAATGATTATAATGGGATGCTTTAAAAAATAAGTCAAAGGGTGAGAAAGAGAGGTGAACTGAGGGAAGAGGGAATGGAGAAGAAGAACAGGGAAACTGATCTTATATAAATATTTATTAAATATTCAAGTAAATATTAAAATATTATTTTCAGAGTATAATACAATAAAAATTATATTTTAAATAATGGCCTGGAGATATACATGAAAAATTAATTGGAAACTAAATAATCTAATCCTCAAAAAAGAATGAGTGGGTCAAAGAACAAATCATAGAAACAATAATTTCACTAAAAGGAATTAAAAAATGAGATAACATGTCAAAATTTGTAGAATGAAACAAAAGTAAAACTTAAGGGAAAATTTTGATCTCTAAAGCTTACATACATAAATTAGAGAAAGAGCAGATCAATGAATTGAATGGTCAACTAAAAAAAACAGAAAAATAACAAATTAAAAATATTTAATTAAACATCAAAGTGGAAATCTTGAAATTCAAAGAAGACATTAGTAAAACTGAAAATACAAAAACCATTGAACTAATAAATAAAACTTGGAGTTGTTATTATGGGTGTGGGGGAGAAGAAAATAGATAAATAGTTGGTTTATTTGATTTAAAAGAAACCCAAAATGTCTTTTTGGTAAGAAAACCAAATTAATAATATAAAAAATGAAAAGAATGAATTCACTACCAATGAAGATGAAATTAAAACAATGAATATTAAAAATTGTTTTCACATGTAATTGGGGAAATGCCACCTAGTTTAATAAATAATCTTTTATTAATCAACCACAATATAGGAGACTACTTTAGATTATAGAGATACAGAGTAAATGACACAGGTATGAATCATAGCATGAACTCTACTTTCAATGTGCTTATTGTCTAATGAGGATGATAAAACATGAACACAGATATGCACATGCTTAGGTAGATGGTAGTAGGGGCAAAGAAGACATCTAGAATATGTAATCTAGGCAAATTTGTGGAACAACAGTTGTGAAGAAGAAAGTATTCTGTATTTGGAATCAGAGGACCTGGACTTTGCGTCATGTTCTGATATTTCCTTTTACCTTAGACAAGTTACTTAAGCTCTCTGGACTTCTCTCTACTCATTTGCAAGTTGAAAGTATTATACAAGATAACTTTATTCTTTCCAGGATAAACCTATAGTCATGTAGATCCCTTTAGGTTAAAGAAATCAAGAATGATTCCTTGGAAGAGGTGAAATAGACATGCATATTGAACATTTTTCTCCCATGGATATAAGTAGCAGGCACATGCCAGAATTGGGAGATGGTCTGCTGAAATGAATGGAAAATGCAAAACAGGATTGAAATATCCAGTATCTAGATTTAGCCAGATCATACTAAGCATGAAGGAAAAGTATTGTGAAATTAGATTAAAAATATGGGTTGGGGCTAGACAATAGAAGGAGCTAAATGGCAGGCTGAATCATTTGTTTTTTATTCTATAGGCAAAATTGTGTTTTTTTTAAAATTTTATTAGTAGAGGAGTATTGACTATAAAACTAATGCGTCATGGAAATTTTATTGGCAACTGTGTAAGGATGAACTGGAGAAGAAAGGGCCTGGAGGGAGGGAATCAGATCAGAGACTGCCAAATTAATCCAAAAGAGAAGTGATGATGGTTTTAATTAGGGTAGTTGGAGAAATTCACAAAGCCATGCTGACTGGGTCCACTAGAATTTTATGTTTATTATTACATAATTTCAAATGGGTTCTCACTAGAACAAGGTAATGTTTTTATACCCCCCCAAAAAATTTATTCCCTATCCCACTCACCACAATGGCTTTTCCAAAATACTCATCCATCCTCAAGCCTCCCAAGGCATCCTTCTCTCCCCCTTACCTCTCCCTTAGCTGAGGATCTTGTCTGACAAATCGCTGAAAAAAGTCAATTGGTGAGAGCTCCTTCTTCCCTTGAACTCATGTCACTCAACTAAGTTCTCCTTTAACTTTGTCTCCCATGAAGAAATGGACTTTCCATAGCAAGGCCAGAGCAGATCACAGCGGGCTGAATCACTGGTAGCAGTGGCAAGTCCTAAACTTCTCAGAGCAAGAGGGGGGGTCTGTAAGAAGTAGGTGAGAGAAAAACTCAGTCCTGCACAGTGCCTGTGGCAGTAGCAGCAGCTACTCCTGGGGCTATCAGCCTACAGAATGAATGTTTAAAAGTCACCAATTTAAAATTCCAGGAGCCAAGATGGCAGAGTAAACTATAATTCAATCTCACCTTTCTTATTGACCTTGAAAAACCAGAAAATATTGTCCCAGGAAAAGTCCTGGAATAGTGGAGCCAGATATGGCAGATTTTTAGCTCAGGAAGCTAGGGGGTTAACAGGAAAGGCTCTCTTGCTGTGACTGAAGGGGACCAGTATAGGATGGGAGGTATCCCAGCATGCCAGAAGCAAGCCCCAGCTCAGCAGACCAGCAGAAGATCCTGAACCCCAGGATGGTGGATTTAGCAAGCACCAACACCAGGATTCCAGGTGTGCCTTCACACACCCAGGGGAATTGGCAGACACCAGTACAGATGGACATTCACCAGTGGCTGAGCCTACCTGTGCTTTAGCATAGCCCCAGGGGAAGAGGAGACTTCCAGTGACCAGACCACCTCTCCCCTATACCTCATGCCCTTGAAATTCAGTGTAACCCAGAGGAAATATAGGAAGACCTCACCTGGCCTACACCAGCCAGCTCCAGCTCAGCACCAGATAAGCTACAACATTATATAGCTTCCAGTTGCCAAAACCAGGGAGCACAACACACAAAGACAGTAACCAGGCCCAAGCCCCTAGCACAAGAAGCATGTAACAGAGTATCCTGTGCCCCATTAGCAGAGATCCACTTTAAAAGCCAGGAAAAAGGCAATAACAATGTGCAAAAAGAATCTTATAAAAATCAAAGACCATAGCATCTTACTATGGGGATAGGGAAGATAAAAATATAAATTCAGAAGAGGACAGCATTTACAATAAACCCACAACTGAAACCTCAAAAGGGAATATGAACTGGTATCAAGCCCAAAAACATTCTTGGAGGAGATAAAGAAGGATTTTAAAGTCAAATTAGAGAGGTAGAAGAAAAAAATCGACCAATTCCTTTAAAAATACAATTGACAAAATGGAAAACAAATTCATTGAAGAGAACATCTCCTTACAAAGTAAAATTGACCAAATGGATGAGTAGGTACAAAACCTAACTGAATAAAACAATTAATTAAAAATTAGAATTGGGTAAGTAGAAGCTAATGACTCTATGAGGCATCAAGAATCAGTCAAACAAAATCTAAAAAAAAAGTAAGAGAAAAGGTAAAATATCTCATTGGAAAACTAACTTTCCTGGAAAATAGATCAAAGAGTGATAATTTGAAAATTATTGGTCTACTGGAAAGCCATGATGAAAAAAAGAGCCTGGACAATATGTTAGAAGAAATCATCAAGAAAAGACTTCCCAGAGTTCATAGAACCAGAGGGTAAAATAGTCATCAAAGGAATCCACCAATTACCTCTTGAAAGAGATCCCAAATTGAAAATGCCAAGATATATTGTAGCCAAATTCCAAAAGGATCAGGTCAAGGAGAAAATACTGCATTCAGCCAGAAATAAATAATTCAAATATCATAGAACTACAGTCAAGATTGCACAACACCTTGCAGATTCTACATTAAAAGATCAGAAGGCTTAAAATATGATATTCTGTAAAGCCAAGGAGATTGGATTACAACCAATGATTAACTACCTAACAAAACTGAGCATAATCTTTCAGGCAAAGAAATGGACATTCAATGAAATAAGGGATTGCCAGACTTTTCTGATGAAAAGACCAGAATTTAATGGAAAATTAGATCTTCAAATACAAGACTCAAGAGAGGCATAAAAAAGTAAATGGAAAAGAAAAAGAAAACATGTTATTCAATAGAGGCAAACTGTTTACATCAGACATGGGAAAACAATACTTGCAAACCTTTTGAATTATATCTTTATTATGACATTAAAAAGGGATATACATAGACAGAGGGTATGGGTACAAATTAACTGATGTGATGATAAAAAAACTAATTAAAGTGCTAAAAGGGATTGTAATGGGAGAAGAGTAAAGGAGGAGGCAGAAAAAGGAAAATTACATCACATGAAGAGGCACAAAATCATATTATTGTAGAGGGAAGGAAGGGAGAAAGATGAGCATTGTTTGAACTTTACTCTCTGCAGATTTGGTTCAAGGAGGGAATAACATACTCAGTTTAATTATGGAAATCTAACTTGCCCTACGGGGAGTAAGAGAGGAAAGAAGAAAGAAAAGGGGGGGGATATTTAGAAGGGAGGGAAGAAGTAGTAAGGTAAAAGGGAAAGAAAAGGGAGGGAGGCTGGTTGAAGGGAGGAAAGACTGAGGGAGGCAGTGGTCAAAATCAAAACTCTTGAGGAGAAGGAATAAATAAAACAATAAACAGGAGTGGGGGGATAAGATGGAGAGAAAGACACAGATAGGAATCACAACTGTGCATGTGAATGGAATGAAATTGCCCATAAAATGGAAGTGGAAAGCAGAATGAATTTAAAAACATAATCCTACAATATATTTTTTACAAAAAAAAACACATTTGAAACAGAGGGATACACGCAGGGTGAAGGAAAAAGGTTGAAGTAGAATATACTATGCTTCAACAGAAGTAAAAAAAAAAAAAAGGGGTAGCAACCCCAATCTCAGACAAAGCAAAAAAAAATAGATCTAATAAAAAGTGATAAGGAAGGAAAGTATATACTGTTAAAAGGCACCACAGACAATGAAGTAGTATCATAGCTAAACATGTACTAAATGGTATAGCACTCAAATTCTTAGAGGAGAAGGTAAGGGAGTTACAGGAAGAAATAGACAGCAAAACTATACTAGTGGGGACCTCTCCCTCTCTGAATTTGATAAATATAACCTCCAAATAAACAAGAAAGAAGTTAAGGAAGTGAAAGGAATTTTAGAAAAAGTAGAAATGGTAGACCTCTGGAGAAAATGGATATTGATAGAAAGAAATATACCTTTTTCTCAGTGGCACATACACAAAAATTGATCATGCACTAGAGCTTAAACCTCACAATGCAGTGCAGAAAAGCAGAAATATTAAATGCATCCTTTTTAGATCATTATGCAATAAAAGTTATATGTAATACAGAGCCATAGGAAGATATAGAGTAAAAATTAATTGGAAACTAAATAATCTAATCTTAAAGAACAAGTGAATTGACTAACAACAAATCATAGAAACAATAACTTCATTCAAGAGAATTACAATTAATGAGACAACATACCAAAACTTATGGGATGCAGGGAAAGTGATTCTTAGGGGAAATTTTATATCTCTGAATGCTTACATGAATAAAATAGAGAAAGAGGAGATCAATGAATTGGGCATGCAACTGAAAAAGCTAGAAAAATAACAAATAAAAAATTCTCAATTAAATACCAAATTAGAAATACTGAAAACCAAAGAAGAGATTAATAAAATTGAAATAAAGAAAACTGTTGAACTAATAAATAAATCTAAAACCTGGTTTTATGAAAAAAAAAACAAAAAAAGTGATTAACTTTTGGTTAATTTCATTAAAAAAAGAAAAGCAAATTCCCAGCATAAACAATGAAAAGTGAATTTGCAACCAATGAAGAGGAAATTAAAACTATAATTAGAAATTATTTTGCCCAACTGTATGTCCATAAATTTGACAATCTTACTGAAAAGGATGAATATTTACAAAAATATAAATTGCTCAGATTAACAGAAGGGGAAGTAAAATAGCCCTATCCGAGAAAAAGAAATTGAACAATCCATCAATCAACTCCCTAGGAAAAAAAGCTCCAGGGTCTGATGGATTTGCAAGCAAATTTTGACAAACTTGTAAAGAACAATTAATTCCAATACTATGTAGACTATTTGGGAAAATTGGTGAAGAAGGAGTCCTTCTGGGACGGCCAGGTAGCACAGCAAGTAAGAGCACTGGACCCAGTGTTGGGATGACTTGGGATATTGAATTGGACTCAGACACTTAGTACCCACCCAGAAACACCTGGCCATGTAACCTTGAGCAAGTTATTTAACCCCAATTGCTTAAAAAAAGAGTCCTTCCAAGTTATTTTTATGATACAAATATGGCACTTATACCTAGACTGAAAAGAGTCAAAACACAAGAAAATTATACAATTTTCCTAATGGATATAGATGCAAAAGCTTTAAACAAAATATAAGCAAAACATTATGGCAACTTATCAAAAGAAAAAAATACTTCGATCAGGTAGGATTTATGCCAGGAATGCAGGAGTGGTTCAATATTAGGAAAATTATTAGCATAATTGATCATATCAACAACAAATCTAAGAAACCATAGAATTATCTCACTTGATGCAGAAAAAGAGAAAAAAACTTCTCACAAAATATAACACCCATTCCTATTAATAGGAGCATAGGAATGAATGGAACCTTCCTTAAAATGATAAGTAGTATCTACCAAAAACCATCAGCAAAGATTACGTGTAATGGGGATAAACTAGATGCATTTTCAATAAGATTAGGGGTGAAACAAGGATGTCCACTGTCACCCATATTATTCAATTCGGTACTAGAAAGGTTAGCTTTAGTAATAAGAGAAGAAAAAGAAATTGAAGAAATGAGAATAAGTAAAGAAGAAACTAAGTTATCACTATT
This sequence comes from Petaurus breviceps papuanus, assembly GCF_028583685.1. Taxonomy (NCBI): domain Eukaryota; kingdom Metazoa; phylum Chordata; class Mammalia; order Diprotodontia; family Petauridae; genus Petaurus; species Petaurus breviceps. The sequence goes on along the minus strand of NW_027187378.1, from coordinate 19,041,696 downwards.
TGCAGATAATATGATGATATACGTAGAAATCCTAGAGAACCAAGTAAAAAAAATAACTATTTAAAAAACTACTGCAAAGTTGCAGGATATAAAATAAAGACAAACAAATCATTGGTATTTCTTTATAGTACTAACAAAGCCCAACAGCAAGAGTTAGAAAGAGAAATAATTCCATTTAAAATTACTGTAGAGATTATGAAGTATTTGGGAATCTACCTGCCAAGACAAACCCAGGAGCTATATGAACACAATTATAAAACACTTCTCACACAAATAAAATCAGATCTAAATAACTGGGAAAATGTCAGTTGCTTTTGGGTAGGCTGAGATAATGTAATAAAAAATTACACTTTAAGTAAAAGTAAATTAAGTAGAGGCAGCCAGGTGGCGCAGTGAGTAAGAGCACTGGCCCAGGAGTTGGGAGATCCAGGATTGGTTCCGGCCTTAGATACTTAACACCCACACAAAATAACTGGCCATGTAACCTTGAGCAAGTTACTTAACCACAATTGCTTTAAAAAAAGTAAATTAAGTAAATGTACTTATTCATTGCCATACCAATCAAACCACCAAAATTTATTTTATATAGCTAGAAAAAAAATATCAAAATTCACCTGGAAGAACAAAAGGTCCAGAATATCAAGAGAATTAATGAAAAGAATGCTAGAGAAGGTGGCCTACCCATTCCAGATCTTAAATTGTATTATAAAGCATCAATCATCAAAACTGCCTGGTACTAGATAAGAAAAAGAGGGGTAAGTCAGTGGAATCGGTTAGGTACCCAAGACACAGTAGTCAAGGATTATAGAAATCTACTGCATGATAAACCCAAAGACCCAAGCTTCTGGGATAAGAACTCACTATTTGACAAAAACTGCTTGCGAAACTGGAAAATAATATGGCAGAAACTGGACATAGACCAACGTCTGACACTGCATAGCAAAATAAAGTCCAAATGGGCACACAATTTAGATATAAAAGCTGATACTATAAACAAATTAGGGAATGAAGTTATAGTTTATCTGTCAGATTTATGAAGAATAGAGGAATTTATGACCAAACAAGAGATAGAGAACATTATAAAATGGAAAATGGATAATTTTTATTACATTAAATTGAAAAGGTTTTGCACAAACAAAAACAATACAACCAAAATTAGGAGGGAATCAGAAAAAGTGGGAAAGAATTTTTACAACCAATGTATCTGATGAAGGCCTCATTTCTAAATATATAGAGAACTGAGTCAAATTTATAAGATACAAATCATTCCCAATTGATAAATCGTCAAATGATATGAACAGGCAGTTTTCAGAGGAAGAAATTCTATCTATAGTCACAGGAAAATAATAAATTAGGAACTATGCCCAAAGGGCTATAAAAATGTGCATACCTTTTGATCCAGAAATATCACTTTCAGGGCCATATCTCAAAGAGTGCATAAAAATGGGAAAAGTACCCATACCTACAAAAATATTTATAGTACTTCTTTTTGAGGTGGCCTTTGGGCATAGTTCCTAATTGCTCTCCATAATGGTTGGATGAGTTCACAACTCCACCAACAATGAATTAGTGTTCCAAATTTATCACATCTTCCCAAACATTTATTATTTTCCTATTTTGTCATGTTAACCAATTTGATAGGTATGATGTGGCATTTCGGAGTTGTTTCAATTTGTATCTCTCTAATCAATAGTGATCTAGACCATTTTTTCATGTGACTACAGATAGAATTTCTTCCTCTGAAAACTGACTGTTCATATCATTTGACCATTTATCAATTGGGGAATGGTTGAACAAGTTGTGGTATATGAATGCAATGGAATTTTATTGGGCTACAAGAAATGATGAGCAGGTGGATTTCAGAAAAATCTGGAAAGACTTATGAGACCTGATGCTAAGTGAAATGAACAGAACCAGGAGAACACAGTACAGCCACACTGTTCAATCACTGACTTTGATAGACTTAACCCTTCTCAGAAATGCAAAGACATAAAACAATTCCAAATGAAGTCTGAATGCAGACCAAAGCAGACTATTTTCTTTCTTTTTTTCTTTCAAATTTCTTTCTTTCTTTTGGTTCCTCCTGTTGGTTCTGGTTCTTCTATACAACTTGACTAATGTGAAAGTATGCTTAATGGGGGTGTATGTGTAGAGCCTGTGTCAGATTGCATGCTGTTTTGGGGAGAGAGATGGGTAGGGGTTTTAAAACCTATGGAAGTGAATGTGGAAATCTAAAAATAAATAAACTTTAAAAAAACTTTAAGAAAGAAATGCACTTTCTCCTTCTCAAAAAAAAACCAACTGCTTTACATGTATCCTTGATCCCATCTCCTCTCATCTTCACAAATTGCTTCCTCTATCCTCCTTCTTTTCTCCAATATTCAGCATCTACCACATATTAGCTTCTCTGATGTCTACAAATATGGTTATATCTCCCCAATACTTAAAATTCACTTGCCTCTTTGATCTTTCTCAACTATCATCTAGCATATTTCCTACTATTCTTGTATAAACTGAGCAAACTGTCTATCTAATGTTGCCTGCACTTCTCTTATTCGAATTTAAACCCTGCAATTTGACTTTCTATCCCATCAATTAATTGAAACTCTTTTCTCCATACTTACCAAAGATCACTTGGTTTCCAAATCAAAGGAGTTTTTTTTTTCCTCCATCCTCATCTTTCTTGACCTCTCTGATGCTTTTGACACTGTTGATTACCTTCTTCTCTTGGATAATCTTTTCCCTCTAAGTGGTCACAAAACTGTTCTCTGCTGATTGTTCTCCTACATGACTAATGCCTCCTTTTCTCAGTATCTTTTACTGTTTCTTCAGTCAAGACATATCCGCTAACTATGGGTGAGATGAGTCGGTAAAGAAATGGAGAATTTTGAAAGGCCTCTTGTTGAGACTTAAATGAACCTATGAATCAAAGAGGTCAAATAAGAAGGGAAATCATACTAGGTTAGGGAGATAGTCAATAAAAAGGCATGAAGTTGGAGGGCTGTGCATGAGGAATAGTAAATAGGACAGTATGCTTGAGTTCTTGATGGGGAGTAACATGTAGTAAGTGTATAAATATAGAATGATATCATATTGCAAGTTGAAATACCAAATAAAAGTACGTCTGTTCCTATAATTAATAGCGAATAACTAAATATTATTGAGTAGATGGGTGACATGGTCCTGTTCACTTAAATAAAATCCTTTTTTGAGGTGGAATTGGATTTGGGATAGGTTGAAATTGTCATGGTCAAAATAATCATATTATGGCTAACTGATGAAACTTTTAAAAATTAGCTAGGTAGCTCCTCATATGAGAGAGTCCAATAAAATGTCCTAATAAAACTCTACTCAGTTTGGTAGGAACTGCTAGATCTCATAGTCTGTTTGCAGAATCTTAGCAAACTCAAGGTTACTTTAATACCACAATGAGACATATGTATAAGATAAATATCAATGCTGACTGATTTGAGATTCACTTTCTTTAGCATTGCCTAATCTCTTGTGAAGGCACTAACAATCAGTGAAATTTCCAGAAACAGGAACAAGATGGAAGAGGAGTATATATGGGATTCTAGCTTACATAGTCAGTTAATCATCTTAGTTTAGTCCAAATTAATACCTGGAAAGCTCTATTTCCTTGTGTTGGAAAGTTATAAAACTGGGATTTACAAGGTCTCTGTCATTTGTAAGGCTTCTGGTTTTTTGGTGCACTACCTAGAGAAAGCAGGTCCAACATGTGCTGATATTGTGGCAGGCCAGGAACTATGAGAACCTTTTGTAGTTTAAAGTTTGGAACTGGATCACAGTCTTTATTTAAAAGAACTAGGACACTGCCCTAACTCACAAATCCCAAAGATAAATCTAGACATCATCCAACACCATTTAATTCCAAAAATATTTGTTAAGAACCCCCTTTATTTATATTGTAGCATGTATTAGATGCTTGATAAATACAAGGAAATTAGAATACAAATTTTAAAAAATGAAAGAGATCTTATCATTATGAAGCTTAAGTTCTAGAGGAGGCACACAACTCTCAAGGAGATCACTCATTAGACTGACTTCTCTGATCAAGTCCTACTCCAGGGTCTCATACTACAGAGGTAATCTTGGCTTCTCTTGGAAATGCTGGAAGACTGTATTATCAAGCTAGTTTTGCCAAAGTCCAAAGGTTTTAAGTAGAAATTTAGTAACTAATGGATGGCCCTGGCCTCTATGATCAAATAATTAAGTTTAGTCTCATCAGCAAGAGTTTAGAAACTCATGAAGATGATTTACTGAGGCATAGAAAAATCAGTGGAGGATTTCCTCACACTGGTGAAATTACAGAGCTTTTGAAATACTACATTATAAACTTGAGGGCAGCTAGGTGGCTGGAGTGGATAGAGTTCTGGGTATGGAGTCAGGATGACTCATCTTCCTGGGTTAAAATAGCTGTGTGACCCTGGGCAACTTACTTAACCCTGTTTGCCTTGGTTTCCTCATCTGTAAAATCATCTGGAGAAGAAAATGGAAAATCCCTCCAGTATCTCTGCCAAGAAAAGCCCAAATGAGGTCACAAAGAGTCCAACATAACTGAAATGACCGAAAACAACAATCATTATAACCTTAATCCAAGCCATAGAATATTTATTATGAACACAACCATTGAAAAATGGGCCCAAACATTTTTTGCATGACCAAAGAGTCTGAGGTACTCACACCATCAAGAAGAGTATTTAGAAGAGGCTTAGCAAACAGAAAATTGTACCTCTTGCATTAAAAACAAACCAAACAAACCTGAAAACACAATTTTGCTCTATGGTTCTGGAATACAATATAATACCCAAAAATATATCTAAGACTAATTCACAGGCTAATACACCTACACCCAGAACATTCAGATTTGTGGTAATTGTACCAATGAAATCTTATGCAACAACGCCCAACACAGACTCTGAAAAGATCATCTAAGGACTAAGGTATCATTTGTGAAATTCAACTTTCTTTGCTTTTACTTGCAAGAGTGAGAGAGATCATTGTACATGTGAAATTAATATATCTTACTGACTTAGAAGTCTAACAGTTTGGAGAACTGACTTCAAGACTGAACCAATGTGGAAGGACAATGGAGAAAATTTCCTCCACTCATGTTCTGTCAATACTTCATCATGGTGTCATAGTGACCCTGGATGTCTGAAAGGTATACTAAACTTTACAAGGCTCTACATGACTGGAAAGACTTTGTAGATGGGTTGAGGGATAATCTGAATGTTTACCACCTGAGAAAGAGCCTAGATAAGTTCAGATAGGATCATTACCTGGCTAACCTTAAGTCAATACTGTTTTCAGTAATAACAAATGCCAAAGGCTACCAAACAACTCATAATTGGTGATGTGCAAAGAAGACAAGAAAGCTTTCACATGAACGAAATCAACCAAATTAGCAGGAAATTTAGATGGCACAAGAGCAAGTCTTAAAAGGTGAACAATGAACCCAGAGAAACTGAAATGTATGGTGTCTCCTTTTTTTGTGGGGACAGTTATTTTTGATGATGTTTGTGTTTGTGTGGAAACTTAGGATATATGTGCTACTATGATAGAATCCCAGTGTCAGAGTTTGTCCAGGTAAAAGGACTCTATCTAGATGAATCCTACTAAATGCAAGTGGGTCTTGGGCCACAAAACTGATCATAAAATCCTGAGTTTGGGATCAAGGAGAACCAAATTCAAATCCAGATTCAGGCATTTACTATCTGTGTGACCCTAAGTCACCTAATCTTTCTTCATCTCAGTTTCCTCATCAGTTAAATGGAGATAATAATATCTCAAAAACAAACTGTCATATGGATCAAGTAAGATAACATTTGTGATTTGATTTGTAAATTTTAAGGTATTTTATAAATATAAATATGATGATGATACCTCTACTTTCTGAGAAATGAAATTATCAGCAAAGCAAATCTGATTTTTAATAGATGTTGTACCTTAAATGGAATGAACTTCCAGCAGAGGCCTGTACAATTGAATCATTACTCTACTTTGCCTCCTCAGCTTTGTGATCTTCATGAAGAAGTTATTTATCTCTTTCTTCTGCCTGAGAAATTTACACTGTAATTGTTTCTTCTGGTTTTGTAGCCTGAGACCCAGACAATGCTGTATATAAATTGACCAATGAATATTTATTGATGACTTCTTGTACGCAAGAACTAGTGTGAGTATATAGCTGGATAGAAGAGTTCATTAGTAAGTAGGTGGTGCCGAGAGATATATATGAAATTAATAATTTCTAAAAAATTATTTGCAAGGTTCGTTTCAAAGAAGTGAAATCATATATTTTGGAGGAAGATTTTAGTAATCATAACTAAACACAAACATTGGTCACCAAGTAATAAACCAGCAATTTTTCCCCCTTTCCAAGGAGCAGATATCTTTGTTTACATCTCTGCTCCATTTACTAGATATGTGACTATAAGCAAGTCATAATCTCTAAGCTTCAGTTCATTCATTTGTAAAGGGGATAACAAATTCAACTACCTCCTCAGGTTGAAAAGAAATTATTAATAATAAAGTTGTCATTATTATAAATAGTAGTACTAAGGAGACTAGGGAAAACAGTGATAAACTCTTAACCTGTGCAATTTTAATTTATATGTAAGGGAAAATATTGAAATCTATACTAGATTTTATTGACATAATTGAAAAAAAAATTCCCTGGGGATCTTGCATAAAAGTTTGCTTCTGACACTTACTAATTGTGTGATGATGATCAAGTAATTTCACCTTTTTGAGTTTCATCTAGTTTTATCACCTTTAAAATGGGGATAACATACTTGCCTTAGAAGCTTATAGTGAGGATCAAATGAAATAATTTCAGCAAAGTACTTCCCAAACCTGGAAGTGCTATAAACTCCCTTGGAGTAGGAATAGTTATTATCATCACCATCATCATATCTTTCATCTTACTGAAGCACTTAAGGTACCAATCTTGCTGAAACCAGTAGAGTGGGCTAGATAGCCTCACAAATCCTATCTAATCATAAAATTTCCTGATAGGTTTTTTGTGAAACTCTTTCTACTAGTTTTGCTCTTAGTTTCTTCTGTACCATTCTAAGATGCAATCCCATAAGGAAACTTTAAAGTGTTCTTCACCAAACTGCAGTGATTTAACATCCACAGAATAGTCTCATAAAACACAAACTAGTACAAAATAAATTTCAGGTTATGTTTTTTTTTTCAATGGTAGAAAATTTCATGGGTTCATATGGGCACTAAAATAGTTTCATCTCTTTCTCTAATGTTTCTATCATTTGACTGGAGTTGGGTCAATATGATAAATTAGACTTCAAAAAGTTCTGAAGGAGCTAAACTGAGAGTGAAGGGGCATATATTTTGAATTGTCCTACATTAAGAGGATCAGATTCAATAAAGAGTACAGTTCAAAATATTTGAGGTCTAGTATTTTTTAAAACATGAAATACAAGAAAGTGGAGGGAAATAAAAGCACTTGTCATGTGGTTCACATTAACCCAGCCAGTTTTAACTCACCTAGACACCTACCACTTAAAATGCAAAGCATACTCACTATCCTAGAGCTTTCATCTAAGAACTTTAGCTAAGAACTTTAAAGTGACAGTGATTGGCATTCCATTGGACTGAAAGATTTAAATCTTAAAAGAAAGTGTTTTCATATCAAATTCTGAAAGAAACCCAAAAGACTCAGCACCTGATGCCTCTGGGGTGATGCCACTGAGTTTCTTGATTCTATGCATATAAGTAAATGTAACAAGTCAAACCATTTGTATCACTGTATTTTTATTTGATCTATGCTTTGGGAGGTCATGTTTGTTGTTCTTACTTGTCACAATAATTTCCAAAATTCTACTAAGGAGGAGAGGGGTCTGTGAGCTATGCAATTGAAAAGAATACCCATGATGATGATGAAATCACAGATTAGCAATGTAGTAACATTATTATTTTCCATAATTATATACTCTGTTACCTATTATCCTCTGCTAACAGCACAGTGCCTGGAAAATAAGAAGCTTTCAATAAAAACTTATTTCTTTGCTTTGTCAATGTTTCTTCTGCTTCTAGGACTTTATTTTGACTGAGACTGGTCATATTGTGACAGAAGTGCTTTCATTTTTCATGTGAGAGAAACTATATGTGTGTGTGTGTGTGTGTGTGTGTGTATATAGAGAGAGAGAGACAGAGAGAGAGAGAGACAGAGACAGAGAGACAGAGACAGAGACAGACAGACAGACAGACAGAGACAGAGAGACAGAGAGAGACAGAGAAAGAGACAGAGAGACAGAGAGACACAGAGAGAGACAGAGAGAGACAGAGACAGAGAGAGGATATAGATATACTAATTTAGGCTTCTTTGGAAGAGAAGTTGCTTTTACTGGTTTGCTGATAATCTATTTAAAGGTATTTTAGCCCATAACTCTACCATATCCTAACTTTTTAAGATGTGATACAAATCTAATTTTAGATGTAATGCTAAGATTAGAAGACATCTTTCACATGATACACACTCAAGTCTTTATATAAAACTACTTGAAGTTATTTTCTGAAATGAATGCTTGGAAAAGTCGACCATATTCATTTTTAATTTCCAGAAATATGCATACAGCTACATGAAATGCTAAGTGTATATAAACACCCATACTTTCTTTCCAGGGCCTTCTGCCAATACTATGTTTTAAAATACAGGTGCAGGGATAGATTCTTGCTTATATTCTAGTTTTTATGTTGTTTTAATAAGCTAAATGACCATATGTTCAGTAATTTAATGGTGCTTCTTTTGCTCCCCTCTCTCATTGGTAGTGATTATAATGCAATGTTCTCAAACCAGGTTTCCTTATTTACAAGTGAAACTTCAGAATCTAGGGAGAAATCTAATAGTTTATAATCACAAGTCACTAAATAGAAGTCACCACAATTCTTCCAAGTCACTAAGCTACCATGTCGTGAAATCTTATCATGAACAGACTACAAAAATGGGGGAAATATTGAGTGTTTATCTCTTGTAACAAAGTCCTACTGTAAACATCTCTCATGAGGCTTTCTGAATCAATGTATCAGAGAAATGTGATTTTCCCATATGTCACAATAAAATTTTTTTCTGCTTCTTGAATTCATGCAACAAACTGGGAAACATCTATTCATTACAAGTTACTGCTCACATAGTAGTATTTTCCTATAGAATGGAAGAATACAGAATCAAAGACACTTTGATCAAAGTTATGTGACAAAGTCAGGAGCTCTTCAGATATCTGTTGAATCCCTTTATTTATGTATTCTCCATTTTCAAGATGAAGATAAAAGTATCTACCTCATAAGAAAGCCTATAAAAATTAAAGCAATAGGCTTAACACTTCACATTGGAAAGGACACTAAACACAGTAAAATAGGGTTTTTTGACAAAATCATACAGGATTTGCTGAAACAAGGAAATACACCTCTATGGATAACAAACAAGTATTCCCTTCTAGACGTTGTACTTCTGAAATGCTTTAAACTTTCTTGTGTTCATATGAAATATTCCCCTTGAAGCTCTCATCTATTTTCTGTCTTACCAAAGGGAAAATCTTCCCAGATGATAAACTTGAAACATAAAAACAACTTTATAGTTAAGTGATAAAAAAAATCTTTAAAGAAAATAAATATGTATCTACATTTAAAATAAAATACCTTAATGGACATGTACTATAAGTTTACTTATCACAATTCTACCTCTGACCATGGTTTCATAATTTCATTTTTAAATCTGTAATTTTTTAGAATTGATGGATATCCTTTTAAGGAGGGGAAGCTAAGTGGCACAGTGGATAGAATGCCCAGCTTAAAGTGAAGAAGACTCATCTCCCTAAATTTAAATTATTAGCTATATGACCCTGGGGAAGTCACTTAACCCTATTTGCCTCAGTTTCTCATCTATAAAATGAGCTGCAGATGGAAATGGCAAACCATTCCAGTATCTTTGCCAAGAAATTTTCAAAGGGGGTCATGAACAATCAAACACAACTGAAATGAGTGAACAACAATAATTTATGAGAAAAGCCAAGGCTAGTCCTCAATAATATCTTCAATACTTCCCATTTCAAGGATGATATCACAACTATAATGATGCCAGGTCTTTAGTTCAAATACAGTATTGTTTATTCAACTAGACAAATGTATTTGTTGCTCCATTTAAAATCAAAAATGGAGAATCCAACAAATAACATGAACCCAAATATATACATTTAAACAAAATAGCATTAAAAAAGGATTGGGACCAATGGTACATGTCACTTTCTACTTTTGAACTTTAACATCAATAAACAGAAAATGAACAACTATCATGGTTAAGATACTGTGCTATGTGTTATCAAGTAAAATGAGTAAAACAAAGTGCCTTTGGAAGAGATTTACTCTAGTTTCAGAGAAAATGCTTTGGACTTAGTCATAATGGAATGCCAAATGAAAGAATGACTGAAGTTGTCTGCTTGATCCCAAAGGATATGAAGAATGAGTGGAATTGTTGAGTGGCACATTTTGACTCACTTCTTATCAGTAAAAGCTAGCCAAAATGGAATGGGATGAGTTGAGAGAATTACAATAACTAGAGGGAATTATGAAATTGTTGGATAAAAGCATGATGGATGGATGTCTAAGTGATGCAATTCCAGACTTGGAATTAGGAAGGCCTGAGTTTAAAACATGCCTCACATAATTACTAGTGATGTGATCCTGAGAAAGTTACTTAACTTCCCCATCTTAATTTTCTCGTTTGCAAAAAGGGGATAATGATAGCATCTACCTAACAAGGTTGCTTTGAAGATCCAAAATATAACATATTTAAAGCTCTTTGTGAACCTTAAAATTCTGTATAAATTTTAGTTTTTCTTCTTTTGCTGCAGAGACAATTTTCGATTAGTTATGGTTTGAAACTGTGAGGTTCCTCCCAGCTCTTAGATTCCGTGATTATGATGCTAGGGAGGTGAAGGAAGGAGAATAATATCTAGTGGTGGGAGGTCTAACTTTCTATAAAAGAGAAAGTATTTCATATGGGCTGTGAAGGCTGAATAGGATTTCCAAAGACGGAGATAAAGGGAAGTAGATTTCAGACAGAGAGAAAAGCATGAACAACAACAAAAAAAGAATATGTGGGGGAAATGATAGAGAATGTGAAAGAAACAGCAAATAATCTAGTTTGGCCAGATTATAGAATGTGAAAAATGAATATAACTCATATTGTGAAGGGCCTTAAAATCCACAGTGAGGCGTTTGAACTTATATTCACAGATAATTCACAGACTGAGGATTTTTGAAAAATAGAAGTGAAATATCAGATGTGTACCAGAAAGATTTTTCTGGCAATGGATGTAAGTTTGGGAACACTGGAAGTACAGAAACCAGTTAAGATATTATTGAAAGAGTTCAGGATAGAGGTGAGAAGTGTCTAAATTAGGGTGATGGAGGTGAGAAAAGGAAGTGTTCAAAGATGTTCCAAAAATAGAACATATAGACCTTAGCATCAAGTCAAATGAGAAACAGTAATTGATGGCTTCTCCAAGATTTTCAAATCTTAGTTGCTAGAAAAATCTTGGTGACCTTAAGAGAAATAAGCAAGTTAGAAAATTACATAAAACTTGGGAAGGAGTTCAATGCTGTTCAAGAATTATGCAAATATGTATTAGACAGTGGATACAGCTCTGAATTCAGAATCAAGATGACCTGGTTCAAATCCTGTCCCCTACTCTTGCCAACTGTGTAACTTTAGGTAAGTCACTTAACTTCTATCATCCTCAGTTTCTTCATCTATTAAACCGGGATGGTAACAGTGAATATCTCCTAAGGTTATTGTAAAGATCAAATGAGTTAACATATGCAATATTTAAATGATCTTGCAAACTTAAAATACATTAAAGTTAGCTTCTTCTTCTCCTTCTCCTCCTCCTCTTCCTCCTCCTCCTCCTTTCTCTTCTTGTCGTTATGTGCAAGTAACTGAACTAAATACTGTGGTAATACAATATAAAAGTACGTCAAGCACTGAACTTGATTCCAGGGGTTCAAACCCACTGAAATTTAAACCATTTATTATTATTGCTATTGTTTTAAGATTGTGATTATTCTCAGTCTCATTCTCATTCTCATCTCATAGTCTATGGAGTTTAGCACAATCCTAGGAAAAGTCACTGTTCTGGTATTATTTCTTTATGTTTAATGTTTGAGCAGCTATTGGGGAAGTATCCAAAATGTTCTTTGTAGTAGAATAAAAAAACTGGATTATAATCTGTAGATTAAATTTCTGTAGATAAACTGAAAGTGTCTTTGAGACAACTCCTGTAGCAGGTGTGATAGTAATGGAATGTGGAGATTCCCCTGTATTGGGCTTGGTTTTCAAATTGATTGTATTAAAACCCAGAGCTTGTTAATCCCACCTGTGGGATGGACTTTTTGATGTGAAAAGAAAGTCCTGACTGGGAGGAGCTGGTGACGTAGATTTGGAGAGACACTAGAGAGAGGCGGAAGTTCTTTTTGGAAGCAGCACCTCGTGGAGAGAGACTGAGAGATTGCTGGTGGCCGCTTTGAATTGCCCTGGACTTTTGAGACCTGCCCCCTGAGCTGCCAAGGACTGAGGAGACATGGCTGTTTTGCTGGTACTTTGTCTGTCTGTTTTGATGTTATTTTGCCAGATTTGTCCACTGGTGAAAGACTGTCCTGTTGAAGAAGTCCTGGAACCTGGCATTTGGTTAAGAAGGCCTGAGACTGTCCTGCAGACAGAGAGTGAATACTGTCCACTGGTGAGGGACAGTACTGAGAGTGAATACTGTCCACTGGTGAGGGACAGTACTGTTGTTGCAGGGGTCTGGAGACTGTCCGGCAGACAGAATGAATACTGTCCACTGGTGAAGGACAGTGCTGTTGTTGCAGGGGTCTGGGAGCCTTTCTGTTGGTTCAGAAGCCCTGAAGAAGGATTTTCTTGTTGTATGTTTACAGAAATCCTGGGAGAGGGCTTTGCTAATGTGTTCAGGGGTTCTAGG
>NW_027187378.1:19024373-19028667 GCF_028583685.1 Petaurus breviceps papuanus | reverse complement strand
CCTAGAACCCCTGAACACATTAGCAAAGCCCTCTCCCAGGATTTCTGTAAACATACAACAAGAAAATCCTTCTTCAGGGCTTCTGAACCAACAGAAAGGCTCCCAGACCCCTGCAACAACAGCACTGTCCTTCACCAGTGGACAGTATTCATTCTGTCTGCCGGACAGTCTCCAGACCCCTGCAACAACAGTACTGTCCCTCACCAGTGGACAGTATTCACTCTCTGTCTGCAGGACAGTCTCAGGCCTTCTTAACCAAATGCCAGGTTCCAGGACTTCTTCAACAGGACAGTCTTTCACCAGTGGACAAATCTGGCAAAATAACATCAAAACAGACAGACAAAGTACCAGCAAAACAGCCATGTCTCCTCAGTCCTTGGCAGCTCAGGGGGCAGGTCTCAAAAGTCCAGGGCAATTCAAAGCGGCCACCAACAATCTCTTAGTCTCTCTCCACGAGGTGCTGCTTCCAAAAAGAACTTCCGCCTCTCTCTAGTGTCTCTCCAAATCTACGTCACCAGCTCCTCCCAGTCAGGACTTTCTTTTCACATCAAAAAGTCCATCCCACAGGTGGGATTAACAAGCTCTGGGTTTTAATACAATCAATTTGAAAACCAAGCCCAATACAGGGGAATCTCCACATTCCATTACTATCACAGCAGGTTAGATGAGGGTTATACTATCTATGTATTAATGTTCCCATATGACTTTTATTATTTATTCTTACTTTGAGATATAAAGAAAAATAAAACAGGGTTTTTTTTTTTGCCTGTAGGAACCTTGCAGTAGGATAGGGAGATAAGATATATAAACAAACTACTGCAACATAAATAATGTTAAAAGAGTTTTGTGAGATGCCCAATAAGAAAAGAACAAAATGATATTTTATTTAAGAAGAGTAATAACTTTCCATATGAAAGGGAAACATCAGAGGAAGTTTTGACAGAAAGCATGGTATTCAATGAAAAAAGACAATAAGTCTGGTTTTTTGAGTGGTTAATTTTGACAAATTTGTAGAGCTTCCAAACATATCCTTGGAGAGAATTTTTAAAATATGTGATTAGAATCTTGGGAGAAAGGTCAAGCTTGGAGAAAAAAAATGATAAAGTGATCTTCATTAAAGAAAGAGTTGAAGCCTAAGAAATTTATATGCTCACCAAAGAAGAGCACACAAAGTCATAAAAGAAGGAAGATCAAAAGGCAGACCTAAATAATATGTATATTTAAAAAGTAAGGGGGGATAGAAGATTTAGCCAAGAAAAGTAGCGCTTAGAGAAGCAGAAAGAAGATCAGGTTAGTATAGTGTCTTTGAAGTTAAAGGAGAACAAAATATGCAGAAGGAAAGGGTGGTCAAAGTATCAAATAATGCAAAGAAGTCATCATGATCAAATCTGATAAAAAATATTCTGGATTTGTCCATTAAGATGCTATTCACAGACTTTGAAAGAATATTAGACTTGCTATGTTAGAAACATGATTCCAAAGGGTTTAGAGAATGTCTATATTTGGGGAATGATTTGTCAATGTTTGGCTTAACATAAGAAGGCTGATCACCAGATAATGACTATTGCTCAATCCACAATAACTAATGATGGATATACATAAAGTCCCTCCCCTCCTCTATATTGTTGAAGTGCGGATGTACTCAATTATTTAGGAAAATGTATTTTGTCCAAGCAAGCTCTAATAGTAGGTGAGGTTTGGGTTCCAGCTTGGGTTATAGTTAAAGGAGGGGTATTGAGGTGGGAATGTGATATTGTGGAAAAGACAGTGGATTTGGGATCAAGAAATCTGAGTTTGAATGGACCTTGGATAAGCCACTTCATTTTACATCTTTGGCCTGCTGTTTCCTCATATATAAAATTAAAACAAATATTACAGCATTATTTCTCAGGTCTCTTCCAGGTCCAAATTCCATGATTATAGGATTCCTTTCTCACTATTAGTAGTCTCTAATTCAAAGGTATCTGATTATGATTATATGTTGAGTATCATCTGTGGTCAACTGTATGGCAATTAATTTTTTAGCACTCACCTTTAACTATTGCCTTTCTCCTTTAAAATGTAATGTCCTTGATGGCACAAACCACACTGTTTATGTTTGTATTTCTAGCATAGTATATGACATATATTAATTGCTTATTAGTTATCTTCTTACTTACTTCCCTTGTTCTTTCCTCCCTTCCTTACTCCCTTCCTCCCTTCTGTCTTTTCTACCTTCCTTTTTCTTTTCCCTCCTTTCTTCTTTCCTCTCTTCCTCCCTCCCTCTTTCCTTCCTTCCCTTCTTCCCTTTTTGCTTGTTTTTTCTTTCTCATATCAATCTATCTAAAATTTATCTATCTATCTATCTATCTATCTACCTTTAATATGTATGTATGCTTGTATTCATCATCTATTTATCTCCAGGCGCTCACTACTTAAAAGTTGGAACCATCTTATACTATGGAACCCCAAAAATGAGGAATCACACTAGAGTAGAATTTTTTGAAAGAGTTTATTGAACAACATCCAATGAACATGAGTGTGTGTGTGTGTGTGTGTGTGTGTGAGTGTGAGTTAGGGGTGGGTGAGGGACCATGCCTTTTAAATAGAAAAATAACATAAGGAAACCAGACATCATAAAATCTGAACTTACTGTTAAATTATAGGTGATCATTAACCATGAAAACAGTTCTTTGGTATTTTTAAAAATTGTACATTTAAAATATGATTAGATCTGCCCCCAAAAAAGTGATTTAAAACCTTTAAGAATACACCTAACCTATGTAAAAAGTGACATCTGTATTTATGAAGAGGTACAAAACACTTTCACACTGATTTCAGAGAAATGTTAAGATGTTAGAAAACATTTTTAAGACAATTGAATTCATATTCAACATTAAATATGGCAAGCAAAAACAACTCAAAAAGGCACACTGAGAAGTTAGGGCATTTTTTTTGTTTGGTATATGAATATCCATCATTTAAAAATGAATAACTGCATTGTCATAAACAAGTTTGAAATCTCAGAATCAGAAAAACTAAGATTTCCTTGTCAGAAAGAGGACAAGACCGAGAGAGAGAGAGAGAGAGAGAGAGAGAGAGAGAGAGAGAGAGAGAGAGAGAGAGAGAGAGAGAGAGAGAGAGCTATGATGCTAGGCAAACTATTACAACAACTCCCTAGAAAGGACTAGGTAGAGGATCTTCCTCATTAGTTTTAAGCCTAGTAAAACACTTTTTAATTGATGTTAATACTCAGTGTTGGAGAGATTAGTCTCTGATGATTTCTGAATAGGATTTTAATTCCTTTGAAGAGCAAAATGGATTCTTGTGTTTTCTCTATTTTATTCCTTCTCCTATCACTTGCCTATCACTGCCAACTTGTGTATTTTTTTCTTTTGGATCTAAGTATCAGTCTATCTGCCTTTATCTTTTCCCCACCCCCAATCTGTCTCTCTGCCTTCCTTTCTCTCACTTTCTAGCTTTCTCTTTGCCTCTATTTCTGTCTCTCTCCTCTGACCCCCCACACCTATTTTAATCATTATTTCCTCATTTTTCTGTATTTCAAGGAGATGTGGGCCCTTTTTTAAACCAAGATATGAGTTGAGGATTACATTGCTTTCTTCCCTTTGATTTAAACCAATGTACTTTAATGAAACCTTCAGAAAGTATCACATCACTTCTTTTCCTTCTCCCAACACTGCACTCATCACCTCTATGATGAATTTCCAGGTAGGGATAAGGGGAAAAAATACAACCAATAAACACCAAAAACTTCATCTTAATGATATATAGAGGGGGACAGACCATTCCAGCAATACTGTTGTTGAAATTCTCAATGAAGTATTCAGATACAGTTTTCTGGACACCCCATTTTCAATACTGTTCCAGGAAGTTAGCTATAGCTCTTTTCTTCTCCAATGACTTTTTTCTAGTTAATATTCATTGACATATTGCCACCTCTGCAGCTTATTTGTGCACCTGCCCTCACAAGCAAGCATCAACAGACAATGACCTTTTGGAAATCAAGGCTCACTGCCTTGTACAGGGAATCATCTTGGAAGGAAAGATAAAAGTTGTTTCTGCTTTGTTAACCTCACAGATCTGCAGGTTTGCTAAGACCGCAGCAATCAGTGCTTCACGGGTTATGAACAAAACTATGCAGAAGAGGTGGATAGCTGCGTACTCTTTGATTTGACTGCCAGGCTTCAAAGCTAGACTTAGGAACATTGGTAAGTTGACTTCCCCTTCATCCTGAGCTTTTCCCCCAAACACACACACACACACACACACACACACACACACACACACACACACA
>NW_027187378.1:19019666-19024363 GCF_028583685.1 Petaurus breviceps papuanus | reverse complement strand
CACACACACACACACACACACACACACACACACACACACACACACACCCACACCACATGTCCTTGTTCTGCTCCACTGAAAGTCATCAAGTATCTAAAGGATATAACGATATCGAAAAGGAAAAAAAAGGCATTGTGTGAACCGAAGACACTTAGCCCCATTACAATTCAGAAAAGAAAGGAAAAGCATTTCAACTAGAATTACGGTGTTTAAACTGGCTCAGGGTGAGGGATGTTCAAGGAAATAACCTGGCCAGAGTATGTCTTGCATGGACCAGCAATATCTCTGTCTCTCTCTTCACCCTTCCTACAAGCTGATCCCTGCACCACCTCTAGATTTGAAAGTCCCAGTTAAAGAACAACCTGTTCAAATTAAACCCAGAGAGACAGAGTAAGAGATAGATTAGGAACTTCTTTTTTTAATCGCAGTACTCTGTACAGGTATAGGCACAGGTAAGACCCTGGAGTGCAGGGGCTGGTGCAGCATAACCAGTGAGTGCTCGCTTAAAGAGCCTTCAATGGTTTGCAGGTCCCAGGAGCTCCTAAGATCAGGACAGCTCCTAAGGAGCCTGGCTTCTGACGCTGCACAAAGGGCAAGCTGCCAGTCTGTTCTGCCCGTGGGTGGGAAACAGGACTGAGCTGGCAACCGGGGACTCTCCGGCCCCCGGTGCCAGTTAGGAATCCCCAGTCCTATTACCCTTCCCCATATTCACTTCTCTGCTGTCCCAGTCTTGGCTCCTTTCTCTACCCTGTCCTAGTTCGATCTCACCATCTCTCACAGACTCTGGCTCAGCACATATAGCTCCTCTCTACTATCTCCTGTCCCATTTGGTTTTATATCCCGTGGCAATCTCAAACTACTGCCCACCCCCAACCCATGACCCATTCATGTACCTTCAACCCCAACCCCTGACCCCCAGCGAATCGATTTCAGACCCACCACTACCCACTACACACAACAGGCAGGACTACACCTCTCCTTCTCTCCTAACGTCTCGATCTGAACAGAATACTCAAGGGGAACACAATCACCCAGTTCCCAGAGCTCTCCCAGGATGGTTGGTAGGGTGCCAGGCTGCAGCGCTGAGACTTCACCACCACCTCCAGCCCCTGCTCTGTTTATAACACACTGGCAGTACCCTTTCTGGGGATCTGGCGACCGATGTAGGAGGTTGCCCACCACAGAGCATCTCCACTTTTTAATCACGACAATCTGCACTTACCCAGACGCCACATCCACAGTTCTTTCCCCTCAGACCTGGCGCTCACAATTCCGGACTCAGCTCAGTGTTACCCGCTCCGACCTAGTAAGGCTAGTCCAACCACTGGGCACGCTTTTTATCCCACCAGTCCGAGGCTCTCAGGTAGAGAGGAGGGCAGGTCTGTGTATCCCCCGCCCTCTCCCAGCATCCCCCCCCCCCCCCTTCCCCCCCCCCCACCCCTTGTCTTTGCAGCCACAGACCTGTGCGGCAAATGAGGGGGTGGGAAGTGGGGACTTACCTATGGGGAACAAGGTGACCCAGCAGCTGCACCCCAAGGCAACCAGCGGAGCGCAGGCAGAGAACAGAACCTCGCCGACGCCGCTCCCCTACAGAATGCCGGGGCACGCAGGTCAGTGCGACGCCCCGCTCTTCTGATCTCCCACGCGAGCTCTAAGCCGGCTCCCTGCGAGGGCAGCGGCCGCCTCTTTCTGGTTTCTTTACCCGCACCCGGAGCCCTGCGCCGCCCCGAGCGCCACAGGGAGCCCCGGGCGCGGGGCAGCAGCTTCTCAGGCTCTTGGGAGCCCTGAGAGGGTTGATAGAAGAGGCGGGGAAAGAAGCTAGTATGGGGCTTTTAGAGAGGTGGAGCGAAAAGAACCCTCCCTTTCCAAGCTCACAGGGAAAGGAGGGTGGGTTCACAATCAAGGAGCTTGGAGCCCAGTTGGTGCCTAGCGCGAGGGATGGACGCTGTGTACGCCTCTCGGCTCAGAGAGCATTGTAACGTGTGTGCCCAAAAGGACAGCTGCCCGGCTCCCCAGGAGGTGGAGGAGAAGGAAGGAGAAGAAAGCAAAAGCAGCCCCAACCCCTGCACTACAAACGGCAGCCAACTTTGCTTCTGCAGCGGCCAGGGATCTGGGAGGTCAGTCGGGCTGCTGCCGCTGCTGCTGCTGCTGCCTCCCCACCCTGTGGCGCTCCTGACACCCTGTAGCCGCTGCCAGCCCCTAGCGCGAGCTCTAAGGCAGAAATGCAAAACGGGTGGCTGGAAATATGAGGGCGGCAGAAGCAGGAGGAAAAACAGATCTCAGACTAGGTTGACAGGAATTTACCGCCCTGCACTGGAAAAAGGAGGCTCCCCTTGGTCCTAAAAACATCCTGTCCTCATACACTTGGTACTGAGCACCCTACAATAGCCCCATCCAATTCACCAATATATGCTTCTGACTGTTGGCCAAATTAACCCAGAGTTGAACTTGAGCACCACACCTAGGACATTCTAAAACGAAAGATAGGGAAGAGCTATCTATATTCTCCTTACCTGCTGTTCATAAGCTGTATTTATAAAGTAACAGTGGATTTTATGAATCTGGAAGTAACCTTAAAGGTCATATAGTCCAACCCTTCTACCAATGAAATAATCGTTTCTTCAACATCACTGAAAACCTAGGCATGGCACATGAAAATAACTTAACTTCTTTTACTACTGATTTTCCTCTGTGATGTTCAGTTTTTTGTTGGTTTGTTTTCTCTTTTGGTCTTAGTGAAAGTCTATAAAGTCTACAAACTGACTCTGGTATAGCCAGTTGGCCTTTTGATACCTGCTGAACTGAGGTCAAGGAAAAGGATTATGAAATTCATAACCATGAGGCATAAGTGTTGGGCAAGGATATGGAAGTCTGTTTTCAAAATCATGGTTACTGGGCTCAGCCTGCCTTTTGCTTTAGTGTTCAACCTGCTACCCAGTTTTCCCAAACTAGCTTTCCAAGAGGAAGCTGACAGCAGCAGCAGAGACTTTGTTTTCTACCCAGAGCTGTTTCATTAAACCCAAACTGCATCATTTGTCTTTTTATGTCTTATGTCTCCTGTTAGATTTTGAATTCCTTGAGGAAAGAACCCTGTTTTGTTCATTATATGTCCCACAACACCCAGCCAGATGCCTTGAACATAATAACAGCAACAACAATAACATGTCTAGCACTTTACAGTTTCCAGTGTACTTCCCACACAATCCTGGGAGGTATTTTGAGAACCATTACCTACATTTTAAAAAGAAGAAATTAAGGCAGGGAAAGGTGAAGTGAGCTGGACAGAATTGAGCCAAGGTTTCCTGCTTCCAAGTTGAACTTAGTTTTTGATTAGATGAGGCTCAAGGGACCTGTCTAGGGAATTATCAGGGGAGGAAATTTCTTTCACCAAGACCCGTGGACATCTTCCCTGTAACTTAGAGTCAGAGTTGCCTGAGAACACTTCAATATATATAAGATGTATGTGGTGGAGCTGGGATTTGAAATCAGTTTTTTCCTCACCGAAAAGATAGCTCTCCACTAAACCATGCCTTCGTCAAATTCTTCTTGCTCTAAAGATCCGTAAATATTTATTCACTTCAATTCAACTGACAAGTTAGACTATCCTCATCATAAAATTTAAAAAAAAATTCTAGTTTCACACTGGCATTTCATCCCAAATAGCTTATTATTGCAAATGGACCACTATTCCATATCCCACTTAGTCTTATATCCCACACCAGTGCCAAACTATGTCCTATTCCCATCCCATTCAAGTAATCTCACTCCCTCACCCCGTCTAGTCACTTTCAGATCCACAACAATTCACTACAGAGCAGTACATGATTCCATCTCTCTTCCTCTCCTAATGTCTGGGTCTAACCAGAATATGCAAGAAGAATTAAAATGGGACAAGGGTTTCTCCTACTGAAATTCCCCAAATGATTATAACACCACAGCCAAAGATTCAATAAACATTTGTTAAATACCTACTACCTGCAAGAAATTGTAGCACATTTACATAATTAAACAAACAGTATTTATTAAGTACCTACATTGTGCAAGGCACTGTCAAACATTTAGATAATACAAATTCTGCATTTGAATATTCAGATACAATTAATGCTCTTCATCATATTAGGCACTTTGGAAAGAAGTTGTGTAGACCTGGCCTTGGCCAAATTCCCCATCTGCTTCCTTAGTCTCAATTTTTACCTGTGTGATCTGAAATTTTTGGACTGGATAATCCCTACTAGTTTTGTGATTTTTTTTCCACTTCTCTGGGTTGAGATTATTGTTTGAGGGTTTTTAGATTATATTGCCAAAACCCCCAGGAGATGCCTTGAATTATTTTTTTTTCATAATCTATGATGGGGTGTAGGTAAAATTGCCAGGTATGCTGTGGAAGGAGAAAGAGAGAGAGAGAGAGAGAGAGAGAGAGAGAGAGAGAGAGAGAGAGAGAGAGAGAGAGAGAGAGGGAGAGAGAGACAGAGAGAGAGAGACAGAGAGAGAGAGACAGAGACAGAGAGATAGAGAGACAGAGAGAGAGACAGAGAGACAGAGAGACAGAGACAGACAGAGAGACAGAGACAGACAGAGAGAGACAGAGACAAAGAGAGACAGAGAGAGACAGAGACAGAGGCAGAGACAGAGAGAGAGAGAGACAGAGACAGAGAGAGAGACAGAGACACAGAGAGAGAGACAGAGACACAGAGAGA
>NW_027187378.1:18942705-19019656 GCF_028583685.1 Petaurus breviceps papuanus | reverse complement strand
ACACAGAGAGAGAGAGAGAGACAGAGAGAGAGAGAGAGAGAGAGAGATAAATGATTACACAATTACCATGTGTCAGGCATTATACTACTTCTTAGGGACCTAAAACAGAGATAGAATGATAATCCTTGCCCTCAAGGAACTTACATTCTAATGATGGAAGATAAAATATAAAGGGGAGTTAGAAAAGAAAAGGGACTAAGATTCATGCTGTGGAGCCTGCCATAAAGTGACATGGAGGCTTAATTGTGATCAAGATAATTCACTTGAAGAATGTCACATCCTAGGGATAGAGCTCAAGCTTCTGGTGGGGACTGTGTAGGGAAGATGGACATGATAAGCTTGAGTGGAGACAGCATGGTATGGAGATCACACAAATTTGGACTAGATGACTTTTGAGGACCCTGTCAAATCGTGTAATATGATTCTATGTGCTTTTTTCCACTAGAACTAGATGAAAAGGAAAATAGTTGGCAAGGTTAGAGCAATAGCAGCACATTCATATAGCACTTAACAGAATCATAAATTTAGATTCCACTTTCTATGAATCATTTCATTTGACGCTTACAAGACTTATCTGTATTTTATATATAAAGAGTCTCTAGCTCAGAGAACTTAAGTGATTTCACCAAAATCACAGAGAGGACTCAGGACTGGAACCTAGAACCCTGATTTCCATTCTAGTGCTATTGGTAGTATACCCTAGTGCAGGGGTGGGGAACCTGTGATCTCAAGGCCACATGTGCCCCTCTAGGTAATCGTTGGGGGCCCTTGGGGTGAGTCCAAGGGTATTTTTTCTGTGAAGTTCAGACTCAGCACTTGAGGATCTAGAGGGCTACATGTGACCTTGAGGTTGAAGGTTCCCCACCCCTGCCCTATGTGATAGTAATGGAACATAAAGATCCCCCTGTATTGGCTTGGTTTTCAAATTGATTGTGTTAAAACCCAGAGCTTATTAATCCCACCTGTGGGATGGACTTGTTGATGTGAAAAGAGAGTCCTGAACTGGGAGGAGCTGGTAACATAGATTTGGAGAGACAAGAGAGAGGCAGAAGAACTTTTTGGAAGCAGCACCTCGTGGAGGCAGAGACTGAGAGAATTGCTGGGGGCCACTTTGAATTGCCCTGGACTTTTGAGACCTGCTGGTACTTTGTCTGTCTGTTTTGATGTTGTTTTGCCAGATTTGTCCACTGGTGAAAGACAGTCCTGTTGAAGAAGTCCTGGAACCTGGCTGTTGGCTAAGAGCTCCTGAGACTGTCCTGCAGACAGAGAGTGAATACTGTCCACTGGTGAAAGACAGTGCTGTTGTTGCAGGGGTCTGGAGACTGTCCTGCAGACAGAGTGAATACTGTCCACTGGCGAAGAACAGTGCTGTTGTTGCAGGGGTCTGGGAAGCTTTCTGTTGGTTCAGAAGCCCCGAAGAAGGATTTTCTTGTTGTATGTTTACAGAAATCCTGGGACAGGGTTTTGCTAATGTTTTCAGGGGTTCTAGGACTGTTCTGCAGACAGAGGATGAATTAATGAAGAGACTGGCAATGTATCTTGTGGCCTTGCTAAGCCTTGTCTCCCCAGGAACTAAGATTGCTGAGAACTTGCCTCCTGTCAAGATGAAGAAAAGACCTCCATTTGGATATTAAGTGCTGTGCTTAAACTTGATGTAACTCTGGAGTAGATTCAATTGTGATCCAGGGGTGGGGAACTTTTGACCTTTTTGTGCTCTGTGATTGAACAAATGAATGTACTTTACTTATGTTTGGAAACTAATCTCCATTTGAGAAGAGGGGCTTTGTGGTGGACTAAATGAAGGTACAGCCTAGGGGTGGAGTAGTATTTAGAACAGGGACTTTGTAATTGATTGAATGAATGGAAGGAACTGGGGTCGGGGGTAGTACTTGGAGATTACTTAATCACACTTAGTAAATGCTGTATTTTGAATGATGTCATGTTTTGATCTTCTCTGTTCTTGGTTGGTCACTGAATCAAATGGAGAGCACCTATGCTGGTATTTTGAACCTTGGGAAGTTGCCTTTGCTTGGCATTACAGTACACCCTAGTACTTCTTGATGGGAACAGATTCTGGGAGAATAAACATAAAAATATAGAAAGTATTTGTTTGGGAAGGGAAGTGTCTCAGCAATTTGATCATAGATGTTCTCTAAGATGAAAGACCTTAGGATCATAGAGAAGAAAACAGGGCAAAAATTGGAATGAGGGAGGGGCTTGTCATGTACTTTTTCTAAGGAAATAAAGGAGAGTGACAAGTACTAGATTTCTATAATAGAAAGGTGGGGGAAGAATAGAAGAGTAAAAATAGCTCACTTAGTACATTGCTGAAACACAGTTTAGGAAGTTCTTTTCTCACAGCTAGCATGTGAAGCAGGTTGCTCAGGTATCATTAACCCCATTTTACAGATAAGGAAACTGAGACCTAGTTATGTGAAATGACTGCTAGTAGCAGAGGTTTCACAGTTTTTTTTCCTGACACAGATCAGTGTTCTGTCCACTACACCAAGTGCCTCCGAGAGTAGTGAACCACTGATGATAACTTTAGCTATTCCCAATAGTCCATACTTGAGTTCACTCATTCATTGATTCAATTAATGTTGAGTCTCAACTAAAACAAAAGCTTGACAGTAAAGCTTAGCCAAAGGTTGGGGGCTGAGGGACTTTAGGAAAATCACTGAATCAGTCTGAACCTCAGAACCATCATTTTCCAAATTAAATGGAACCAGAGATGGAGATTGAACAAGGTTAAGTTCTAACATCTCCTCCAGCTTGAACATTCTTTGATTTTGTGGTTTTACTACACATATACCATTGCAGGAGTTTCAAAGAAGGATCATTTATGGATTCAGTGTTGAAGAGACCAGGCTAGATCAGAATACAATTATACTGAAGATGTGAAGATGACAACAGAGAGAGACAGAGACAGAGAGACAGAGACAGATAGAGACAAACAGAGTTAGTCAGAGAGACAGAAAGAGACAAAATAGAAATATAAAAACAAATTTAGAAAGAAACAGAGAGGCAGAGGTATTGTTATAAGATCTACTTAATGCTATGGAAAATCATTTAGTGACTCCATCTTAATTCATCTTCAAAATAACCATATTATACATATTCCCCCTAATTTCCCATTTCTATAATGATTTTTGTTGTGTGCTTCATTACTCCAACTTCCTTTCCCTATCCCTCACTTTTCTCTCTTTCTCTCTCTGTCTCCCTCTTTTTTTCTCTCTCCCTTTCTCTAGATAGATAGATCTACATATATATATATGTTTATATATATATATATATATATACGACATATATGCATGCATACACACACACACACACACACACACATATATATATGTTTAAAAAGTCAATAAATATTGACAAAATAAAGTACTAAGTAAGACTATGAGGAAACATCTTCAATGTTAAGGAATTCAAGAAATTTGTATACTGATAACTTCTAGACTTTTTGAGATACTGCAAAGGCCAATCCAATTAGATATGGAAAAAAAATGTGAAACAAAAAGAAGGAAAGCTCTCAGCTCATTAATGTGAGTAACTGAGGAATAGCCTACATCCATTGGGAGAGAAGGATAACATTTGACTAAATGTTAAGTCAACCTCCATGAAATCTTGAAGAAGGGAAATGATGGAATGCACAATAATTTTTCTAATACTAACCTTAATAGGACCCTCTAACAATCCTAATTAGAAACACTTTTTACTTCAAGTTTGGGATGAAGAAGAAGAAAGTATGTGTAGAAAGGAGTCTTGAGGAGGGAAAGTCCAGGCAAGAGAAATGCTTCAGAATAGTTCTTGTCTATGTTTATGTCCCTAATGAGTATGTGCTCCCATGAGAGATGTAATGATTTTAAAGTCATTAATGGCATAGCATAATTTCTAATATACATATGCCTATATATGTTTATAAATGTGTACATTTATGTGAAATATATATTATATATTTATATTTATTTATCAATACAAAGTAAATTCAGAATAATTGATGGGAAATCATTAGTACCAGAGTGGGAATCAGGAAATGATCCTTATGGATATGGAATTTTAACTAAACTTTGAAGGTAGCTAGGGTTTCTAAGAGGGGAAATAAGAAGCAAGCATAGTCCAGTTATGGGTGACAGCCTGTGTGAAGGCTCAGAGACAAGAGATGGGATATGTTATACAATAGATATTTGTTTTTGTCTAGTGTTTTTCACATAATCTGACTATGTGACCCCCTTTGGGGTTTTCTTGGCAAAGATACTAGAAGAGTTTGTGATTTCCTTCTCCAGCTCATTTTACAGATGAGTAAACCGATGTAAACAGGGTTAAATTATTGGCCTTGGGTCACATAGCTGCTAATTATCAGAGGCTGGATTTGAACTCAGGTCTTCCTGCCTCCAGGCCCAGCACTGTACTAGCTATTCCATCTAGCTGCCCTTATAAGGAATAGTAAAGAAAAAATTTAGCTGGACCCTAGAATGCAAAAGGTGGAGGTAGTTTATAATAAGCCTAGAAAGATAGATTGGGAGCAGTTTGTGATAGACTTTAAATAACAAAAAGATAATTTTGCATATTATCCTTGAGGCAATAGGGAAACACTATAGCATATGGAGCACGGGGAATAACATGGTTAGACCAATGCTTTAGAAATCTCAGTTTGGCATCTGTGTCAAGTGCAGCTAGGTAGTTCAGGGGATAGAGCATTGGGCTTGGAAACAGGATGACTCACCTTCCTGAACTCAAACCCGGACTTAGACTCTTCCTAGCTGTATGATCCTGGGCAAGTCCTTTAACCCTGTTGGCCTCAGTTTCCTCATCTGAAAAATCAGCTGGAGATGGATATGGTAAATCACTCCAGTATCTTTGCCAAGAAAACACCAAATGGCAATCTGAATGGTCAGATATGACTGAATGACAACAACAACAACAAAAAGGCTAGATCAAGTAAAAGAGAAACTTAAAACAGGGACATAAGTTAGAAAGACCAATTCACTATATTTCTTTCAACCAGTAATAGACTGAAAACCAAGCATACAATTACTACTAACATTAGGGATATGGCTCCTTTCCACCATGATGTAGAATGTGATACAGATAGGACATCTAGATCCTCCTGGAACATAACTAGCAGATATTTTAGCATCTTGCCCCTGTGAGTCATGTGAACATACTACGTCAAGAACAAATTGTTCAACAGTCTTGTCACAAAGCGAATTTTAAATTCCTTGGAATTAGGAGATGTAAACTCTGTGTTCTTCCACATTTCAACCTGTATTTAAGATCATTTAAAGTTGTGCTTAAATAAATCTTTCATACTACCTTCTTTAGAATATCTTAAAATCAGTGAATAGAGCACAGGCCCTGGAGTCAGGAGGACCCGAGTTCAAATCCAGCCTCAGACACTAACACAAAAACTAGCCGTGTGACCTTGAGCAAGTCACTTAACCCCAAATTGCCCTCCACAAAGCAAAAAAAAAAAGAGTATCTTAAAATTAACTCCATAGAAATTCTGGGTACATGTTGTGGTATATTAGCTATCTGTAAGACTGCAGAACAGTAATAATCCTTTGAGAAATATGTCTCAACTGAAAGATGGGCAATGATTCCTTTGAAGATTACTAGAGAAAAAAGAAAGTCTAAAAAGATTTCTCTCTAATGGCATGGTCTTAGCACAGTAGTGTGAAAATGGGCAAAGCATTTTGAATTAATCCTTACGCAGTATACTAGAGTGCTACTATCCTTTTTTCCCCCCGGAAACAAGACAGTCTGCATTCACATTGTTTTACAAAAGAACTGCAGCTATACCATAATGAGAAAATTTGGGGTCCTAAGTATTTAAGCACATCATTAATTATTTGCATGATTTCTGGCATTTTCTTTAAAAGCTAAGAACTGGTGTTCAGCCCAAGAAGAATATTTTTGCTGCATTTGCTTTTTTTTTGCTGTAGAAGATAGCAAAAATAGTTGTATTATAAAAATAACTACATGTACTGTAATTTTGGAGGTTGTATAACTGGAGAAGAAACAAAAAGGTAAGCTTTTTGGTTTTTGTCCTGCTCGGTTTATTTTACAAATCTCAGGACAAGAATATATCTTAAACATTCAGGAAAATATAGTGACAGGTGGCCTACTCCAAAACTGGCCTCTCTCATGTTGCAACATTGAATATATTATACAACAGTCATGCAAATGAGCACTGTCCCATATAGGTCCAAGTCCCAATAGATAAAAATCATATACTCATCGGACAATAAAGAGCTCTAGAGGCCCTTTAGACTGTGGACATTTGGGACCTATAATAGTAGAATAAGAAACATTGCAGGGCAGCTCAGATCACAGGACCTGAAAATTAGAAGAGACTTCAGAGGAAATCTTGACTGATCCCTACTTGATCAAGATTCCCTTAGATTAGATTAAAAATTTAAAAATAATTCATTTCATTGCATTTTCTAAAATTGGCCATTCAGCTTCTATTTGATGACATACATCCAGGGACCAGTTTTTTCCAGGGAAGCCCTTTTCATTCCTCATGGCTTTAATTGTGAGGAAATTGGAACTTACTAAACTGACTTTGGCTTCTCTGTAATGCCCACCCACTGCTCCTAATTTTGCCTTTGAGACCCAAGTAGTAGAAGTCTAATCCTTTTTTCTAAATAACAGTCCAAATACTTCAAGACTCTTCTGAATTGAAGAAAATAAGATATTAGCAGTGAAGGTTTTTTTTTTCTGTTTGCTCCTCTTAATTGAATAGCTAGGATTCACCCAAATCTATTCCCATAATCTACAGATATGATTCCCTAACCAAAACCTGTACAGTCTATGGAGGAGCAGGCAAATATTCACTGGACGTCCGTAGACTGACTGTCCAACAGGTTCCATACAGTACTTTCTGCCTCAGTAACTGCCTGTCATGCCAGCGTTTACCAAAAAGTAACATTTGCTGGTTGATGGTACATCTAGTTAAATGCATCTCTATCTTGACCTTTCCCTAGTCTGCTAGTTCACGAACGCAAAATGAAGATGTTGCTAGGCAAAATACTCAGAAATATGAGAAGACGATCCTACTCAATGAATCACTGTTATTTTTTCTGTCATTGTGTGCAATACTTTGTCCATATCACTTCTACTCACATGACCATTACCCTACTCCAAACTCTTATACTCCCTTGTCTGAACTATTGCAATAATCTACTATTAGGGTCCTTTCCTCCAATCTCTTTTCTCTCCAAGCCATTCTGCATATAGATGGCAAATATATAGTCATAAATCTTTATTCTGACCATGTCCCTCATCTTCTCAGGAGCTTCAATAGCTTTCTTTTGCTTTTAGAATAACAATTTTTGTTTGATATTTAAAGTCCTTTATACTAGAGCTCTAACATCTCTTTTCAGAATTAATTTACCTTACTTTCCGTCATTGAAGTACACTAATTTATAGTTTTATTGGTATATTTTCTTTTCTTATATACAATATTCCCTCTTTTGTGTCCACATCTTTGAACAAAAATTTATCACTTGTTCCTGAAAAATCCTCTAATTCTTGATAATTCCAGTTCTCTTAAAGTATTAGTTCAAGTTCCAGAAAGGGTGGAGTGGAGAGATCTTTGTTCTTTTGGTTTTAGGCTTTAGAAGGGGTCATAGCCACATGTCAGGGATGTGTGGCCAATAAGATAGAGGACAGGGCCTCTAAACCTTCTACAAAATAGTTACATTCAAGATTCTGAAGTTCATGCTGTCATATGCCAATATCTCTCTTCTACCTTGATCTCCATATACTACCCAATTTCTTTAAAATTTAGGGGTGATAGAGCAAGTTTATGTAGAGAGGAAAATTGCGTTCCAGGGTGATGATGTCTCCTTGCATCCTGTGCTTGAACTCCCCTGGGTGTACCTTTGACCCCAGGCCCTAAATATGAACACAGCGAATTTAGTATGTCAGACGCAGGTTGTATCTCCCTATCCTCTGTCCTCTTTATGAAGAGATAAAGGAAAATACCGAGAAAAACAATGATTACGGTTCCCGTTAGATGCCCCTCTTTCTAAAAAGTGACCAGCCTTGTAGCTCCAATCTCCTATACCATTCCTAGAACTTACTAAAGAAGGGCAGGTATCTATTTACATATTCATTTGAGCCATGTCTGGACAAATCCATGTGGATACACATACAGACTATATAATATGTATACATATATATGTATATCCACACACATATAAACATACACATATATATGTGTGTGTATATATATACATATATATAGTCTTTATTTACCAGTTTGTCTGTTGTTTTCCTACATTAGAATATAAACTCAGTCAAGAACTTGAAAGAGAGTAAGTGCCCATCAACTAGAGAATGTTCAAACTATTTTTGATATACAAATGCAGTGGAATATTACTGTATTATAAAAAATGATGAGTATAATGAATACAGAGAAAGATGGAAAGATTTACAAGCAGAGTGAAGAAGAGCTAATAAAACAATGTGCCCAATGATTGCAGTAATGTAAATGGAAAGAATAATCACCAAATGATTTAAATTGAATGTCATAAAATTACAATGAACAAGCATAATCCCAAAGAGGAGATATGAACAGACATCTCTCTCACACTCTTTTGTAGAGATAGGAAGTCCTTAGGGATGGAGCATTGCATAAAATTTAATAATATTTTGATGCATTGGTCATTTTTGCTGATTATTTTTCTCTTCTTCCTATCTTTAAAAAACTTATAAAATCTGTTATATGGGGGTGACAGTAGGAAGAAGATAGATGCAGGAGTCATTTAGAAAAGATACAAGTAAAACTTATTTTTAAAAATACTATCTTTGAAAGCAAGGGCTTTCAACTTTGTGTTTGTAACCCCAAGACCTAGTGCAATGCCTGGTATGTGGTAGGGACTTAGCAAATACTTTTTGAGTTTAATTAATGTTTTGTAAAGGTCTTCATTCCTATGCCCAAATTTGATTGTCCTTTGTTCTCAAAGAGGACCATATAACATCAGGAAAGTGATGTCATGACTTATAAGCGAATTGGATTTAAGTGAGGCAGGTCTGTGCAGAGTCATCTGGGTCTAGTGGCAAGATCAAATTCAAGATGACTACAGATGAATCCAGATGCAGGAGAAGACCTTGGCCTTTTTAAGTTAAGTTCTTTCTGAGGTTTCAGTTTGACTGAGGTAATACCCATTCAGATAAGCAAGAAATGAGCAAAGAAAGGACTCTTTTACCTAGTCAAAAAAAATAATCTGGCTCCCTGGGAGCCCGGGCCCTCCTCCCTGGGCCAGCCTCACCATGTCCCTCCCTTGGTCTCTGAGCAAGTCCTCTGCCTTAGTCTCTCCAGACCCCTTAGCTGCCCTCCCTCTGCCCTTCATACTTCCCCACTTCTTGCAAGTCTCCCGGCAGATGGAGGGAAACCTCAGTAGTTATGCTTTTTGAACTTTGACATTTTTATTCAGTTCATAATTAAATAAAAGGTAAATTGCTAAAAAAAAAAATAATAATCTGGAAAGGGAAACTCCTCGGGGTTTCTGGCCAAAATAGAAACAATTACTATTTACACTCACAATGAACCATTAGGACCCAAACAATGACCAAATGAGGCTTGGGCTAGGACCTGTTGCTGGCCAGTCAATGACAGCCAGAATGATTTGCTTTTAGGGCATGGTCCTTAAAGAAATCTAGCTAGCAAACCCCAAGACATCTTTTGAGGTTTCAACAATTGATCAAAATTTACATTTCTTTGGGCAGAGCAACTGTAGGTAAGGGTATGATACCTTATGTGGACAGAGGGAAAGGACAGAAGGATAAAAAGAGGGAGGGAGGAAGGGAAAGAAGAAAGAGGGAAGGATGGAAGACCATTATTCCCGGTCTTGATATGTAAGATAGAGGTTAGTGTTATCCACATGAGTGGCCCTGAAGACTGATGTCAATATATTTGCAGAGATGCTACATGCTCCACATTTGCACTTCTTATTTCTTTGTGTTCTACTTTTCTTGGAAGCTGTTTGACAGTTAGGAACATCAGCATTTTCTTTGCTTCCTTCAGACAGTAGCAGGCTGACTCCTACAAATAGTTAGTGAATCAGTGCTTTGAATGAATTCCCTTCCTGCCTCTTCTTTCTCCCCAACATATATCAAAGCAACAGCACATCTTCAGAACACTTCGGCCAGACTTAACTGCAAAGCACTTAGCTTGGTTAAATTTATGAACATATTTGGTTTTTCAAAATCATATGCAAATATATATTTTTTAAAAAAGCTTTGAGGGGCGGCCAGGTGGCTCAGTGAATAAGTGCACCGGCCCCAGAGTCGGGATGACCTGAGATCAAATCCGGGCTCAAAGACCTAGCACCACACCCAGAAATAACTGGCCATAACTGGCCATGTAACCTTGAGAAAGTTACTTAACCCTGATTGCTTTAAAAAAAAAAAGCTTTGAGTAGCCAGTAATAATGATGAATCGTGCCTCCCTATCAAAGAACATTTCTTAGGCATATAAATGGCAACCAGTTGAGCAGTATATCTTCTAGGCAAGAAGGGAAATCATGTTTTATAGAAGAAAAAGATGGCTTTGCCTTACAAAAATACTGAAACCGCCTTCTAATTTTCATGACAATGACAGAATTCAGGACATGAAAACCAAGCTGGTTACATCTGTAGGTAGTGTTTCTAGGTGGCTCTCACTCTTACTTCCACCTCTCCTCAAATAAGAATGAGAGACTTTTTTGGCATCACCTGTTAGAGTCATTTGTCAAGAAAATGGCCCTAGTATATGCTATAAAATATGACTTCTTCCCAGTGTAAGAAAGTAATGTAAAGAAGGAGTAAGATTAGATTGCCACCAGGCGAATGTAAGTTAGAAAAGAGAGGTACATATTAGTGCTGGGAAAATTCTTTTAATAACTTTTAAAATTTTTTTGAGGGGCTATTGGTTTTAAGTGACTTGCCCAGGGTCACACAGCTATTAAGTGTGTCAACCATCTGAGGCTGGATTTGAACACAGGTTTTCCTGACTCCAGGGCCTTGCTCCATTCACTGCACCACCTAGCTGCCCCCTTTATATCAATTTTTACCACCCTGTTCATGGTATCTTTACATTGTCATTTATTTCCACGTTATTTTTAGCAGCATCCAATTCTCCCATGTCACACTGTCCTCCATTCTGCTTTTCCCTAGCCTGCTCATCTAATGAACAAAACTTCTCCCTTTCCTTAATTTTCAGCTTCCTTTTTATGCCATCTTAGTGTGTAAGTTTCTTAAAGACAAGGGTTTTCTTTTTGCTTGTATTTTTATTCCCAGCATTTAGTACAGGATTTGGCACACACAGTAAGTGCCCAAAACATATTGACTAGCTGACTTTTAAGCACTTAGTCTTTTTTGGAACTATGTGATGTATTGGAGACACGAGAATTTAAGGAGACTTTTAGAAAATTATCAGTAAAAGAATCCCAAATTTTCTTAGTCACGAAAGCTTCTGTTCAAGTAGGTTGACTTCCAAGTCATAAGTAGGAAACTGAAGTTAATATTTCTAATTTTGAGAAAACTACTCACTAAATTCATATGTAGCTATATGTCATACCAGCAGTATTTTTAAAATGTAGCTATATTAAATTCTTCCTAAGTCATTAAGAACATGGTATTATGGAGGCTGACTTTTTAGCCCAAAGAATAAATTAGAATTTTCAGCTGCTAGTACAACATCATTAAATTTCCAGGTTTCTTTTTACTTGAACTCTGGAAATAATTTCAAGAATTTCTGATTCCCAAAGCTGATTCAAAGATCTGGAATGATAGCTTTGGAAATGAAAGCTCTGTAGAAACTAACTGCAGATTCCCAAGGACAACTTTGTAGGTTCTAAGTGAAGCGAGGACACATAAAGCTTGATAGGAGCCTATCCTCGTCATGAATGGTTCTACCCTAAAAGTGTCAGGAATCATTGAGAGCCCAGTTGCTTTCTGTGATTGTTTTAATGATTGTTGAGTATTTTCTAGTGCTGCCTATTCCAGTGACATTCGTATATCTGTACTTTCTTTATCCATTCAAACAGCCAAAGCTAGCCAACCAAAGGATTCTTTGAGTCTTGCTATAGTAATTTACTATATATATTTTAAATTACCATGTTTTTCCCTACCCAATGAAATGTAAATTCCTTTGTAGTAGGGGTTGTCTTGTTCTTGACTTTGCATTTTCAGAATGCAATACCATTCTTTATATACAGTAGATGCCTAATAAATGCTTACTGAATTGAATTAAACCTATCAGTATAATAAAGAATTTGAAGGTAGAGACTATTTTCTCTTTTTCTTTGTATCTCTGGTGATGTGTATAGTGCCTGTCACATATTGTATAATAAATGCTTGATTGATTGTCCTAGAAAGTTTCCCTAAATCCCATTTATTCCAGGAACTTTCTTAGATGGAAAATGAAGTCAGTACTCAGCATCAGTTCCCACCATGCTTATCTTTTATGTACATAACACTATTTGGTCTGTATTGTGGAGACAACAATCTCCTCTGGTATGGATGGTAGGTAGTATAAGGTGCCCTAATCATAAAGATATGCTGAACTGATTCCCAGATTTCCCAATATTTTCATCTCTATTACATATTCTGATTTTCTACTGTCTTTAAAAAGGAAACCACTGGAACTGAATTGTGAAGTTCATGCATAGTAATGACAGATTAAAGTTCCAAGGGGAATCTGTAATTGATGCATCCTTTTGCTCCAGATTTAATGAATGACAACACTCAAAGTGCCTCAGTTGTTGTATCTGCAAAATGAAAAAAACACATTTCTGTCTCCTAACTTAATACCCAAGGGTGTTTCAAGAATTAATGAGATGGCACTTTTTCCCATATAGCACTGTGAACTCAGCAAGAAGAAACATGTGATATAAATAGAGAAAATACAAGTAATATAAACTGGATTCCTGGTGCCAATATCTTGATGAACTGGGTGTCCCTTAAGATTAAAGCATGGACACAAAATACATTCTACTAGAATATGAACAGTTTGGTTTTATCTAAAAATGAGCCAATTCCAGGGCATGGGACCTTTTCACTCACCATATGCTAAATTAAAGAGACAATCTAGTTGATATGGGAATTAGGAGAATGTTTAAATGATACCAGTTCTTCCCATCTTACTCTGCTAGTATGTTTCATGTTCTCCATTAATCTCTGTGAACAATAGAGTGGGGAATAGTGTGTTTGCAAGGGGGGGTGTGGGTGTGGGAGAGAGAGGGACAGAGAGGGAGAGAGAGAGAGATAGAGAGAGAGAGGGACTATCTGCACAATACTCAAATGAAACAGGAATGAATATTTAAAAAAATACTAGGTATGCAGAGGTGGGTGGGAGAACATGGAACATAGTAGTATAAGATGGGAAAAACTAATATAATTTAAGCATTTAAATATGCTTGTACACATATGTGTATACATATGCACATAAAGAATATAGATATATGTGTCTCTAATATATGCATATGTACTTATGTATACACATGTGTATATACAATATAACGTATGTGTATGTATACACACATAATTGTGCA
The DNA here is from genome assembly GCF_028583685.1 of Petaurus breviceps papuanus. NCBI lineage: Eukaryota > Metazoa > Chordata > Mammalia > Diprotodontia > Petauridae > Petaurus > Petaurus breviceps. Next base: position 19,006,112 of record NW_027187378.1, on the reverse strand, counting down.
GGAAATAATTTCAACATGAAACATAACCCCAAGCCTTCAGATAGAGTTGCATCTAATTATCCAGGACAGATCTCTAGTAAGGGTAGCCAAACAAAATCCTTGGTAATTTATTCTGATATGTAACATGTTTTTCAGACAGGCCTTTCTTTCTTCTGTTTAACCTATGCTTTTCTTTCTTCAAATTAGTCCAAGTTCTTCTTGCTCTATATTCATTGAAAATGAAGCACTATTCATTTATGTAATAAGTTTTCAGGTACTTGAAGGCAGTTATTAGGTTGCTACTCAGTCTTCTTCTGCATGAGATAAATAATCTTCATTATTTTAACCTTTTCTCCAAGGTTCTATTTTCCAACCCTTTTATCATTTTCATTTATCTATTCTGGACATCTTCCAGTTTCTCTACAACTGCATTATACTAGGGAGGCCAAAACTAAGTGGTATTTTAATGAACAATTGAGATCTTCTGATGTTGTATAAGAATGGGAAGCAGCATGGCATTAAAAGTAAAGAAAGTCCTAGCTTTGCAGTCAGAGGAGCTCAATTCAAATGCTGCCTCTGTTATTCACTGCTTATATGCCTTTAGGCAAAACAATTTACCTCTTTTTGAGCCTCAGTTTCTTCATTTGTAACATGAGGGAGTTGGACAAGATGGAGTCTAGGCCATCTTCCAGTTTAAATTTTATGATACTATGAAAAATAATTGTGTGGGACAGAGACCACTACCAAAAAAATCAATACAAAGACTTAGATACCTTGAAAGAAGAAATAAGTTTATTGCTTTCTCATGAGAAAGGGTACTGCCCCTTGTGGCTCTAATGGCGGCCAGGGAAATACAAATTTATTCTGGAAAGCAAGATCCTTTTATAAACTAACACCAGAACCCCCCCCCCCCCCACTCCCCTTTCACTTATCTCATTGGCTGGTCTTCAGAGGGCACAATTCATTTGTGTGAATCTTCCCCAGCAACAAAAAACAGAGACAGTTAACACAAGTTTGCCAGGAGACAAGAAAAGGTGGAAAATTTTGCAAGAGTTTGCAAGAGTACACAGTTTAGGTTGGGCGAAGATCATGCACTATACTTGCTCAGAAGCAGGATCTGAGTAGGGGGTGTTTTAGAGCACAGTTCAGTATGTGTTACAAAGTGTGGTTTTACAAGATCAGATAACTGTTATTCTATAATGTGTTTCAATAATAAAAAAATATTAAACCCTTTGAGGAGGCTTCACTTCTAAGAAATCATCCCAAACATAACGATATTCAAAAGACACATAACTGCTAACTGTATGACCATGGGCAAGTCACTTCAACTTTTTAGTTCTCAGTTTGGGTAAGATTGTATCTGAGATTCCTTTTATTCTATTTTTTAAATGCTTGAGATGTATATGATGAGAGGATATTTCAACATTCATACTTAATAAATTCTCTATTTTCTTAACTACATTATTTAGCTAATTATTTTTAATGTGGGATTTGAGGCAAACCTTGATATTCGTTTAGGCTGGCAACAGATGGAGGATGTCACATATCAATAAAATGTTACACTCTCCTTGATGTTATAGCAAAGTAAATATGCAAGATGTATAAAAATATTAAAGAGGTTATGAAGACCTATGCACCCTTCTCTCACCCCAGTTTATTGCTTTTGGGAGTGGCAAAAATGAGGACTCCTCTACTTGTACAACCTTGACAAAAGGTAAAGAAGGTTAAGTAGCTGCTCTGTCTAGGCATTTTTGGGGACGAAGAGCTATTTTTCTTTAGTTAATGTTAAAAACTAAAATGCAATAATTCATCCTTTCCTTTGGGTCATATGGCCAGCAGTATTTTTTAATTAGAAGATTTTGCAAGGGAAGGAATGTACAGAAATTTATGGCTTCAATGTCTGTTTGTTGGATGGTACCCCACAAGAGATAGGAAAGTATAAATACACTTAAGAAAATTGGGAGCCATTTAGAAAATAAATCATCAGTTGAGAATTCGAGTGAATCAGAGCAAAGGGAAACTACTTTTCCTTCAACCAAGTGACTATTATCTTTTCTTCTGTTCACTCACACTGGCTAGTTATATGTCAAAGTGGTTAGAGCACTGGGCCTGGATTAAGTTCAAATATGACCTCTAATTATTGCTAGCTGTGTGACACTGGGCATGTTACTTAGTATATGGCTGCCTCAGTCCATTCCATTGTAAAATAGGGATGATAATAACAGCAAACTCACAGGGTTTTTGTAAGGATTAAGTGAGATAATATTTTTAAAACATTTAGCATAGCACTTGCAGTGCAGTAATCGCTTAATAAATGCTTGTTCCCTTACATTCCTCTTCTCCCAGTCTAGCCTTACTTTTAATAGCACATTTTTACCCCTAGTAAGGAGAAGCTAAAGCTAAATTGCTTATTCCCCCCAGAACAAACAACAAGAAGTGACAGAAAAGTAGTTCCAATGGGCTAAGTCATGCCTTGGCATGTTGTGCTTTGCTTTTATGTACATCTCCATTTCTGAAGATTTGAAGCCAAAAATGGAACTAGAATGAAATTTGGAACTGTTCAGTCTGCCCTCAGCTATTTGGCTTCACAGTTCTCTCTTTGCTGTACTTTTCAGGCAGCTCTGGAACATACCTCTTTTTGTATCCACAGCCTTCAGCACAGAGCCTGGCACATAATAGATGCTTAATAAATGTTTATAGATTGAATGATTCATTCATTGATACCTTCTTAACCTGTTTACTACTCTGACCCAGTATCACCCACAGTCCCTTATAGTATGAAAGAAATGACTTTTTATGTCATGCCTAAAGTTGGACCCTACTCTCTCCTTTAGTTAAGGAACTTTGAGGGATATTTCCCTCCACCCCACCCCACCTACCACTTCCTCCAGGGACTATTTTTTTAGAAGACCAAAGACAGTAAATGCTAACATATATTTCATTCCCTTCCTTCCTTCTTTCCTTCCTCCCTCCCTCCCTCCCTCCCTTCCTCCCTTCCTTCCTTCCTTCCTTCCTTCCTTCCTTCCTTCCTTCCTTCCTTCCTTCCTTCCTTCCTTCCTTCCTTCCTTCCTTCCTTTCTTTTACAAAAAGACATTGTAATATTGTTGTCCAGTCATTCCTGACTCTTTGTGACCCAATACAGTGTTTTCTTGGCAAAGATACTGAAATGGTTTGCCATTTCCTTCTCCAATCAATGAAGGCAAACAAAGGGTAAGTGGCTTGCCTAGGGTCATATAGCTAGTGAATGTTTGAGGCCATATTTGAACTTCAGGCCCAGTGCTCTATCCACTGAGACACCTAGATGCCTCCTTTTTATAAAGAATATGGGAGGGGGGTGGAGCCAAGATGGTGGAGTGAAAGCAGGAACTTACCTGAACTCCTCCATGAATTCCCTCAGTAACCTCTAAACAGTGAATTTGAATGAATTTTAGAGTGACAGAATCCATTGGGAGATAGAGCGTGGCAGATTCCCAGTCCAGGAAAGTGTGTATGTTGGACTGGGCAAGAGGAGCACGGAGCACATGGGGGCTACACCAGTGTGGACCAGAGACCAGACCACAGTAGGGTGAGAGTGAACCCTGACCAGAGGCCAGTGGATTCACTCACAACAGGGGCAATTCACAGACCTCTCACTACAGGATGTAGGATATGTCAGATCTGGGTAAGAGAAAGTACAGGGCCTGTGGCAGTGACAGCAGCTTCTCCTGGGGCTATCAACCTGTAGCCTGGATGTTTAAAAATCATCTACTTGAAGGAGGCAGCTAGGTGGTACAGTGAATAGACACTGGCCCTGGAGTCAGGAGGACCTGAGTTCAAATCTGTCCTCAGATGCTTAACACTTACTAGCCCTGTGACTGGCCATATGACCTTGGGCAAGTCACTTAACCCCAATTGCCCTCCAAAAAAAAGCAAAAAAAAAAATCACCTACTTGAACTTCCAGGAACCAAGATGCTGAAGTAAACCCCACCTGTTCTAAGCTCCCTCCCTGACTCTGAAAAACCAGAGATTATTGCTCCAGTGTAAAATACTGAAATAGTGAAACCAGCAGCAGGCTTGGGAGTCCTAGAGGAAGGGTGTGACTGAAGCTGTGCCAAACCTGAAGTGAAGGGCCATGGGGTATCCCAAAAAGCCCCACATCAGCTGACCAGCAGGAGAACCTGAAGCCTAGGGGGGTAGAGCCAGCAAGCACTAACAACAGAAGGCCAGGAGTGCATTAGCACAATCAAGGAAATCTGCAGACACCAGCACTGCAGGCTATCAGCTGCTGAACCTGCCAGGGGCACAGAGCCTGAAACCTTGAAGTGGCCAGACCACCCCTCTCCCACACCTTACTCTGTGAGCCTCAGGGTAACCCAGGGGAAACACTGAGAGTCCTGGCCTTAGCCTCAGTCTAAATACCCAGAGCATACAGCACACAAAGTTAACAACCAGGCCCCTAGCTCCTAGCTTGAGAAGCACAGGTCAGAGCCCTCTGTACCCCAGAAGCAGAAATCCACTTAAAAAGACTGGAAATAGGCAATCACAATGTGCCAGAAGCAACTTTGAAAGGGAAAACCAAAGACAATTGAATCCTATTTTTGTGAACATGAGGAATCACTTTCAGGAGACACCATCAACTCTATATCCACACCTGAGAGCACAAAAGAAACTATGAACTGGTCTCAAGAAAAAAAAAAAAAAACATTCTTGGAAGAGCTCAAGAAAGATTTTAAAAGGCAAATTAAATAGATAGAAGATAAATTGACCAATTCTTTTAAAATTACATTGGCCAAAATGGAAAAAAAATCCCACTGAAGAAAACAACTCCTTAAAAATTAAAATTTGTGACCTGGGAGGTTAAAAATCTAACTGGAGAAAATACCTCCCTAAAAATGAAATCTGAATATATGGAAAAAGGAGCTTCAAAAATTAACCAAGGAAAATAATTCACTAAATATTAAAATCAGTCAAGTTGAAGCCAATGACTCTATGATGCATCAAGAATCAGTCAAGCAAAACATAAAGATTGAAAAATTAGAAGAAAATATAAAAAATCTCATTGGAAAAACAACTAACCTGGAGAACAGATCCAGGAGAGATAATCTAAGATTTACTGGTCTATCAGAAAGCCATGATGAAAAAAAAAGCCTGGACAAAATCCTCCAAGAAATTATCAAAGAAAACTGTCCTGAGGTCCTAGAACCAGAGGGTAATATAGTTATCCAAAGAATTCCCCAGATACCTCCTGAAAGAGATCCCAAATTGAAAACTCCAAGAAATATTTTAGCCAAATTCCAGAATTATCAGGTCAAGGAGAAAATACTGCAAGCAGTCAGAAAGAAACAATTCAAATATCATGGAACTACAGTCACTATCACAAAGGACCTAGCAGCTTCTACACTAAAAGACTGGAGGAATTGGAATATGATATTTTTCAAGGCAAAAGAGCTTGGACTGCAACCAAGGATCAACTATCCAGCAAAACTGAGCATAGTACTTCATGGCAAGGAGATGGCCATTCAACAAAATAAGGGACTTCCAGACTTTCCTGATGAAAAAGCCAGAGCTCAATGGAAAATTTGATCTCCAAATACAAGACTCATGAGATACATAAAAATGTAAACAAGTAAAACATACACACACGTACATACATACACACACATAACTGTGATTAAATAAGAGCAAATGTTTATATTCCTTTATGTGAAGCTGGTACCTGTCATATTGAGAATTGTATAATTATCATGACATTTAAAAAGGATAGGCATAGATAAAAGGTGTGGGTATAAATTAACTAATCTGATAAAAAAAAACCTTATTAAGGGATTATAATGGTAGAAAAGGAAAGGATGTGTAGCGACAAACACCCCGGCGTCCTCAGGGTTTGCTACAGGTTCTTGGATCTGCTTTATTAAAGGAAAGCAACTCAAAATGGGTTAACAAGCTTACTTTAATCAGTCAGACATATATCGTTTACCTTGTTCAGGGGAAAAAGGTCAGCACCCCGAACTTCAAAGCATACAGGCAGAATTATCAAGACAGAAACAGATCAAGTAGACAGATTTCCAAAATATCCAACCATTACATCCATACCCAGTCAACATCTGGGTTTCCACATCTGGGTTTTTCAAAGCCGGGGGACTCTCAACAACGGCTTCCCAGAATTCAGTTCAAATCACAGAACATTTCTCAAAGTGAGTCCCAAAACAAAGCTACACATCAGGGCTTATATAGCCTTCTCTTGGCTCAGAGAATGTGTAACAACCTTATTGACTCACTGGCCAATCAAGAAGTATCTACTGAAAAACAAGCATCCCACCCTAGGCTTCAGGTGCACTTTAGCCTAGGGGCAGGGAAGATCTTCCAAATTTGCATTCCCATTACAGGATGAGGCAGAAAAAGGTAAATTTTGCCACAAGAAGAGGCTTAAAAACATACTAGAATAGATGGGAAAAAAGGGAGGGAGATGAACTTTATATGGACTTTACTCTTATTGGCTTTGGTTCAAGGAGGGATTAACATAGTCAGTTAAGTTTAGGATTCTAATATAAAATAGTGAAAACCAAAAGAGAGATTAATAAAATAGAAATTAAGAAAACTATTGAACTAATAAATAAAACTAAGAGCTGGTTTTATAAAAAAATAAAATTGATAGACCTTTAGTCAATATGATAAAAAAAGAAAGAAAAAAAAACAATTTAGGAGTATCAAAAATGTAAAGGGTAAATCTACCTCCAATGAAAAGGAAATTAAAACAATAAATAGAAATTATTTTTCCCATTTGTATGCACACAAATTTGACAATCTTAGTCAAATGGATGAATATTTACAAAAATATAAGTTACCCAGATTAACTGAAGAAGAAGTAAATTACTTAAATAACACCATCTCAGAAAAAGAAATTGAACAAGCCATCAGTGAACTTCCTAGGAAAACCTCTCCAGGGCCAGATGGATTTACTAGCAAATTCTATCAAACATTTAAAGAACAATCGATTCCAATACTTTACAAACTATTTGGGAAAATTGGTGAATAAAGAGTCCTACCAAATTCTTTTTATGACACAAATATGATACTGATACCTAAATTGGGAAGAGACAAAATGGAGAAAGAAAATTATAGACCAATTTCCCTCATGAATATAGGTACAAAAATTCTAAATAAAATATTAGCAAAAATACTACAGCAAATTATGAGAATAATACACTTTGGTCAGGTAGAATTTATTCCACAAATTCAATGGTGGTTCAATATTAGGAAAACTATCAGTGTCATGGATCACATCAATAACAAAACTACCAGAAACCATATGATTATCTCAATAGATGCAGAAAAGGCTTTTAACAAAATACAAAACCCATTCCTATTAAAAACATTAGAAAATATAGGAATAAATGGAGTCTCCCTTAAAATAATAAGTAGCATCTATCTAAAACCATCAGCAAGTATTATATGTAATGGGGATAAGCTAGAAGCCTTTCCAATAAGATCATGGATGAAACAAGGATGTCCACTATCACCCATCTTATTCAATTTGGCAGTTAGGGGTAGAAATAAGAGAAGAAAAAGAAAATGAAGGAATCAAATTAGGCGAAGAAGATATTAAGCTGTCACTCTTTGCAGTTGATATAATGGTATACATAGATAATCCTAGAGAATCAAGTAAGAAACTACTTGAGATAATAAATAAATTTGGCCAAGTTGCAGGATATAAAATAAGCCCACATAAATCTTCGGCATTCCTACATATCTCTGACAAAATCCAACAGCAAGAGATAGAAAGAGAAATTCCATTTAAAGTTACTGTAGACATTACAAAATATTTGGGAATCTACCTGCCAAAACAAACCCAGGACCTATGTGAATACAATTATGATACACTTTTGACACAAATAAAGTCATATCTAACTAATTGGGGAAAAAGTATCAGTTGCTCATGGCTAGGTCAAGCTAATATAATAAAAATGAAAATTTGGGGCGGCCAGGTAGCACAGCGAGTAAGAGCACCGGCTCCAGTGTTGAGAAGACCTGGAGATCGAATCCTGGGCTCAGACACTTAGCACCCACCCAGAAACACCTGGCTGTGTAACCTTGAGCAAGTTACTTAACACCAATTGCTTAGGGGCAGCCAGGTGAGTAAGAGCACCGGCTCCAGTGTCGGTATGACCTGGATCAAATCCAGGCTCAGATACTCAGCACCACACCCAGAAATAACTGTCCATGTAACCTTGAGCAAGTTACTTAACCCCGATTGCTTTAAAAAAAATGAAAATTTTACTTAAATTAAGTTACATATTTAGTGCCATACCAACCAATCTGCCAAAAAATTATTTTATAGAGCTAGAAAAAAATAGTAGCAAAATTCATTTGGAAGAACAAAATGTCCAGAATATCAAAGGAATTAATGAAAAGAAATGCTAGGGAAGATGGCCTAGCCGTACCATATTTTAATATGTATTATAAAGCAGCAGTCATCAAAACTACTTGGTACTGGCTGAGGAATAGAGTAGTGGATCAATAGAATAGATTACATACATGAGACACAACAGTCAATGACGATAGCTATCCACTGTTTGATAAACCCAAGGCCCCAGTTTTTTTGGATAAGAACTCACTATTTGACAAAAACGGCCAGGAAAACTAGAATATAGTATGTTGAAAACTGGGTATAGACCAATATCTAACCCTATATATCAAAATCAAGTCTAAATGGGTAAACAATCTAGGTATAAAGGCTAATACCATAAGCAATCTGGGAGAGCGAGGAATAGCTTACCAGTCAAATTTATCAATAAAGGAAGATTTTATAACCAAACAATAGCTAGAGAATATTATGAAATGCAAAATGGATAATTTTGATTACATTAAATTGAAAAATTTCTGTACAAATAAAGCCAATGTAACCAAGATTAAGAGGGAAGTGGAAAATTGGGAAATAATTTTTACAATCATTGTCTCTGATAAAGGCTTCATTTCTAAAATATACAGCAAATTGATTAAAATCTATAAGAATTTCACAAATCATTCCCTACTTGATAAATGGTCAAATGATATGAACAGGCAGTTTTCAGAGAAGGAAATTAAAGATATCTATAAGCATATGAAAAAATTCTCTAAATCAGTATTGGTTAGAGAAATGCAAATCAAAAAACTCTGAGGTACCACACCTCACCTGTTAGATTGGCTAAGATGACAAAACAGGAAAATGATAAATGTTGGAAAGGATGTGGAAAATTTGTAATACTAATGCATTGTTGGTGGAGTTGTAAACTGATTCAACCATTCTGGAGAGTAATTTGGAACTATGCCCAAAGGGCTATAAAAAAGTGCACATCCTTTGACCCAGGAATACAACTTCTATGGCTGTATCCCAAAGAGATCATAGAAGTGGGAGAAAGACCCATATATACAAAAATATTTATAGCAGCTCTTTTTGTGGTGGCAAAGAATTGGAAATCAAGGGGATGTCCATCCATTGGGGAATGGCTAAACAAGTTGTGGTATATGAATGTAATGGAATACTATTGTGATGTAAGAAATGAGGAGCAGACGGACTTCATAATAACCTGGAGAGACTTATATAAACTGATGTTGATTGAGAAGAGCAGAACCAAGAGAAATTTGTACACAATTACAGACAATGTATTGTGATGACTAACTTTGATAGACTGGGTTCCTCTCAGCAATGCAAGGTTCTAAGGCAACTCCAAAAGAAACATGATAGAAAGATATATCCACATCCAGAGAAAGAATTACAGAGTCTGAATGCAGATTGAAACAAACTACTTGCGCTCTCTCTTTTTCTTCTTTTGTTTTGTTTCCTCAATCTCATTGTTCACCCCATTGGGTATAATCCTTCTTTACAAGCTGTCTAATATTTAATGTGAAGGGATTTGTAAATCTTATATTTGATTCCATGGGGGGCCAGGGAGGAGATGGAGGGGGGAGAAAGTTTAAAACTCAAGGGATTATAGAAGTGAATGTTAGGGGCGGCCAGGTGGCTCAGCGAGTAAGAGCACCGGCTCCAGTGTTGGGACGACCTGGAGATCAAATCCCGGGCTCAGACACTCAGCACCACACCCAGAAATAACTGGTCGTATAACCTTGAGCAAGTTACTTAACCCTGATTGCTTAAAATAAAAAATATATATATATAAAGGAGTGAATGTTGTAAACTAAAAGCAAGTAAATATATATTTTTAAAAGAACCCTACTAGGGGCATCCAGGTAGCACAGAGAGTAAGAGCACTGGCTCCAGTGTCAGGATGACCTGGAGATGGAATCCGGGGCTCAGACACTTAGCACCCACACAGAAACACCTGGCCGTGTAACCTTGAGCAAGTTACTTAACCTGATTGCTTAAAAAAAAAAAGAACCCTACTATTCTTAAAACTTTTCTCCCAGGAAATCAAATTAATTGTATTCACAGTGCTCACATAAATTAGCTGAGGGACAGGAACCTCTCCAGTCAGATTCTACATCTCTGTATCTGTTGTATTGTGTGACAAGTATATACAAAACTTGAGAAATGGAATCTGGAAAGGTATCTGGCCTGACCAACTATTTACCAAGCAAATTTCTACTGTCTGTGACATAAATCTAAATGTGTTCAGTGAATTATTCTCAAGGTTTATCAGTGAGGTGGAGGTTTCAAAATAATGGGTAGAGGTCATAGGTACTAATTTAACAGCAACAACAAAACCCCACAACTGTGAAAACATCAGCACTACCAATTCATATGCTTGTTTTCTCCGTTCTATAAAATATTTAATGGGAATGATGAACACATACATCCAATTGTCCCAGGTGAAAGCAGGATTTTTTGCAGGTGAGTTCAATTCAATTAAAATTGAAACATACAATTGACTGCAAACCACAGAGATTATGAAATTATTTTTTTTTAATTTTTAATAAAGCAATTGGGGTTAAGTAACTTGCTCAAGGTTACACAGCAAGTTATTTCTGGGTGTGGTGCTAAGTATCTGAGCCCGGATTCGATCCCAGGTCATCCCAACTCTGGGGCCGGTGCTCTTACTCATTGTGCTACCTGGCTGCCCCGAGATTATGAAATTCTACTGTTTATTATTCTTTTTTGCTTCCTCACCCTCCAAACTAGCTTTTGAGAAACTATAGAAAAGAGCAATTCTGTCACTAGCTGCAGCTACTTTCCTAAGGTCATGTTTTTTCACCATGAAAAAAACCATACCACCTGGCATATGCTCATAACTTTTCCAGCTTCCTTCCACCTTTCTCTAGGAATAAAATAAAATTGACACCACTGCTTCAATTATCATTTATTAAGCATCACTATGTTCTAGGCAGAGCAGCTAGGTGGCACAGTGGATAGAGAGCCAGACCTGAATTTGGGAAGGCTCACTTTCCTGTGTTTAAATCTTCCTTAGACACTAGCTGTGTGACCTTGTGCAACTCATCTAACCCTGTTGTAAGAAAAATAAACATAACACACAGGATGGCTGCTAGCACAGGTTCACTACTGATCTGTTCAGACAGGAAAGACCCTTAAAGAAGGGATTAATAATTTTACTTTAGTCTAGTTTTCTCAGAAGAGGATTGCTGATAATGGGAGCACCACTCCTACAGCATTCCCTAATCACCCTTCTCACAGGGACCGGCAAGAAGGGAGGGCAACTACCCCTACATCTTGATGGGGACATCTGAGATAGGCACAACTTGTGCCCCCTTAAATCCCCTGAAGCCTCAATGGGGGCCAGTTGAGGCACACACAGCATTTGTGCATTCAACCCTAAGGTTCCCCCTTCACTGACCACTGACCATCTGTTTTATAGGGGCAACAGACAAAGAAGGTATATTGCCAGCAATAGCCTCACAAGTTTCCATCACCCCATCCCTGTATCTCACTGCACAGTTGCAGTGGATGTTTATATTATTTATCATTATACAATACTGCACAAGCATGGTGGAGATGTTTTGAAGCATAATGTGGGAGCTCATATCTAATACCTGGGAACAAGAGATTGTTATGGTTATGGATCCAGGGAAATTGAATTCCAAGAAATAATAACAAAAATTCACTTTAAAAACACTATAATCCACCTTACTTACACTAAAATTCACCTTACTTACACCTGTTTTTTCTCAAATTCCTCATCTGTAAAATGGCTGGAGAAGGAAATGGCAAACCACTCCAGTGTCTTTGCCAAGAAAACCCCAAATGGGGTCATATCAATTCAGACAGTCCTGAAATAATTGAACAACAAGAACATATTCCAGGAACCATGCTAAGCACCAGGGATACAAAGAAATTCAAAAGTCAGTCCCTGCTCTCAAAGAGCTGACCATCTAATGGGAGAGACAACATGCAAAAAAAAATACTCAAGCAACGCTATTATTTCTTCTGGAAGGGGCATGCCCAGATACTGTTTATTGTTCTACTTACTACCTCTGTGTCTTCTCAGACTTAAATCATCTTAAATATCCTTTCTTTGCCACCATTCCCCTCTCTATCTCTCTCATATATATGCATGCACATGTGTACACACAAACACTCACACACTTCAATATCACCTCCTGAGGGGCAAAGACCATATGTATGCCCAGAACACAGCATAGTGCCTATCATAAAGCAAGTGAGTAATAAAATGGTTTTCTTCTTTAATTCTATTCAGTAAAATACTTTCTATACTAGAAAAATATATTCTTGAATTCTTTCCTTAGAGGATATATCTCCTTTTCATACATTAGCATATGTGACACTATATGACAGGCACAACTACACAGAAAGCTATTCAGCAATGTGATACATGTTCAAAAGGCATTTCACTAGTGTCATGAATAGGTTCTGTGTAGAGTCTAACACAAAGAAAAATTTCTTAATAATGGTTCTGCTCTACATATGTCCTTTTCTCATATGACATCCTGCTAATTGCATCAAGTCCTTGAAAACTCACTACACAAACATTTTTTTTTTTCATTTTTTTGAGAAAGCCGTGGTAATTTAAGAGCAATTTGCCTACCATTTCCACTGGGGGCAAGAACAAAACAAAGCAAAACAGTTAATGAAGAACACACATTACCTAGGTTATAATTGGGATAATTATAGATCCAGTTCAAATGCTACACATTACATGAAGTATTTCCTGTTACTCTTTGCTACACTCTACCACCACCACTGCACCTGATAATACCTTCCTTTGTCAAGTTTACTTTGCATTTACTTTGTATCTTGTTGTATATGTGTATTTATGTTTCCTTCCATGTGAAAATATAAGAACATTGAGGGCAGAAGGTGTTTCTAATTTTTCTTTATATCCTTCCATAATTAGCAAAGCATCTAAGATACAGTAAATATATAATACACATACTTTTTGATTGATTGAAGAGGATATGTGGGTGAAGGATCAGAAGAAGGATTTTTTTTTTGCTTTTTTTTGTGGGGGGCAATTGGGCTTAAGTGACTTGCCCAAGGTCACATGGCTAGTTTTTATGTTAAGTGTCTGAGGCCAGATATGAACTCAGGTCCTCCTGACTCCAGGGCTGGTGCTCTTTTCACTGCACCACTTAGCCACCCCAAGAGAAGAAGGATTTTTAATGAAGAAAGAGTATAAGGAATAAATATTGGGAAAAGATTTGAGTGCTTTGCAATTGTTTTTAAATTTTTTAAAGGTAATTTGGGAATAGAGCATTTGAAAGGATTTGAAGACCCATTAAAGGAGAATAAAAAATGTTTCAGCTGACTGAGGAAAGGGACTCAAACAAAAAGGCTTGGCATTAATGAGAAATTGATTCAAGCAAAAGGATTTGAGAAGATGAGATGGCCTGAAAAAGATTTGAAAACATTTGTGGAATACAAGATCAATGTTAATGAATGATATGATAAAGGAGTCATGAAAGTTCACATAAGTTTAGGCTCCATGAAGAGAGGTCCTGCCCTGGCCCTGTGCTATGATCAGACTAAATCTAGATTATTGAACATCACACTTTAGGAAAGACTTTGATGAGTTGGAGATTATCCAGAGCAGGGCAACCAGGGTGCTGAAAGATCTCATGTTGTTTCAAATAAGGAGTCATTGAAAAAACTTGTCATGAAGTAGAGAAAACTTAGGAGCACATAATAATGGTCTTCAAGTATTTGAAGGACTACCATGTGGCAGACAGAATAAATTTGCTCTATTTGGCTCCACAAGGCAGGATTAGGCAAGAAAAAAAGGGAGAAAAGAGGCAAATTTTGGCTGGATGGAAGGAAAACTTCCTAACATTTAGGACAAAGTATAAGTAGAACAGATTTCTTTAGAAGAGATTAGGTTATCCCTGAAATAACTTTTAGGGGTACCCCTCAATAGAAGTATTAAAGCTGTATTAGAGAATTTGAAAGGAGAAAATGGCTGGCTGAGGGTAAATCAGTGCTTTAAATATTTTTATAGAAAGAGACCTTTTCCCTCTTTTTTGATTTCTCTAAGATACAGACCTAGCAGTGGTATTGCTAGATCAAAGGGCCTGTAGTTTTATAGCCCTTTGGGTATAGTTTCAAATTATTCCCCAGAATTGTTGGATCAGTTCACAACTCCACCCACAGTGCATTAGTGTTCCCATTTTCCCATATCCTTTCCAACATTTATACTTTTCCTTTTTTGTCATGTTAGTTAATATGATTGGTGTGAAGTAGTACCTCAGGGATGGAGCTTGCTATTGGTTTGCTGGGATGCTTCCCATCCTGGACTGCACTTCCCTTTCAGCTGAGTGAGATAGACCTTTCTTGTTGATCTGTTTAGGGGTTCTATTTTACAGTTATATTATAGGTGAGTATGAGAGAATTGTAGCTGCTCAGGGCTTACTCTGCCTTCTTGGCTCCCAGAAGTACAAAACCTCAGAGTTGTATTAATTTGCATTTCTCTAATCAGTAGTGACTCAGAACGTTTTTTTATATGACTCTAGATAGCTTTAATTTCTTTGTTTGAAAACTGCCTTTCATATCCTTTGACCATTTATCAGTTGGGGAATGACTTGCATTTTTTTTATAAATTTGACTCCATTTTATATAAATATGTATTCTATATTTTATCATTTGAGAAATGAGGCCCTTATCAGAGATTCTTGTTGCAAATACCCCCCCCCCCGCCAGTTTTCTGCTTTCCTTATAATTTTGATTGTATTGGTCTACTTGGATGGGAGACACATAGGACTTTTTAAAGAATATGTTTGAATGAAAAAAGAGCTATGTTATCTAGTCACATTAACAAGAATAAAAAATTAAAAATGGTGACTAGGGTGTCATACTGGTACTTTTAAATGATAGATAAATGCCTTCAGAAAACTGGACAAATTCTGTGTAACACATGGTCAAGAATTGCATAGAATATGGAAAGGATTTAGTGAAGGAAA
The DNA here is from genome assembly GCF_028583685.1 of Petaurus breviceps papuanus. Taxonomy (NCBI): domain Eukaryota; kingdom Metazoa; phylum Chordata; class Mammalia; order Diprotodontia; family Petauridae; genus Petaurus; species Petaurus breviceps. The sequence continues at coordinate 18,990,793 of NW_027187378.1, read as the reverse complement.
TACCTCTAATGAGGAAGTAACCAAAATATTATAAGACAGATTTCAGTAATTGTATTTATTCTGTAATATTCTTTCCACTGTTGTTATTCTAAACCATCTAATTCTTATCTAGTTTCTAACAAGTCCAGAATCTAAAAAAATGAACTTGCCTCCTACTCAGATTACAAAAACAAGGCTCTTCATCTTCCTTTTCCACTAGCCTAGAATATCTTGTTCTCTCTTATCAAGTTTTCCTCCTTCCTCCACAAAATTAGAGGGAGAATTTTCTATTTTGCTTTCCTAATTTGTTTCCTTATGCCTCTTCCTCTAAAATGTTGCCTTTTCCTTTATGAATTGACCCCCTCCCTCTCTGATTCTTAGTTAGTCATTATATTTTCTATTTTAATTTTCTGCCAAGGGGAGGCATAGAAAATAAATAGGAACTGGGATACAGAATGACATGAAATATTGCTTATTCTGCTTGTGGCTTAAATATGTGTGAGAAGCAAGCAGGTTTCTGTTATGTTAGATGTATGTTTACAGGAGAACAGTTGATATTTTGTTAATTTTCAGCACTTAGCAGCAGGTTAGGAAGTCTGGCAGCTAGAGATTGGGTGGGATTAAATGGGCTAAAGTCAGAATTTATCCGGAGCCCTAGGAAAGAGTCATGGATAGAAGGTTTCTGTGAGAGTTTAACATTATACCCCAAAAAGACTGTAAATCCATTAGGACATCCAAGACATATATTATTTCAATGAAATGTAGACTAAAGGTCATGTTGTTGTTTTTGTTTGTTTGTTTGTTTGTTTTCACAGTGTGAGGTCTTGGCCCATTAAGTTTTAGGCTATTGCATGCATTTTTCCTCTCCTTCCCACCCATTGAAATCTGGCTTGTATAAAATCTGAATGAAGCTTATACTGAGCAACACACACTTGCACATGTGTGCAAGATCTGGATAGATAGGTACCTTCTCTACAATTTATCATCTCAGTGATTTGCCTAGATTACAAACAGGTTAAACTATTTGCCCAGGGTCACACAGCTAATACATGCCAGCTGTACAATTTCAAGCAAGGTCTTCCATACTTTGAGCCCAGTCCTCTATCCATTACACCACATTTAAATTTATTTCCAGAGGGCAGCCTCTATTTATGGACAGCCTATATTTGGCACTGTGTACTATATCTGCCACAAGAACAAGCTGATCTCTCTTCAAGAGGAAAAGGTAAAAGAGACTAAGAATCAGTTCTCCACATTACAGTTCATGAAAGGATGAAGCATTCTTAGATAAGATAAAAAATGTCACAAGTTAATCCAGAAATAAAATTATTAATTTTTTCTAAAGAGAAAAAGAGACAACAAATGTTGGGTGAGTGAACAGAGTCCAGAGAGAATGGATAAAATTTTGCTAATTGGCATTATGAGAAAATATGAAGTATTTTCACGAAGAATGATTCCAGCTATTCTGAGCGACATTTTCATATTCCATGGAACTCTGATGAAAAAAGCAATATTTCAATTTAATTCATTCAGAAATAACTATTTGGCACCTAGTAATACAAACTACTGTGTGTTAATTGGGTAAACAAAGACAAAAATGAAGAACAGACTTTGCCCTCAAGGAGCTTACATTCAGCTGAGGGATGCAACATTATCACAATTAGTATAGTTTTAGAAATATAGTCATTTGAGAAATGAGAGAATACTAATAACTAAGGGATAGCAAAAGGCTTTCTGAATAAAATTTCATCTGAGCTGATATTTGAAAAATGCAAAGGATTTTAAAAAGGAGTGCATTCCAAAGATGGTGGGCAGATTGCATTAAGAAATATAGGTGGGAGGTGGAATGTCAGACATAGGGAATAGAATATAGGCCAGTTGCACTGGAATAAAGAAAGTGTGAAGGGAAATAATTAGAAAAAAGCAAGTGAAGATAATCTGCAGTCATATTACTAACAACTTTATGTTTCAGGCTGAAGGGTTTGTATTTTTTCCTAGAGGCAGCAAGGAAGCACTAAAAATTTTTGAGCAGAGAACCAATGTGGTCAGATCTGTGATTTATAAAGTTGATGTTAGGACCTGTATGGAGTCTGAATTAAAGAGGTGAGAGAACGAATCAGAAAAACCAATTAGAATCATATTTCAATAATAGAAGTGATGCACTTTGAAGACCTGAATTGATGTTTTGATTGTATGAGTGGAGGAAAGGGGATATGATATATTTTGATGGTAGAAAGGCGAAGCTTATCAGAGTATGAAGGTGTTAGTTGGGAAGACAGAACAGTGATGATGCCAAAGTTGTGAATCTAGTGAATGGGAAGGATGATGATACCCTTAACGGAATTAAATAGATTTAGAAGATTAATGGGTTGAAATGGATAAGATAATGAATTCTGCATTTGCCATTTTGCATTTGAGATGCCTATATGACTTCCAGGTAGAGATGTCCAACTGGCAACTGTTGATGAAGAATTAGATTCATGGAGAGATTTAAAGAATATAGATTTGGAAGTCATCTGTGTAGATATGCAAATGTAATTCATTAAAACCAATGAGATAACCACACGGAAAAGTATAGATAGAGAAAAATAACCAGAGCAAAGATGTTGATGGAGCAGTGCTTAATAGTTGGACACAGGAGAAACATGAATCAAAAAGTGGGAAGAAATTATTCCACTTACAAGGGAGATATGCATTGTATTAGTAGATTAGTGACTCCTTAAGCATCTGTGAATGGATTTTATATGTCAGATTAGAAAGTATAAGAGAAGCATATAAAGATAATATATTCAATGGCAAATTTTTTCAAGTTGAATAGGAAATGCATAATTCTCCTTGTAAATGTGTGAAAATAATAGACATGGAAGAAATTTAGGATTTACTTTTTTGGAACATTTAGTGGAAAACTAAAGAATTCAGGGTGGGGCACAGATGAGAATTGTATCTCTTCTTTTAATGGGGAAAGCAATTCTAAAGAAACAAGAATAGGTGATGTTGAAAAATGATTTCATTTAATGGACAGTGTCTATGTATGGTATTAAAAATGGATTTAGGATAAAGAATATATTTTATAATGACTAGATGGAATATGTTTACCTCTTACCGGCTCAATAAGATTTTAATATTAATTTCTTCTTTAATTCTCACAAAAATCTCATAAATTATATTATTAAACAAGAGATGAGTTAGAAGAAGTTAGATCACTAGGTCAAATTCATATAGGTAATGAGTCTCTGTGATAGGAATAAAACCTGAATATCTAATCACTAAATCCAGATCTCTTCCCATTAAATCATGCTACTTTATATGCTTTTCATAAAGTAGGATTAATAAATTATTGTTGAACTAAAGTTTGGATATGTGAAGAGAACATGTCCGAGACACTCTAATATTACTCAGTATTTTTGTTGTGTTTTGAGACTGAATCTCCTTATCTCACTCAGACAAAAAGTGAAGGGGCACTCATGTACCTAATACAAATATTGAATAACATAGAAACTTCATACTGCTCTATTTTCTGATCTGAACAAGGTAACCCCTTTCTTAGGCAGCCTGGCTGCCCTTCCTGCCCAGGGACTCATCATACTTGTGCTAAACTTAGTGCAGACACATAATTGATTCACCAGCTTCATCCTCCCCAGCAGCAGCAGCAGCAGTATATATACATATATATATATATATATATATATATATATATACACACACACACACACACACATACATATATACATCTCTATATATATGCATATATATATATAATTATATACCACCACATCTAGTCCTAATGTTACTTAACAGAAAAGAATTTTTCATTAAGGTGGTATACGGATATTGGGATTGGGTGGAGATGTCCTGGTGATAAGAAGAGACCAGTGTGAAAAGACCAAAGGAATTTAAAGCCAGAATATGTGGATAGAAAGTGCAAGGTAAAAAAAAGACAGATGAAAAGAAGATCAGATAAACCTATTACAAGTAAAAAATGAAACACCAGTTCAGGTCTTCAACATGCCTTATTTTCATTATTGAAATAAGATTCTGATCAGTCTTTCTAACTTATTCATCTCTCTCTTTTTTTTTTTTTTTTGCTTTTTGGAGGGGGGAAGGAAGAGCAATTGGAATTGGGGTTAAGTGACTTGCCAAAGGTCACACAGTTAGTAAATGTTAAGTGTCTGAGGCCAAATTTGAACTCAGGTCCTCTTGATTCCAGGGCTGGTACTATATTTACTGCACCACCTAGCTGACCCTCACCTCTCGAATTCAAGTCCTAAAATCATGACCATGTTGCTCTTGTGCTCAAAAATCTTTGGTGCTTCTCTGCTGTTTAAAAAACAAACAAACAATCAATCAAACAAATAAAATAAAACAAACTGGCTTTGAACAAATTGATGAGAAGTAAAATATATGACCAGGCAGTGATTAAGGAAGGAACAATGAAATATTTCTGAGGAACGTCTGGATTAATTTGACATAATAGTGAAATATTAAATGTTTGTGTGGGAAACTAAAGGCTTACTAAAATAAGCATAATTTTAATCAATCAGCATATTTTGTGATGATGAAGAAAACGTTGAGTGTAAGCATTTATTACCTAATAAATGATTTGTGATTAGTAATAGAACATGATTGTTATGTTGTATCCAAGTAGAGATTAATATTTGGAATGTGATTGCTGATGCTAATGTATTGTATCCAATCATAATATGAATGTTGATTGCCTTAATTCTATGGTTTGATGATTAGAGTATATGTTTTGCATAAAACACACTACAATTCCACTATAGACAATGGTTCTAGCCAGAGATTTTGATCAAAGGATCAAAATTAGAGGGCTATCATGGCCCAGAAATGAGATTATGAAAAAGAGAGTGTGTTTTAGGTTAGACAATTCTACGTTTAGGGAAAATTATAATTGCTTAAATATCTGCATTTAAAGAGTGTCATATTGTGTCAAATTGGAGAGCAGTCTTTAGTCAAAAGCTACAAGATGCTATCCCTGGGGTCCTGACCACGATTTTTTTTTTTACCAATGCCTTAAAGACATAGAAATGTTTTCAAAATTGCAGATGGAACAAAAAGGGAAGGTTTACTGATACAGGCATAACCATGGCTAACTTCATTAACTGGTTTTGGTAAAAAAAAAAAATTGGCAAAATAAAGAGACAGAGGCACTAATGAATCTGCTATGCTTCTTCTAATATGTTAGGGTAATCATGATCTCTGGTGTCATTTGGCCTTGGTTTTTGACACAATAGCAAAAATGTACAACATAACTAGATACTTTAGCTATTCACAACCTGGTTGCCTTCTTATCTCTCCAATCTTTTATATTTCTCTTCCAAGCATTTTTTGGTCCTGTTATCTTTGTCTAACTGCTCTTCCTCACACACAGGGCTCTCTCTCCTCTCCCTTTACTTTCTGCTCACTATCTGCCATGCCTGGAATATATTTCCTCTCTATTTCTGCATCTTGAAATTTCTTTCAAGATGGTTTCTTTCAAAAATCAACCTAAATGCAACCTTCTTCACAAGTCCTTTTCTGGTCACTTCAACTTTTAGTGCTTTTCCATTTAAAAGTTACATAGTTTCTGCCTTGTATATGTTATACCCATATATATATACACACATATATATGTTATATATATACACACAAATACACATATATATCAACATGTATATACACATTTGTAGTCTCCACTATTAAAATACCCTGAAGATAAGGATCTCTTTACTTCTTTGCATCTCTTTGCTTGGGTTAGTACAGTTTTTGGCAATTATACATGTTTAATACATGTTTGTTAAGTGCTTGATTGGTTTAGAAAGATATTTAATAGCAATTGTCAAAATTTATGTTATGGAAAAATTCTTATTTCAGTAATGAACATACTGCTCTAGTATAAGTTGAATAAACTGGCCATCAGAGGAATTATCCATTCAACAACATAAACTACATATCAACAAATATTTTATGGGATAAAACAGACCCTAAAATTAATTCTAGAAATAAAAATCACACAGTTATTCCTAACAATGGATATTACAATGGATTTGCCAAGTCTGCAAAAACAAAATAAAATGTGGAATTTTCAACTTTTCAAATAGGGAAACAGAAACAGGGGGAGGAGCTGAAGGAAGTTGAGTGGAAAAATGAAGTTTCGACAGAAGAGGAAGATGACGAGAAGCTACCAAAGGAGTACTTTTACTACTAATTTATGGCAACAGGAAAGGAGAAGGTTCTGATCTCCATCCAAAACTCTGCTCTTATCAGTCACCAGGGAAGAAAGAGGAAAAGTCAGAGAAGAGTCAGCAGTTTCTCTCCCCTGGAAAATATAAAATGAAGAAATAGGAATTTTCTCTCAGGAAGAATTGTTTAAAATGTTTAATTCCCATCAAATAAAAAGAAACCTATCCCTTCTCAGGAGCCACATTAAATTAAGACTGCCCTGTGTTTAAAATGGTAAGTTGTCCCCTCAATCTGCAACCCAATAAGAAATGTTTATGTACATGTATGAGTTAGGAGGATGGGGGCAGAACTTATTATTCCACCAGCCCTCATCATCATTTAAATAGCCATAAATTTCCCTATGGTTAACTAGGAAATTGCAAAGAATGGCAAACAGTCAGAGATACCCTATAAAAGGGAACAGTTATTTTTAGAAGAAATGTATAATAATTGAGATAGTACACATAGAATTTTGGACCTGAATTTAGGAGATCTAGCTTCAAAAGTCACCTCAGACTTTGAGACTTTGGAAAACTTCATGGAGATATTCTTTTTTTTTTTCTTTAAAATGGTCAGATTTTTAGTGGAGAAGTTAAAGGAGTGATAGGAAGGAATAGACAATAAAACTATACCAGTTGGGGGCCTCACTGCCCACCCCAGAACTAGATAAATCTAACCACAAAATAAACAAGAAAGAAGTTAAGGAGGTGAATAGAATTTTAGAAAAGGTAGATATGGCAGACCACTAGAGAAAATTGAATGCAGAGACAAAGGAATATGTCTTTGTTCTTGGTGGCACATGGCACCTAAACAAAACTTGACCATTTTTTATGGCATAAAAACCTCACAATCCAATGCAGAAAGGCAGAAATATTAAATTCATGCTTTTCGGTTCATGATGCAATAAAAATAACCCGTAATAAAGGGCCATGGAAAGATAAATCAAAATTAATTGGAAATAATAATAAATAGTCTAATAAATAATGTTATCCTAAAGAATGAGGGGGGTTAAACAACAAATCATAAAAACAGTAACTTCCTCCACAAGAATGACAATAATGAGACAACATACCAAAATTTATGGGATGCAGCCAAAGTGGTTCTTAGGGGAAGTTTATCTCTAAATGCTTACATGAATAAAATAGAGAAAGAAGAGATTAATGAATTGGGAATGCAACTAAACAAGCTAGAAAAAGAACAAATTAAAAATCTCCAATTAAATAAAAAGTTAGAATTTTTGAAAACCAAAGGAGAGAGTAACAAAATTGAAATTAAGAAAATGATTGAACTAATAAATAAAACTAGGAGCTGGTTTTATGAAATAAAAAAATAGAATTGATAAACTTTGATTAATTTGGTTTTAAAAAAAGGAAGAAGATAGCCAAATTACCACTATTAAAAATAAAAGAGTGAATTCACCACCAATGAAGAAGAAATCAAAACAATAATTAGGAGTAATTTTAACCAATTGTAAATTTGACAATCTTAGTGAAATGGTTGAATATTTATAACAATATAAAATGCTCAGATTTTTGGAAGATGAATGGAAGAGAAAATAAAATACTTAAATAAATCTATTTCAGAAAAATAAATTGTATTACCCATTAACAAACTTCCTAAGAAAAAATCTCCAGGGCCAGAAGTATTTACAAGAAAATTCGGTCAAATATTTAAATAACAATTAATTCCAATACTATATAAACTATTTGGGAAAATAGACAAAGAAGGAGTTCTACCAAATTCTTTTCATGATACAAATTTAGTGCAGATGTCTAAACTGGGAAGAGCCAAAACAACTACTATAAATGTTTTTTTGTATATAGGGTCCCTTTCCCATTTTAATTAACTCTTTGAGATACAGACCTAGTAGTGGTATTGCTGGACCAAAGAGTATGCACAGTTTTATAGCCCTTTGGGCATAGTTCAAAATTGCTTTCCAGAATAGGTGGATTAGTTTACAACTCCATAAACAATACATTGGTGTTCCAATTTTCCCCACATCTTCTCAAACATTTAGCATCTTCATGTTTTGACATATTAACCAATCTCAAAGGTGTGATGTGGTAACTCTTAGTTGTTTGATTTGTATTTCTCTAATCAATAGTGATTTAGAACTTTTTTCATATGGCTATAGTTAGCTTTAATTTCTTCATCTGAAAACTGCCTGTTCATATACATTGAACATTTATTAATTGGGGAATGACTTATATTATTAAAAATTTGACTCAGTTCTCTATATACTTTAGAAAAGAGGTCTTTATCAGAGACACTGGCTGTAAAAATTTCCCCCTAGTTTTCTCCTTCCCTTATAATCTTTATTGCATTGGCTTTGTTTGTGCAAAAATGTTTTTAATTTAATGACATCGAAATTATTCATTTGCATTTCATAATGTTTTCTCTCTCTCTTCTTTGATCAGAAACTCTTTCTTTCTCCATATATCTGAAAGGTAAACTATTCCTTGCTCTCCTGATTTGCTTATGGTATTGCCCTTTATGTTTAAATTGTGTATCCATTTTGACTTAATCTTGGTAGGCGGTAAAAAATATTGGTCTATACCTAATACCTGCCACACTATTTTCCAGTTTTCTCAGTCATTTTTGTCAAATAGTGAATTCTTATTTCAGAATTTGTAATCTTTAGGTTAATCAAATAGTAGATCACTTTATTCATTGAGTACCTCTTTTATACCCAATATATTTCACTGAGCTACCTCTTTATTTCTTAGTCAGCACCAGATAGTTTTTTATACTTTATAGTATTTTAATTTTTTCAATTAAGTATTGTTTTCAACACATTTTTGCAGTGTCAATTTATTTTTAGTTTTCAGTATTAATTTTCAACATTCTCTTCCCCAAGATTTTGAGTTTCAGTGTGGAGCCAAGATGGCAGAGTAACAACAGAAACTTTTCTGAGCTCTGTTCCAACCACCTCCAATACCTGTAAAATATGACTCTAAACAAATTTTAGAACTACAGAACCCACAAAGTGATAGAGAGAAACACATATCCCACTAAAGGCAGCCTGACAGGCCAACAGGAAGGTCTATTGCACTGAGCTGGGAGCCAAACACAATCCTGCATGAGTCAAACAGTTCCAGCCTTGGGTTGACCCCAACCAGTAGCACAGATTGGCCAGAGCAAACTTCAAGCAAACTACTATCACCGGTAGCTGTGGTGGTTTCCTGACTTCTCAAACCATAAACACCAGAGAAAAAGTAAAAGGTCAGTGGGGAACTCTGTTGGAACTCAGTGAGGGAAGAGCGCAGTCCAGCCCTTGCACCTGGGTCAAGAGGTGGAGGAGGCCTGGTGGCTGCAGCTGCTGCTTCATGGCTGCCTTGGGAGCTCCTGGCCTGCAGATTGTAGGGGGTCCAAACAACCATTCAGAGGGTAATCACTCTTGCTTTGACCTGCTTAGATCCAGATCAAGGTCTTGGGTGGCAGTCCTGGGGTGTGAGGCCAGTGTGCCAGAGCTTGGGGTGTCTGTAGAGAGGGTGCCCTCTTCATAGCTCTGACATTTGTGAAAATCCCAGCAATTTGGGATATAGCTCTCTCCATTCTGGAGGCAGAATTCTACTGTGGCAAAGAGCTCAAAAGTCAAGTAATTGGCTGGCAAGATGAGCAATCAGAGGAAACAAAATCAGACCATAGAATCCTTTTATGGAAAATAAAAGGATCAAAAGGATCAAACCATAGAACCAGAAGGCAAAACATGGAACAAAGGCAAACTCTTATATAAAAAGCTTCCAAGAAAAATATGAATTGGTTATAGTCCATGGAAGAGCTCAAGAAGATTTTTGAAAATCAGCTAAGTGAAGTGGAGGAAAAACTGGGAAGAGAAATGAGAATGATGCTAGAAAATCATGAAAAGCGAGTCAACAGCCTGTTAAAGGATACCTAAATTACTGAAGAAAATAACACCTTAAAAAATGGACTAACTTAAATGGAAAAAGAGGCCCAAAAAACCAATGAGAAGAAGAATGCCTTTAAAGGCCAAATTGCCCAGATATAAAAGGAATTTCAAAAGATCACTGAAAAGAATAATTCCTTCAAAATTAGATTAGAGCATATGGAAGCTAATGACTTTATGAGAAGTCAAGATACTATAAAACAGATCCAAACAAATGACAAAAAATAGAAGGCAATGTGAAATATTTCATTGGGAAAAACACTGACCTGGAAAATATATCCAGGGGAGATCATTTAAAAATTATTAGCCTATCTGGAAGCCATGATAAAAAAGAGCCTAGAAATCATCCTTCAAGAAATTCTCAAGGAAAATTGCCTTGATATTTTAGAAGATATTTTAGGCAAAATAGAAATTGAAAGAATTCACTGACAGTTTCTTGAAAAAGATACCTCCAAAAATCTCCTAGGAACATTATACCAAATTCCAGAATTCCCAGGTCAAGGAGAAAATATTACGAGCTGCCAGGAAGAAACAATGTGAGTATTGTGGAAACACAATCAGGATAACACAAGACCTAGCAGCTTCTACACTAAGGGATCGAAGGGCTTGGAATATGATATTATGGAGGTCAAAGGAGCTTGGATTAAAACCAAGAATCATCTACCCAGCAAAACTGAGTACAATGCTTCAGGGGAAAATATAGCCATTGAATGAAATATAGGACTTTCAAGTACTCTTGATGAAAAAAACAGAGCTGAACATAAAACATGCCTTTCAAATACAAGAAGCAAGAGAAGCATGAGAAGGTATACAGGAAAAAAAATCATAAGGAACTTATTAAAGTTGAACTATTTACATTCCTACATGGAAAAGGATAATTGTAACTCATGAGACTTTTCTCAGAATGAGGATAGTAGAAGGGAATATATATGAATATATGTATACATACATATATGTGCATGTATAGGAGGGTATATATGTGCATTAATACATATGTGAGTGTGTGTATATGTGTGTACATGTATACATAGAGGGCAGAGGATCAGTTGAATAGGAAGATATGATATCTAAAAAAGAAAATTAAGAGGTGAGAAGAATATAATGAGAAAAGGAGAGACAGAATAGGGCAAATTATCTTATATAAAAGAGGCAAGAGAAAACCGTTACAATGGAGGGAAAGAGCAGGAAGGTGAAAGGGAATGGGTCAACCTTACTCTTGTTGAATTTGGCTTAAGAAGAGAATAACATACACACTCATTCAGGTATTTTGCCCTACAGGAAAGTAGGGGGGAAGAAGACAAGAAGGAGAATAATAAAAGGGAGGGCAGATAGGGGGAGAGGGTAGTTAGAAGCATATACTTTTGAAAAGGCACAGGGTCAAAGTAGAAAATGGAATAAGTGGGGGTTGAGATAGGATGGAGGTAATATAGTTAGTCTTTCACAATATAACTACTGTGGAAACATTTTGCACAACTACTCATATACAGCTCATATTGAAGTGCTTTTCTTCCCAGTGGGGCTGGGTGAGGAAGTAAGAAGGGAAAGAACCTGGAAATCATAGTTTTGAAAACAAATGTTAAAAAAATTGTTTTTTTACATGCAACTGGGAAATAAGATATACGGGTACTGGGGATAGAAATCCATGTTTCCCTACTAGAAAGTTAGAGGGGGTATTGGGGAGGATATAAGAGAGAACAGATTGGAGGAAGGGGTATTCAGTAGGCTCTCTATCTTTGGATGGGGGTTGGGGAAAGATCAGGAGAAAATGTGTAACTCAAAATCTTGTTGAAATGAATGTTGAAAACTAAAAATAAACTTAAAAAATGAAAAAGAGATTTTAAGTTCCAAATTCCCTCCCCATTTCTCCCTTCCCCTACACTAAGACAATAAGTATTCTGATTACCCCTTCCCCTAATATGTCTTCCGTACTATCACCTGCCCCTCCATCTCTTATCCCTTTCCTGAGTGCAAGATAGATTTCTATATCCCATTGCCTGTATATCTTATTTTCCTGTTGCATGTAAAAAGAAAATTTTAACATTTGTTTTCAAAACTTTGAGTTCCAAATTCTTGCCCCTACGCCCTCCCCACACACCCCCATTTAGAGGGCAAGCAATTCAATATAGGTTATACATGTGTCATCATGCAAAATGCTTCCATAGTAGTCATGTTAAATAAAAGACTAATTTATTTTACCCTCCATTCTATCCAGCCCCCCATTTATTCTATTCTCTCATTTGACCCTGTCCCTCTTCAAAAGTGTTTGTTTCTGATTACCTCCTCCCCAAATCTGCCCTCACTTTTATCATCACCTCCCTCTTATTTCCTCCCCCCCTTACTTTCCTGTATGGTAAGATAGATTTCCACACCCAATTGATGTGTATGTTATTCCCTTCTTAAGTCAAATTCCATGAGAGTAAGATTCCCTCTAACCTCCCTCCTCTCCTCCCACCATTGTAAAAGCTTTTTCTTGTGTCTTTTATGCAGCACCAGATAGTTTTGATGAGTACTGCTTTAAAATACAATTTAAGATCTGATGATTAGGCCACTTTCCCTTGCATTTCTTTTTATTAATTCCCTTGATATTCTGGACCTTTTGTTCTGCCAGACAAATTTTGTTATTTTTCCTACCTCTATAAAATATGTTGGTAGTTTGATTGGTATGGCACTGAATAGGTAAATAAATTTAGATAGAATTGCAAATTTTATTGCATTAGCTTGGATTATCCATGAGCAACTGGTATTTTCCCAGTTATTTAGATCTGACTTTATTTGTGTGAAAAGTGTTTTGTAGTTGTGTTCAATAGTTCCTAGGTTTGTCTTTGCAGGTAGACTCCCAAATATTTTACATTGTCTAAAGTTATTTTAAATGGAGTTTCTTTTTCCACCTTTTGCTGCTAGGCTTTGTTAGTAATGTAGAAATGCTAATGATTTATATGGGTTTATTTTATATCCTGCAACTTTGCTAAAGTGTTTAATTATTTCAAGTAATTTTCAGTTGATTCTCTAGGATTCTATAAGAATAATATAATATCATCTGCAAATAGTGATAACTTTGTTTCTTGCCTACTCTAATTCCTTAAATCTCTTTTTCTTCTCTCATTTCTAATACAATATTTAATAAGTATGGATAGTAGACATCCTTGTATAGCCTACTTTTTTTTTTGTTTTTTGGAGGGTAGTTGGGGTAAAGTGAGTTGTCCAAGGTCACACGGCTAGTTTGTGTGTGTGTGTGTGTGTGTGTGTGTGTGTGTGTGTGTTAAATATCTGAAGCCAGATTTGAACTCAGGTCCTCCTGACTCCAGGGCCAGTGCTCTATTCACTGCACCCTAACCTACATTTTTTCATGAGTGACTAATAGCTGGAGTGATATCATTTTGGTTTCTGGCCCGAGAATTTCTTTACAATAGTGCACCCTTTTCATTGGCCTTTAGACTACTGCTCAATTTATCTCCAATACTGGTCAATCTTATTTCAGTTCATTAACACTATCCCTATGCCAGAGTATGATGAGGTCCTTGGAGGGCTTGTGGTTTGGACTTATTCTTCTCCTCCTTTGCAAGTGGAAAGGGAAGAGTAAAGCATCCATCATACATGGAAGACTAAAGTGTGCAGAAATATGAGAATACCAGGAACTTGTAAAACTGATCACTTAGCTGGAGAAGATGAAAGGCAGAAAGCAATGCAAAAGATTCAAGCATGGTTAAAATCAGAGGTCTACAACAAGAGCTGAAAAGAAGGTTATAAGATGTATTGTCCTGGTTCCAGGCTTCATAAATGAAGTAGTGGAAGACTATAACACTGAATTGTATACGGGAAAACTACATGTATCTACATAATCATTACACCTGGTCATATGCAAATAGTTCCATTCTCCCAATCGGTCCCAAACTCCCTTTAGGTGGGGTATGCCCAGAACACAATAATAATTGTAATGATAATTTGAATGTCTAAAACTCATTATGGTTTGTAGAGCATTTTATATGCATTATGTCATTGAATTCCCACAACAACCTATGGGGTAGTTAGTAGTGGAATATCATTGCACTTATTTTAGTAATAAGGAAACTGAGGTTAAATGAGGTGTCTTGGCCAGGATCATCCAATTAGAAAGTGTCAGTGCCAGAATTCAAACCCAATTTTCATGTGATTCCTAGTTCAGCTTGCTTTTTGCTATAGAAGCAAAACATACTGACCTTGAAGACAAGATATGAAGAAAAAATGTAAGATCATAGGGCTCCTAGAAGAACATGAGAAGAAAAAAACCCAAACTTTATAATGCAAAAAATAATATAAGATAATTTCCCAGAATTTCTTAACATAGGAAATAAAATATCAAAATAAATTCAAATAAAACTTCAATAATTGCCTACAGGAAAAAGGCTACAAACTCTAGTGTTCACTGTGGTTAAATTGTTGCTCAAGTCAGAAAATACAAGTTCTACCCATTGTCAGGAAAAATAATTCAAATAAAAAAGAAAAGAACTTCAAATAATACAAGCCTATTCTGTCCCTCACAGAAAATGTAGGACAGAATGAAATAATGTGTTCCAAAGAGCAATAAAGCTCAGGATGGAGCCCAGAATGACATACCCACTAAATCTGGTTTTAACCATAAATTTAAGAAGATAGACATGATATTTGAAATATTATTAGAAAGAAAACTAGACCTGAAGTAATTATTTGCTTCATAAACATTCCAGAAAATAGAAATGGATGGTGTGTGTGTGTGTGTGTGTGTGTGTGTGTGTGTGTGTGCGTGAATGACTATATTAGCCCAATACATGAACAGCAACAGAGTGACAGGGGAAGAGACATTTGAAAATGTACACAGGGATATAGAAGTGAAGGTAAAAGTCATATGGAAGTAAAAATGAAGAGATGGGACTGAGACATATACTATCTACAAGTGAATTGATATCTTCTTTTTGGTTTGTTCATTTGTTTTTAAAGGACTTTATACAATGAAATGGTAAATGAAAAGAGGAAAGACTGAGGGAGGGAGAAGGTAGTGTGTGATATATCTGGACCAAATTGTAGGCTACCAATGAGAGGGAGATGACCCCTTAAGTCTCAATAAGAGAAGACTTAATATGGGAGTAGGTGAGGAGGAGGGGTAAGGACTAAAAAGCCGTGATGGGGGGAAGTGGAAGGCTTTCCTTGCTTTAGTAGTAGGGAGGTGTTCTATTGATTAATGCTGTTGTGGGTGAATAGAGATATTCTGTGGCAACTGACATTTGAGGCACATTTGAAAAGGAGACTTTGTGTAGCAATTTCTACAAGATAGTGACATAAACTTCCTACAGGGGAGAATCCTGAATGGAATCCTCAGAAATTCTGATTCCATAAAGAAAACAGAGCATAGAGACTAGATCATTATAGGGGTCATAAACCAGAAAATAAGGATCTAGAATTGACAAAAAGAGAAGACAGATAATGAAGATCGCAGAAGAAAGCTTCTCTGAAAAGAGCACAAAAATAAAATTTTAAAAATAATGATGACAATTAGTTGAAGGGAAGGGGAAATATGAGAATTTATTTGACTAACAGAGAGAAAGAAGCAGAGAAGAATCAAATAACCAGATAAAAGCAGGAATGAAAAAAAAAAGTTGGATAAGCACATACCCAAAGGAAAAGGAGTAACAAGAAGTGGCAACATGAAGGTGAGGAAAAGAACCAGTGAATATAGGACAACCCAAAAAAGATTGAGCTGAAAGAATATAGTACTAGTTTAGAGTAGAAAAGGGAAAAAATCATAACTTGGAGAAAAATTTTAATATTTAAAATAAAATGAAGATATGACAAACCTCACTCACATAACTATAAATGGGAATGGATTGAAGAATCCAATGAAACAAAAATAGACTTACCAATTTGAAAATTAAAAAAAACTCCTTTCCCCTACAATCTGTTGACTATAAAAAATAGGATTAACAAAACCAAAGATATACACAAAATAAAACTGAGGGAATCTGAAAAAATGACTGTGCATCAATTAAATCCAAACAAGCAGGAGTTGGAATCATGCTATCTGAAAAAGCAAAAGTAAACATTCAAAAATTAAAAAGAGAAAAACAAGGAAACTACATTTTGGTGTAAGGACCCATAGATTACAAAACAATATGTGTAATGAAGTTATATCTGCCAAATGACTTATCCAAATTCATAGAGGAAACAAGAACTGAACTAAAAAAATATAGATAGTAACACAATCTTGTCAGGAGATTTCAATATCCCTCTCTCAATTTTGGATAAGTATAACATAAAGATAAACAAAAGGGAAAATGCAGAACTGAATATATTACTAGAGCAACTAGAATTAAAACAAACTACAATTAAAAGTTATAACATCCAAATAAGACTAAATAATAGGGGGTAGAGCCATGATGGTAGAGTAAAAGCAGGTATTTGCTTGAGATCTCCATCAAAATCCTCCACATACCTGCAAAAATGACTCCAAACAAATTCTAGAGCTGTAGAACCCACAATATGACATAGTGAAACAAATGTCCAGCCCAAGACAGCCTGGAAGCTCAACAGGAAGGTTCTATTACATTGGGCTGTACCCAGTCCACCCTGGGCTGTGCTGGAATAGATGGGCAAGAAGAGGCCTCAGGGGACTGAATCACTGGCATCTGTGGTGGCTTCCAGACTTATTGGCCCACAAACATGAAAGACATCAGGTCAGTAGGAACTCCATTCAAACTGGGTTGGAGAGGAGCAAGGTCAAGGCCCAGTCTCATGTCTACAGAGGTGGTTGTGGTAGCAGTGGCAGCAGCAGTAGAAGTGACTGCTTCCAGAGCTCCTGGTATACAGATGGTATGCAGATCACGTGGTTGATCAGAAGGCAATAGCACAGATCTCTATGCTTGCACTGGGGCAGGATTCTTTTTCTTTGGCCTGTTTGGATCTGGGTCAAAATCCTTGGTAGCAGTCCTGGGGTTAGGTGGAGTGCTGGTGTGATGAAGTTTGTGGTGCAGTGGAGAGAGAACACTCTTCATAGTTCCATGGCTGAAAAGAGTGCTTGTGGTCACTCACAGACTAGAGAATAGACCAGGAAAGGAGTAAATATTTCTCCTTTGATCATACCACCTTGGAGGAACTGAAAATTTATAGAACCCTAAAAGTAGCTCTGAAAACAGCTGCACAAAAAGCCCTGAAGTCTGGGACAGGACACCCTACACATAGGAACCAGAGTACTACTTTAACAAAGAGTAAGAAAGTCAAGTTTTGACTGGGAAAATGAGCAAACAGCATTAAAAAAAACACAGACTATAGAATCTTACTTTGGTGGGAAAGAAGATCCAAACATACAACCAGGGGAGGCTAGGTAACACAGTGAATAGAGCACAGAACCTGGAGTCAGGAGGATATGAGTTCAAATCTGGCCTCAGACACTTAACACTTACTAGCCATGTGACCTTGGGCAAGTCACTTAATCCCAATTGCCCTGCCTACCCCCCTCCAAAAAAGCAAACAAAAAACATACAACCAGAAGATAACAAAGTCAAAGCTCCTACATCAAAAGCCCCTAAGAAAAATATAAATTGGTTGCAGGCCATGGGGGAGCTCAAAAAGGATTGTAAAAATCACATAAGAGAAATAGAGAAAAAAAATGGGAGGAGAAATGTCAGTGCTGCAAGAAAATCATGAAAAACAAGTCAAAAGCTTGCTAAAGGACTCAAAAATATGTTGAGGAAAATAACACCTTATAAAAACAGACTAACCCAAATGATGAAAAAGGTTCAAAAAGGCAACGAGAAGAAACAGGCCAAATGGAAAAGGAGGTCTAAAAGATCACTGAAGAAAATAATTCCTTAAAAATTAGAATCTAGGGGAATCTAGCTGGTGCAGTGAATAGAGTACTGGCCCTGGAGTCCAGAGGACCTGAGCTCAAACCCGGCCTCAGACATTTGACACACTTAAGAGCCACGTGAATTTGGGCAAGTCACTTAACCCCAAATGCCCTCTAAAAAGAAAATCAACAACAATAACAAAAAATTAGAATGGAGCAAATGGAAGCTGATGAGTGTATGAGAAGTTAAGAAATTATAAAACAGAACCAAAAGAATGAAAAAAATAACACACTATGATATATCTTATTGGAAAAACCACTGACTTGGAAAATAGGTCCTAGAAAGATATTTTAAAATTATTGGACTACCTGAAAACCATAATCGAAAGAAAAAGAGCCTAGACATCATCGTTCAAGAAACTATCAAATAAAACTTCCCTGATATTCTAGAATCAAAGGGGAAAATAGAAATAGAAAGAATCCACTGATCACCTCTTGAAAGAGATCCCAAAAGGAAAGCTCCTAAGAAAATTTATGCAAATTTCAGAGTTCCTAGATCAAGGATAACATATTGCAAGCAGTTGGAAAGAAACAATTTGAGTACTGTGGAAACACAATCAGTATAACACAAAATCCAGCAGCTTCTGTATTAAGGGATTGAAGGACTTGGAATATAATATTTAGGAGGTCATAGGAGCTAGGTTAAAAATCAAGAATCACCTACCCAACAACTGAATATAATACTTCAGCAGGAAAATTGGATATTCAATGAAATAGAGGACTTTCAAGCATTATTGATGAAAACACCAAAGCTGCATGGAAAAATTTGACTTTCAAATACAAGAATCAAGGGAAACATGAAAAGGTAAAAAGGAAAGAGAAATCATAAGGGACTTAATTGAAGTTGAACTGTTTACCTTCCTATATGGAATGACAATATTTGCACCTCAGGAGACCTTTCTCAGTATTAGGGTAGTTAGAGTGAATATCTATATCAATATCAATATCTATATCATCTATATCTATGTGTATCTATATCTACATATATAAACACAAACACACATATGTATCTATATCTATCTGTATACACACATTACATCTACATTTATACATACATACATACATATATACATACATATAATGCCATGTGGAACTTTTACCCAACAAAATGTCCATGTATTAGAGCACATAGATGTTACAAACAAAGGTAGAAAGTCATATATAGTTAATGAATCTTTTTATAGACTATAACAGGGTAAAATTCAGGAACTACAAACATACATATAAACACAAATGGAAGCTTAATAATGAACTCCTAAATAATGAATATCTGTAAGAAAATATATCATAAAATAATCAATATTTTTGTGAAAGAAAAGTATAATGAAGGAAAGAAAAGCATATTAAAAATTTTGGGATACAACAAAAGCAGTCCTCAGGGGGAAAAAGTATATCCTTACAAACATGCATTAACACAAGAGAGAGGGAGAGGCCCAGATGGCAGAGTAAAAAACAGAGACTCACTTGAGCTCTTACAAATTCCCTTCTCTGTATAACTTTAAAATAATTCCTCTAATCAAAATCTAGGGTGCCAGAAACAAGAAAATATCAGGGAAAAAACAATTTGCCAGCCTAGAAGAACTTAGGAGATTGGTAGAAAAAAGTCTATGTTAGAGAGGTGGGTGGTTGGACCTGGAGCTTAGTGTAAGCTATGATGGGGTGCCAGCAGCAGGCCTTGGAGCAGTTCATCAGTGCCGGCTGCATCACCCCCTTTATACCTGGGGCAAAGTCCAAATTTAATATAAAATTAAAAGTCAATAAATAGGCTGGAAAAATAAGCAGACAAGAAAAAAGAACTTGAACATAGTGTCAAGAGACTGTTAGGAGACACTCTGTTTTCTAGAGCTAAGGCCCAACAAGCAAGATTTACCTTGAACTTGGCATTACAACAATCTTTAGTGCTAACCCTTTGGATGCTCTCACCATCTTGCAAAATTCCATAATTATTGCATTTCTTTGACCAGCACCTGGACAAGTTTGGATAAGTACTGGTCATAACGCCCTACTATGAATCAAATTTGTCACATTTTTGTTATTAGCCCTCATCCTCATGGCTACTGTATACTGGGCACTAGTGTAAATATTAACATCTACCTACACTAAAATCCACCTGACCTCAGCCCTCTACAGACACCACTACTAAGACCCAAGCTTAGCATCAGCTAAACTACCAGACCCTTACAATCTCCAGCTGTCAGCACCTGAGGCCCCAGAGCACAAAACTATTGACTAGGCCACTGAACTTCAGCACAGGAAATTTGGGATAGTGCCCCCTATGCTCCAGAGGGAGAGTTCAACTTTAAAAGCTACAAAATTGGCCAAAAAATGAGCAAGAAGCAAAATAAATACTGAACATAGACTGTTTCTATGGGGATAGGAAAGAGCAAAACACAAATTCAGAAGAGGACAATATTGCCAATATAACCACATCTGTAAACTCAAAGGGGAAAATGAACTGGTTTCAAGCCCCAAAGGCCTTCTTGGAAGAGCTCAAGAAGGATTTTAAAAGAAGGACTTAAAAAATAAGAGAGGTAAAGGGAAAAAAATGAGAAAAGAAATGAGAGGTATTCAAGAGAGAATCAATGGCTTGGAAAAAGGACAAAGATTGATTTTAGAAAACAATTCCTTAAAAAATACAGTTGGCTAAATGGAGAAAAATTCCCCTGAAAAAAATCTCTCCACTCTAGAAGTGTTCTACCTTGGCAAAGAGCTCAAAAATCAAGTAATTGATTCAGAAAATGAACAAACAGAGGAAAAAGAATCTTACTCTGGTGACAAGTAAGATAAAAACATAAAAACAGAAGAAGACAACCAAGTCGAAACTCCTGCATCAAAAGTCACCAAGAAAAATATGAATGGGTTGCAGGCCAAGGAGGAGCTCAAAAAGGATTTTGAAAATCAAGTAAGAGCAGTAGAGAAAAAAATTGGGGAGAAAAATGAGAGTGATACAAGAAAATCATGA
The DNA here is from genome assembly GCF_028583685.1 of Petaurus breviceps papuanus. Taxonomy (NCBI): domain Eukaryota; kingdom Metazoa; phylum Chordata; class Mammalia; order Diprotodontia; family Petauridae; genus Petaurus; species Petaurus breviceps. The sequence goes on along the minus strand of NW_027187378.1, from coordinate 18,969,871 downwards.
AAAATAAGTCAACAGCTTGTTAAAGGAGACCCCTGCCCCCAAATACTATAGAAAATAACAAATTAAAAATAGACAAACCCAAGTGGCAAAAGAGGTCTCAAAAGGCAATGAGGAGAAAAATACCTTAAAAAAAACAGAATTGGCCAAGTGGAAAAGGAGGTCCAAGAGCTCACTGAAGAAAATAATTCCTTAAAAATTATACTGGAGCAAAAGGAAGCTAATGACTTTATGGAAAATCAAGATATTATAAAACAGAACCAAAGCAATAAAAAGATAGAACACGGTGTGAAATATCTCACTGGAAAAACCACTGACCTGGGAAATGAATCCAGGAGTGATAATTTAAAATTATTGGAGTACCTGAAAGCCATGATCAAAAAAAAAAAAGAACCTAGACATCATCTTTCAAGAAATTATCAAGGAAAATTGCTTGAATATTCTAGGATCAGAGGGAAAAATAGGAATGGAAAAATTCCACTGATCACCTGTTGAAAAAGATCCCCAAAATAAAACTCCTAGGAATATTGTAGACAAATTCCAGCATTTCCATTTCAAGGAGACAATATTATAAGCAGTCAAAAAGAAACAATTCATGTATTGTTTAAACATTGTCAGGATAACACAAGAACTGGCAGGTTCTAACATTAAAGGATCAAAGGGATTAGAATATGGTATTCTGGAGTTCAAGGGAGCTAGGAACAAAACCAAGGATCACCTACCCAGCAGGGTATAGTTCAGGGCAAAATGGTCATTCAATGAAAGAGAAGACTTTCAAGAAACCCGCAAATGAAAATGCGAAGGAATATTGTAGACAAATTCCAGAATTATTGTGGAACCACAGTCAAGATTACACAAGACTTAGCAACTTCTTCATTAAAGAATCATAGGGCCCAGAATGTGATATCCCAGTGGCAAAGGAGCTCAGATTACAACCAAAAATCAATCATCCAGCAAAATTGAGTATAATCTTTTTTTTTTTAAGCAATTGGGGTTAAGTAACTTGCTCAAGGTTACACGGCCAGTTATTTCTGGGTGTGGTGGTAAGTACCTGAGCCCAGAGTTGATCCCAGGTCATCCCAACTCTGGGGCTGGTGCTCTTACTTACTGAGCTACCTGGCCACCCCAAAGAATTCTTTTTTTTTTTTTGCCTTTTGGAGGGAAATTGGGGTAAAGTAACTTGCCCAGGGTTACAAGGCTAGTTTGTGTGTGTGTGTGTGTGTGTGTGTGTGTGTGTGTGTGTTAAGTGTCTGAGACCAGAACTGAACTCAGGTCCTCCTTACTCCAGGGCTAGCACTTTACTCACTGCACCACTAGCTGCCCTTGAGTATAATCTTTCAGGGGAAGAGATAGTCATTCAGTGATATAGGGAACTTTTAATCATTCGTGATAAAAAAAAGTAACAAAACTAGACAAAAAGTTGTATCTTCAAATAAAAAACTCAAGAGAAATATAAAAGGTTAACAGGAAATATAAAAAAAGATGTTATCTGTTTGTAAAGTTGTTAAACTGTTTACATCCCTACAATAGAAGATTATACTTGTAATTCTTGAGAATCATATCTTTATTATGACATTTAGAAGGGGTATACATAGATGGAAAGTATAGGAATAAGTAAAATTTGATGTTATAACAAAAATAATTAAGGGGTAAAGAAGAATTGTACTGGGAGAAAAGGAAAGTGGAAGGCAGACTAGGGTAAATTACATCACAGGAAGAGGTAAAAAGACATATTATGTTACAGGGAAAGAAGGGAGGGGGTGAGCATTGTTTTCACCCTATACTCATTGGATTTACACATAAAAAAGTTGGTCATAAAAACCTATTACCCTCCATAGGGAAGTAGGAAGAGAAAGGGGAAAGAAAAGGAGAGGGTGGATAGAAGACAGGAGAAAAGGAAGGGAAGAAGTAGTAGGGCAAAGGGGAAAGAAAAGGGAGGGGGGTTGATAGAAGGGAGATGAGATTAAAGGAGGTGGTAGTGAGAACCAAAACAGTGTTGAGGAGGGAAAGGGTTAAAGGAGAGAGAAAAGTATAAGTGTGTGTATGTGTGTGTGTGTGTGTGTGCGTGTGTGCATTTAAAATAGGGTGGAAAGAAAGACACAGGAATAATAACTGTGAATGGGATGAACTCTCCCATAAGAGAGAAATGGATAGCACAATGGATTAAAAACCAGAATCCTGCAATATACTTTTTACAAGAACCACGTTTGAGGCAGAGAGGTACACATAGAATAAAGGTAAAATGCTGGAGGAGAATATTTTATGTGTCAGCTGAAGTAAAAATCTAAATAAAACCAGGGGTACCAATACTGATCCCAACAGAGCAAAAGGAAAAATAGATCTAATTAAAAGAGATAAAGAAGAAAAGTGCATCTTGCTAGAAGATACTATAGACAATGAAGAAATACCAATGCTAAATGTATATGAACTAAGCAGCCAGATTCTTAGAGGAGAATTTAAGTGAGTTAAAGGAAGAAATAGATAGCAAAATTATACTAGTGGGGGACCTCAAGCTCCCCTTCTCAGAACTAGATAAACCTAACCACAAGATAAACAAGAAAGAAGTTAAGGAGGTAAATAGAAGTTTAGAAAAATTAGTTATGGTTGTGTGTTGTTTGTCCTTCATTCTCAAAGAGGATCATGAAATAAAGGAGATGATCATATGACTTGCAATTGGCTATTAATTGAGAGAGTGAGGGCTTCACAAATTCACCAGTCTCACTTTCTCTTCCAGAGTCATCTGGGTCCAATGGCCAGATATTGATCATGGTGACTACAGATGGCCCAGGATTCAGTGGGAGATCTTAGCTCTTTTAAGCTTTTTTTTAGTTTTCACTATGAGTGGGGCAGCACCCATTCAATGAATAGACCTCTTTAAGAAGTGAGTCAAGGGATGGCCCCTTTAATCAAAAGAAAAAATCAATCTGGTATGGGAAGACCATCAGGATTGCTGACTAGAAGAGAAACAGTTACCATTTACATTCACTCTAAGCCAGGAGAGGCCCCAAAATAACAAGTAAGTGGTGTTTGGCAGGGACTTATTGTCAAATCCATGAGACCCAGAGTGAATTAAGATATGATACATCTTTGGAGAAAATTGAGTGGGGATAGAAAGGAATATACCTTTCTTGTTAGTTGAATATGAAACATAGATCATGTGCTAAGACACAAAAATTTCACAATACAATGGGAATAGGAAGAAATGTTAAATGTATCCTTTTCAGATCACAATGCAATAAAATTACATGTAATGAAAGATCATGGAAAGATAGACTAAAATCAATTGGGAACTAATTAATCTAATCCTAAAGAAAGAGTGGGTCAAATAACATCTCATAGAAACAATCAATAACTTCATCCCAAAGAATGACAATAATAAGACAACATATCAAAACTTATGGGATGTAGCCAAAATGGTGAAATTTTCCCAAGTGGGGAAATTTTATATCTCTAAATGCTTACATGAAAAAAATAGAAAAAAGAGATCAATGAATTGATCATGCCACTAAAAAAAACTAGAAAAAGAACAAATTTAAAATCCCCAATTAAATAGCAAATTAGAAATTCTGAAAACCAAAGGAGAGATTAATAAAGTTGAAATTGAGAAAATTATTAAACTAGTAAATAAAACTAAGAACTGGTTTTATGAAAGGACCAATAAAATTGATAAATCTTTGGTTATTTTAAATAATCTATTAATTAATTTTACTAAAAAAGAAAGAAAAAACATTATCAGTATTAAAATGAAAAGAGCAAATTCACCAACAATGAAGAGGACTCTAAAACAATAATTAGAAATTATCTCACCCAACTGTATGCTAATAAAAGTGACAATTGAAGTGAAATGGATGAGTATTTATAAAAATATAAATTGCCCAGATTAACAGAAAAGGAAATAAAATTTAAGTAATCCCATTGCAGAAAAAGAAATTAAACAAGCCATCCATGAAATCCCTAAGAAAATAATCTCCAAGGCCAGGTGGATTTCCAAGTGACTTCCACCAAACTTTTAAAGAACAACTAATTCCAATATTATATAAAGTATTAAACAATTAGGCAAAGAAGGAGTCTTACCAAATTCTTATTATGATACAAATATAGTGCTGATTCCTAAGCAGGTAAAAGCCAAAACATAGAAAGAAAATTATAGATCAATTTCCTTAATGAATATAGATGAAAAAGTTAACTAAAATATTAGCAAATATATTACAGCAGCTTATCACAAGGATGATACACCATGACCAGGTGGGATTTATACCAGGAATAACAGGGTTAGTTCAATATTAAGAAAACTATCAACACAATTGACCAATATGTGTTCAACATAAAATCATTAACAAAATTAACAGAAATCCCATCATTGTCTCAATAGATGCAGAAAAAGATTTTGACAAAATAAAACACCAATTCTTCTTTAAAAAATACTAGAGATCTTAGGAATCAGTGTCTTGCTTAAAATACTGACATCTATCTGAAATGATCAGTGTGCATTATATGTAATGGGGATAAGCTAGAAACAATTCCAAAAAGATCAGGGGTGAAACAAGGACGCCCATAATCACCATTCTTACTCAATAAAGTACTAGCAAAGCTAGCTTTAGCTAAAGAAATGGAAGGAATTAGAATAGGCAATGGAGAAACAAAGCCATCATTCTTTGCAGATGATCTGATGATATACTGAGAGAATCAACTAAAAACTACTTGAAATAATTAACAACTTTAAGAAATTTGCAGTATATAAAATAAACCCAATTTTATTATTTCAACTAATATACCACACTGATTATCAACCACTGCTTTGATACCAGGAATATTTTTCTTTTCATTTACCTCCCTCACCAAACAGATCATATCTCATCATTCTTGTTCAATCTAAAGATGAATAAGAATGTATCACATCATTCCTTTTTTTCTCCTCTAGTTACTCTCACCTTCCAATTACTTATTTCATACATGTTATAAACAGAGAAAAGTTGGAACAGCATTCTTCAGTTTATGATATTTTAGAATGTCATAGGAGTGTTCAACCTCCCAAAAAAGAGTAGAAGTTTTCTAGAATTTCAAGTTTCTAATTAGTCAGAGAATTGAATTTACCCTTTGTACTTTAGTGAAAATTTAACCTATTTTGGAGGATTTAGTGAATATGTTAACTGTAAGAATGTGTACAGAAAAAAACACTTTTGTTTTTGAGATGAGTGAGATTAAGTGACTTGATCATCATCTCATAGCTAGTCAGTGGCATAGCCAAGACAAGGAGCTAGACTTCTTCATGAAAATTTGTGTTCTTTCAATATAAATATGTTTTTGCATGATACATTAAAATTGGCTAATTATTATAGATTTAAACTGAAACTCTTTACAAATGTTATATTTGATGTGAAAGGTGACAAAATTGGGAAGCAAATGTATTGGGAAAATGCATTTATGCATATGTACATATGACATATACAGAAGGATATACAGATATGATTGAGTACTATGAAAGTACAAAACCACATTTATATTATTGTAAAAGAGTTCAAACAAAATAAGTTTAGTTTTTCTTTCTGCAAAAAACCCCCAGAATTTGGCAAGTGGAAAAAGTGGCACAAAAATCCACTGAAGTTCTTTCCCTAAAACCAGAATTGTCCAAATGGAAAAAGAGGTACAAAAATCCAATGACCAAGAGAACTCCTTAAAAAGCTGGTTTGGCCAAATAGAAAAAGAGATACAAGAGCTTATTGAAGAAGAGAAAATAACTCCTTAAAAATTAGAATTCAGGAAGCAGAAGCTAATGACTCCGGGAGATATCAAGAAACAATAATACAGTCAAAATAATAATAAAGAAGAAAATATGAAAAATCTCAATGGAAAAACAACTGAACTGGAAAATAGATACAGGAGAGTTCATTGAACAATTCTTGTACTGGGAGGAGGAGCCAAGTTGGAGGAGAATAGGCAGGGACTCACCTGAGCTCTTCCCCACACCTCTCAAAATATATTTAAATAATATATCAAAGCAAATTCTAGAGTGGCAGAACCCCCTAAAGGACAGAGTAAAACAATTTTCTAGCCTAAGACAAAAGAGAAGGTCAGCAGGAAAGGACTTTTTTTTTTACCAGAGTGAGAATGAAACTCAGTCCAGTGAAGGCTGTGTTAGTGCATTACAGGCCCAACCAACCAGGGGCAGGCATTAGCTGTGACTGAATCAGTGGCAGCAGTTACAGTTTCCAGACTTCTCAGCCCATAGAAAATAAAGGGGTTGGACAACTGGTAAAAAAGAGACTACAGGGGTCCTTTTGCTGGCACCAAGGGCAGGACTCTGTCACATTACCCATCCTTGGATATGGGTCACAGACTTTGGTCTCAGTCCTAGGTCAAGTAGGAGCATGAGCACACCAAATCTTGCAGCCATAGTGGAACATGGACCCTGGTCATTGTTCCACAAAAAAAAGAGTGCTTGTGGTCAATCACAGAGCAGTGCCCAGTACAGGAAAGTAATAAATACACTTGTCTCTATGTTATACCACCTTGGAAGAGCTAAAAACTTACAGACCCCTAAGATATATCTCTGAAACCAACTGGACAAAAACTCTGAAGCTTGAGATAGTGCTCACTCCACTTTGTAAGAAGAGCATCACTTTAGCATAGAGTTAAAAATCAAGAAATAGACTAGAGGGGGTGCTGCCAAGATGGGGGCATAGAAGCAGGAAAACTCTGTGGGCTCCCCCCATTACTACTCAAATACCTATAAAATATGACTCTAGACAAATTTTAGAGCTACAGAACCTACAAAGTGACAGAGAGAAACAATCTCCCACTGAAGAAAGCCTGGAAGGCTGGAAGTAAGGATCCATCACAGTGTGCAGGGAGCTAAGTCCACAGTTTTAGCCCCAGGGCAGCCCCAACCAGGAGTTGGAGCAAACATTGGCAGAGTGGATCACCAGGAGCTGTTGCAGTTTCCAGAATTCTCAATACACAAATGCCAAAAAAAAAAAAAAAAGTAAAAGGTCAGTGTAGAACTCTGGGGAGGTGCAGCAGCTTCCACATGGCTGCTTCAGAGCTCCAAACCTACAGATTGTAGGGTGGTTCAGAGGATTGCTTTTATCTTAACCTGCCTGGATCTGGATGGCAGTCTTGGTCGGTGGTCCAGGGGTCTGTGACCAGTGAGCCAGAGTTTGGGGCCTGTAGAGAAGGCATCCTCTTAATAGCTCCACCAGTTGTGAAAACCCCAGTGATTTGGGACAAAGCTCTTCCCTTTGGAAGCAGAGTTCTACTGTGTCAAAGAGCTCAAAGGTTAAGTAATGGAGTGGTAATGTGAGCAAGCAAAGGCAGCAAAGCACACAGAGCAATCCAACATTAGATTTCTTTTTGGGGGACAAAAAGGATCAAAGCATGGAATGGGAGGAAGACAATAAAGACAGAACTCAAAAAGCTTCCAAGAAAAATGTGAACTGCTTATAGGCCATAGAGGAGCTCAAGAAGGATTTTGAAAATCAAGCAAGAGAAGTGGAGGAAAAATTGGGAAGAGAAATGAGAATGATGCTAGAAAATCATGAAAAGAGAGTCAACAGCCTGATTGAAGAAAATAACACTTTAAAAATAGATTAACTCAAATGACAAAAGAAGCCCAAAAAGTCAATGAAGAGAAGAATGCCTTAAACAGCCAAAATTGTCAGATGGAAAAATAATTTCAAAAGCTCACTGAAGAAATTAATTCTTTCAGAATTAAATTGGAGAAAATGGAAGCTAATGACTTTATGAGAAATCAAGATACTATTAAACAGATCCAAACAAATGAAAAAAATAGAAGGCAATGGGAAATATCTCATTGGAAAAACCACTGACCTGGAAAATAGATCCAGGGGAGACCATTTAAAAATTATTGGACTACCTGAAAGTCTTGATCAAAAAAAGAACCTAGAAATCATCCTTCAAGAAATTCTCAAGGAAAATTGCCCTGATGTTTTAGAACCAGAGGACAAAATAGAAATTGAAAGAATTCACCTATCACTTCTTGAAAAACATCCCCCAAAATAAAACTCCTAGGAATATTATAGCCAGGCTCTGGAGATCCCAGATCAAGGAGAGAATATGACAAGCAGCCAAGAAGAAACAATTTGAATATTGTGGAAACACAATCAGGATAACACAGGATCTAGCAGCTTCTACAGTAAGGTATTGAAGGGCTTGGAAGATAATATTCTGGAGGTCAAAGGATCTAGTATTAAAACCAAGAATCACCTACCTAGCAAAACTTAGTATCATGTTTCAGGGGAAAATATGGTCATCCAGTGGAATAGAGGACTTTCAAGCATTCCTGATGAAAAAACCAGAGTTGAACAGAAAATTTGACATTCAAATACAAGAAGCAGAAGAAACATAAGAAGGTAAACAGGGAAAGGAAATTGTAAGGAACTTATCAAAGTTGATGGGTAAGGTTAAGACGGGGAGAAAATTTGTAACTCAATATCTTGTGGAAATGAATGATATAAACTAAAAATAAACATAAAATTAATTAAAAAGAAGAAATAGACTAGAAAATGAGCAAAGAATAGAAAAAAATATTCTGACCTTAGAAAGTTACTATGGTAACAGTGAAGACCAAAATACAAATGCAGAAGACTAAAAAGTCAAAATTCCTATAGCCAAAGCCTCCAAGAAAAATATTAATAGATCCCAGGGCATGCAAGAATATTTTAAATCCTTTTTAAAATCCTTTAAAATTTTTAAAAAGCCTTTAAAAACAAGTAAGAGAGGTAGAGGAAAAATTAAGAAGAGAATTTAATGTGTTGCAGGAAAATAATGAAAGGAGTTAACAGTTTTGTAAAGAAGGCACAAAAATATACTGAAGAAAAAAAAATTAAATCAAATGAATAGGCCAAATGGGAAAACAGGCATATAAATCCAATGTCTTGAAAGTAAAATTGTTCAAAAAGAAAATAAGATACAAAAATCCACTGAAGAAAATAACTCCTTAAAAAGCAGAGTTGGCCAAATGTAAAAGGAAGCATAGAAGCACAATGAAAAAAAATAATTCCTTAAAAATTAAAATTCAGCAACTAGAAGTGAATGAATTTGTAAGGAATCAAAGAACAATACAGCAAAAAAAAAAGAAAGAAAAAATATGAAAATGTGAAATAGTTCATAAAAAATACAACAACTGATCTGGAAAAGAATTAAAGGAGAGATGATATAAAAATTATTGAATTACCTGAAAAACATGATAAAAAAAAGTGTGGACATCATCTTTTAAGAAATTAGGAATGAAAACTCCCCTGATATTCTAGAACTAAACTGTAAAATAGAAATTGAAAGAATCCACTGATCACCCCCTAAAAGATATTCCCAAAAGAAACCCGAAGGAAAATTATAGCCTAATTCCAGACCTCCCACAACAAAGAGAAAATTTTACAAGGAGCCAAAAATACACAATTCAAAAAATATGGAGCTGTAGTATAAATAACACAAGACTAAGCAGTTTATCCATTAAATGATCAGAGGGCTAGAAATATGATATTTTGGAGGGTGAAAGAGCTAGGATTACAACCAAGAATCACCTATCCAACAAAACTTAGTAAAATTCTTCAGGGAAAAAAAATGGACAGTCACTGAAATATAGGACTTTCAAGCTTCCTGATCAAAAGACCAGAGTTGAATTTTTAAAAATTGACTTTCAAACACAAGACTCAAAAGAAGCATAAAAAGGCAAACAGGGAAGAAAAAATATAAATCAATAAGATTTAACTTTTTATATTCCTCCATGGAAGAGACTTGTAGGTCTTACTCATTATTAGGACAAAAAGCAGAGGTGTGAGTTGAATGTGATGGGATGATTACCTAAAAACAAAGCAAAACAACTAAGGGGTGGGAAAGGAAAAACACTTGGAGAAGGGGAAAGAGAGAATTAGAATTCTGGCAAGTTATCTCACATAACAGAAGTGTGATAGAAACTTTATGGTAGAGGGGAAGATGGGGGATGTGGGGAGGGAGCACATGAACCTTACTTTCATTGGAATTGGCTTAAAGAGAGAATAACAAACCCAATTGGGTGTAGAAATGTATCTTAACATACAGGAAAGTAGGAGGGGAAAAGGATGAGAGAAAGAGGTTCGAGGACTTATAGAAGGTCGGGCAATTGGGGGAGATAAAAGTCAGAAGCAAAACAATTTTTAAAATGGACAGGATTAAGGAGAGAGTTGGATACACAAGGGGAAAATGGATTGAGGGAAATACATAGTTGGTAATCATTACTGTGGAGAAAACTTTACACTAAGCTTCTCTGAAAAAGACTTCATTTCTTAAATATATAAAAAAATTGAGTCAAATTCATATAAATAAGAGCAAATCCTCAATTGAAAAATGGTCAAAGGATATGAATAGACAGTTTTCAAATAAGGAAATCAAAGACACACACACACACATATAGTAATGTGAAAATGGTTTCTAAAGCACTAGTGATTAGAGAAATTAAAATAAAAACAGAACATCTAAGCAACCACCACACACCAATCAAACTGATATGACAGAAAAGAGAAATGAAAAATGTTGGAGCAGATATGAGAAAATTAAATCAGTAATGTACTGTTGGTGTATAGTGTTTTAATCATTCTGGAGAAAAATTTGGAACTATTCCTAAAGAGATATAAAACCATATTTATCCTTTGACCAAGCAATACCACTACTAGGCCTATGAAATTTAGGTGATAATTTTGTTGTATATTTGAAAAGAATAGAAAGTTGTGCATAGTAGATTTGCAGTTATATGTGCAATCAAGTTTTTATTCTACAATGTTAGGAAAATGTTTGATTTATTCCATAAATGAAAAATAAAATTTAATAATGAAAACTTATAAAATAAAATTATTATAAACAATGTAAATTATATGGGAATCTACCTGCCAAGACAAACCCAGGAACTATATAAAAAATACAAAGTATTTCTCACACAAATTGTCAGTTCTCAACAATCAGTAAAAATATTAATTGCCCATGGCTAAACTAAGCTAATATAAATGGCATCTAACCTAAATCAATCTACTTATTTAATGGTATACCAAAAGTTGTTTTATAAAGAAAAAAAAATAAGAACAAAATTCATCTAAAAGGAAAAATTGTTAAGGATATTAAAGTAACTGATGAAAAAAATGTGAATAAAAGTAGTCTAACCATATTATATCTAAAACTGTATTGTAAAGTGGTAATCATCAAAACAATGTAGTACTACCTAAGAAATAGTGTGGTGAATTGGTGAAATATATTAGGCACATAATATATTATAATCAATGACCATAATAATTTAGTGTTTGATAAACCCAAAGATATAAATTTTGTGATTAAAAAAGAAATATTATTTGATTAAAAACTACTGGGAAAACTAGAAAACAGTATGGCAGAGAAATAGGTATAGACCAGCATCTCACACAATATACCCAGGTAATGCATAAATGGGTACATGCTTTAGACAGAAAAGGTGATGTCACAGACAAATTAAGGGAGCATAGAATATTTACCTATTCGATATATATAAAAGAGGAGAATTTGTGACAGAATATGAGATAGAGGGTATTATAGAAAGTAAAAGGTAGAATTTTTGTTACATTCAATTAAGAGTTTTGTTTTTGTGAAAACACATTAAATGCAGCCAAGGTCAGAAGGGAAACAGAAAACTTGGAGTGGGGGGGGGAGGGGATTACAGCAAGGTTCCCTGATAAAAGTCTCATTCTCAAATACATTGGGAAATAAGTTAAATCTATAAGAAAGTGAATTATTCCCAAATTGATAAATGGTCAAAGGAAATGAAACATGTGGTTTTTAGATGATGTAATCAAAGGTAGCTATAGTCATATTAAAAATGCTCTAAATCATATTTATTAGAGAAAAGAAAATTAAAACAACTCTGAGGTACCACCTTATACCTATCAGATTGACAGAAAAGTAAAATGACAAATGTTGCAGGAGATGTTAGAAAATTGGGACACCAATGCACTGTTGTTGGAGTTGTGAATTTAACTGACCACTTTGGAGAACAAATTGGAATTATGCCCAAAGGATTATAAAACTGTATGCACTTTGACCCAGCAACATCATTAACAGATCTATCTTGCAAAAATATTTTTTTTAAAAAAGGAAAAGGACCTATATGTACAAAAATATTTATAGCAGTTCTTTTTGTGCTGGCAAAGAATTGGGAATTGAGGTGATTCCAATCAATTGAGGAATGGCTAAACAAGTTATGTTACATGATTGTGGTGGAATATTATTGTGTTATAAGAAATAATGAGCAAAACGCTTTAGGAAAATCATGGAAATATTTATATGAATTGATACAAAGTGAAGTGAACAGAACCAGGAGAACATTGTAGAATTGTCACAATATTGTTTGGTAATCAATTGTGACTTAGCTATTCTCAGCAATGCAATGATACAAGACAAATTCAGAAGGGCTTATGACAAAAAATGCTATCCACCTCCAGAGGGGGAAAAAAAAAGCTACTGGAATCTGAAAGAAGATTGAAGCATACTCTCAAAATAAAATCCTTCCTTAATTTTTCTTCTTTGTTTTTTGCTTTACTGTCTGTTTTTTTCTTTTACAATATGGCTAATATGCAAATATCTGCTCATATGCAAATATGTTTTTCATGACTGCAAATGTACAGACTATATCAAAGACTATATATACTTTCTCAAGGAGGTATATATAAATCTCGTAACCATCCCCCAATAGATAATTGGTCAAAGGATATGAACAGTACTCAAAAGAATCATTGCAAAGTATTCATAATCCCATGGAAGAATGCTCCAAATCACTAATAATAAAGAGAAATCTACATCAAAATAACCTGAACTTTTGTTTCACATACTGCTAATTGACAATGATAACAAAAAATGTCATACTCAATTCTGGAGGGGTTGTGGAATGATAGACACACTAACATATGGTTGGTGGAGCTGTAAATGATACAATCTTGTTGGAAAGCAATTGAAATTATACAAATAAAGTAACTAAAATATCCATACTTTTTGAACCAGAAAATGAACAAAACAATTCAAAAACTTATATTTCAAACTCAAAGATAAATAGTTGATTAAACAATTAAATAATTCCAATGACAAAAAATAATTGCCAGAGAATATGGAAAATCTTCAGTTATAAAGGAAACAGAATTTGAATAACAATTCAACACCCGTCCTAATCAGTGGCCTAAAACTGAATAGCATATTTGGGAAAAGTACTTAAGGCACAACCCCAAATGATATACTCTGCAAATTTGTGCCTAATCATCAATGAGAAAGATAAATGTTCAATAAAAAGATGCAAAAGAACTGTCATATAGCAATGCTTTCTTGATTTTATAATTGTGAAGTTGATTTTGTGATGTATTTGACCTTACATAACTAATAAATTTCATCTTTTTAGATTCTACCCGATACTTTAATCTGGCAAAAATCTTTTTAGATATTGACTGCCATCCTGTATGTTATTTATCCCTCTGAGCTGTGCAAATTTGATGAGTATTCTATCTATTGCTTTATCTACATCACTATCAAAAATGTTAAACAGAGTTAAAAAAAATCATTGAGGAGTTTCACTATAGCAAGGACCTGAAAAAAATATCAGACAACTGCCTGTTTCTGTGTGGTCCATGAGCTAAGAAAATTTTATTTTTACATTTTAAAATAAAGTTGCATTTTTTAAGATTTAAAAACATTAAAAAAAAAAACTTTGGATTTGGCCCTTGGGGAATAGTTTGTTGATCTTTTCTCTAGAGCCTTTCAAGTTGATTTCAAACCATGAACAAGGACACTTTGAATCTTGTTTTCTGTTCTGACTCCTAATTATGCTATTATCAATCTCACGTGTCCCACTCTTTTCCATAAGAATAGAATCTGATTTTTTTTCCAACTGGTATACTAAGTATATAGGTAAGCTGTATTGACAGGGTTTTCCCTCTATCTCTTTGTCTAATAGACTCTTTTTTAAAATTAAAGCAACTTGGTTAGTCTGATGAAATCTTGATGAAGCTACAGTGCCTCTGTGATTTCTTTTGTTCTATTGCCATCTATTATAAAATATTCTAGAGTTTTGCCTGGAATTAATTTTATGCTAAATGACCTATTTTTTAGGTGCCATTGTCTTCCCTTTTATGAATGCTAGGACATCTGCCTTCCTAATAGCTTTTAAAAGTCTTTCATTTGACATGAGCCAGATTGTGTACCAAGAAAACTTGAAGTAAACAATAATAGTAACACTAGCTACTTCTAATTACATAGTTCATTAGTTCATTATAATTCTAAAGACCTTTCAGTGTCTCATTTTATTCTCTCAGTCACCACCCTATGAGTTAAGAATCAACTGCACAATTAATTGAGAACCTAATCTATGGTCAGACATTGGTTATGGCACTGGGGACATAAAGACTTCTTTCTCTTCCTGGAGAGAAAATAGACAGGATCTATACACTTCTTTTTAGAAAGAATAAGATATGATTTTAAAAGATCTGTCACTTCCACAGCGAAATAAGATACATCATGAACTAAATATTTTTTGGAAGGAAAAGCAGGGGGACAGAGTCATGGAATAAAAAACAACAACACATAAAAGGTGTAGAAACTGGTATTTTTTAAAGGTTGAAGGATTTGTTCGATTGTATACAGCTAATGAGTGCTGGAGCCAGGACTGAAATCTACAGCTTCTTTCTTTCCCACTATATGATGACCTAAGTAGCTCCTTTCCATTTCTGTTTCCTATCTATCCATATTTCTAATACTAGTATTAAAAATTCAAGATTATTTCCCTGATGGTTTTAGCTACTTATTATAGGATTATTTTATTACATATTAACTGGAACACATAAATAGAAACAAAGACTAAATGGTGGATAGAGAAGTATAGAGGAAGATTTCAGTGTTATTTGATTTATAAAGCAATGTCTTGAATTTATATCATACTGAGTGAAAGAAGTGAAAACTTCTAAGACTATATTCTAAAATCTAGTAAGGCTTTTTGTGAGAAATAGGCCCAAGTTTCCCTTCACCGGAAATCACATGATTTACAAGGACTCAAAATTCAGAGTGGTAGGGAGTCACCCCTCTTCTCACTGACACCTTTGCATAAAATATGTCAAATAAGGACAGAAGTGCTTTCTCAAATGTACATTGGGTGGTATACTGTTTCCTTGTTCCAGTACTTGAGGTATATTGCCATACTTAGATTGTGCACCTGACTTCTAGCCAATGGAAAAAAGCATCAGAAGGGGTGTAGGGGAGAATTCCAAGTTAGGGCTTTATAACATTGCCATTTCCTTTTGTAAATTGCTTCTTCTCCCTGACCATTTGTCAGGAGGGTGGCCCTTCCACAAGATTGTAACAAACCATTCTTTTCTGCTTCCCACCTTGAGAAGCCTCTGCATATTATTTGGATAAGGATCTCTGTTGCACACAGTTTTGGGGTGCACAAAATACTTTTGTTTCTTTTTAACAATAGTCACTTTTTTTCCTGACAATATCCTTTTATTTGTTTGCAGAACCTAAGGCATCCTTCTGACCTTCTCTGTTAAGCTCCACAGGGGCTGAAAAGGGAAAACAGCCATAAATCTCCTGGGGATCTGTAGATTATGGCACTATAAATATGATATTTTTCTTCTGCATATTTCTAGGTGGACTAGTATGCTTATTAAAGCACAATATTTTTTAAATTCCATTTGCCTTTCTTTTTCAAGTAGTATTAAGTTACTATATACATAGAAACCAAACAGAGAGATCTATAAAGCAGATAATTCATTTTGATAATCCCTCATTAAAAGTCAGAAACTGTGTCACTTTTATATTTATATTCTCAGCACTTAGGACAAAGCTGCACACAGTAAGCATGTAATAAAGTCTTTTCATCCATTCCCCTAGCTCGTTTCCAGCAGTTTTTAAACATGATTAAATCTCCCTAATCCTAACACTACCCCCCCAAATCCTAAACAAACGAATGAATGAATAAAAGTTTTTCCTTGAGTGCTCTAACCTAATAAACGACAGCTAAATGGCCAAGTAAGGAGTGAAAACTGGACCTCAATATCGGCATATAAGCCCTGAATTCAAATTCTGCCTCAGACACATAGCTGTGTGACCTTGGGCATGTCATTTAGCCTCAGTAAGTCTTGGTTTCCTCATCTGTAAAATGGGAATAATAGCAGCGTCTTCTTCCCATGGTTGTTGTGAGGACAAAATGAGATATCTGTTAAGTGTGTTGCAAACCTCTAAGCACTGTATGAATATTAGCTATCATTATTATATCTACCCCATCTCTTTCTAATTCTCTTTACTTCTAACTTCTTGAAAATTTCCCTGTACTCAATGTGTCTGCTTCATATATTTGATTCTCTCCACAAGTCTTTTGCAATAAAAAAAAAAGATCCTAAACCCACAATAATATAGGATCTCAGATCTGTGATTTCCTCATTGTTGATATGCTCTCCAATGGTGCAGATATCCATCACTTTATATTTTCACAGATAGTCTTAATTGGTGCAGGGCATGACATCCAGATATACTCAGGGATAAACCAACCAAAGTAATTTTAATAGATGGTTATTGAGAATTATTTGAATGAATTGCTATTTCTAGTTATGTTAATGAATTATCCTGTGATTGTTTAATTATCTCAAGTTTTATTGTCCTTTCAATTTCAGATTTCCAGGTCAAGACTTCTAATAGGGTTCCATAATAACATCACTGTCAATTTGGAGTAGGCTCAAGGAAAAGGATTAGGGAGTATGCCCTCAGCTAAGACTAATGAATAGTTTTTAGCAGTGAATTTTCTAGCATAGCTAACATTTGTGGAGTTTAATTCTTGGTGCGAAGTATAATTAAGTACACAAAATAAACACTACAGTGAGAACCCATATATATATACACATATATGTTTCTAGGAGTAAAGGTATTATAGGAATCCAGTGAAACAAGCTTGCACATTTTATATAATTTGACACATGGTACAATTCTCCTAAGCTGGTTTTCAAGTAAGCAGTGAATTTCATTGTCATATATTTGTAGGAACGTAAAAAGGTTTTAAGAAAAACTGTATCTGCCTAAAGACCCCTCTGCTCCCTATGTGTAAATTCACAGATGTTCTCCCAAACTACAAAGAAAAGATTGATTTATTTCTTCAAAAACAAAAAAAAACTAATTCAAAAACTTTTTTTTACTTCAAAAGAAGCTCAAAAATTCATTTTCATTTAGTCAGAACATGAGACAAATATCTTTACTCTTTTTAACTGAATGAATTAGTGAATCAAGTTTATCCCTGTCCTTTGACAGCCATTCTGCCAGAGAAGCAAATACATAAGTCGCATATCAGTCTTCAGAAACAAATACATACACACACAATTTTCTTGTCATAGCAGACCAAAAAAAAGGAAATGCAGTCTTATTAAGATACAATGTAGGGGAGGCCAGGTGGCACAGTGAGTAAGAGCACCCAGCCCCAGAGTCAGGAGACTTGCGATTGGTCTGGGCTCAGATACTTAATACCCTCACAAAAATAACTGGCCGTGTAACCTTGAGCAAGTTACTTAACCCGATTGCTTTAAAAAATAAAGATATAATGTCCAGGACTAAAGATTACAATAATGTGTCAATTCCATCCTAGTTAGAGCACATCTATAGTACTGTGTTCAGTCCTGGGATCACATTTGAGGAAGCAACTTGATTAAATGAGAGTGTCCAGAGAGAGGTAAACAGGATGGTGAAGGGCTTTGAGATTGTCCAATATACCACAGAATTGAAATAAAGTGTGGAAAATGAATATGACAGATAAGAAAAAAATGTTTTCCAGCTATTTGAAAGATTATCTCTTAGAAGAGGGAATGTTCGTATTCTACTTGACATGAGTAAGAGAAAAGGGTAAGTATTATGGAGAGGCAGAAATTTAGACCTAATAGGAGAAAACCTTTCATAAATAGAGCTATAGAAAATAAAAATCAGTTGCCTTAAGTACTAGAGGATTTTACCTCCATAAATGTTTTAATTGGAAACTTAGATAACCAATTGCCAAGTTATGTTGATTCTAATTTAGATATTTGTTAGACTAGTTTAAGTCTAATATCTCTTTCAACTGTGTGACTATTTTATTTTCTTCCCTTCAATATCTAAGTGTTAAGTCAGAGGGCTTTGCATTGGCATAATTAGCAGTTTAGTCTTCAGACTCCAATGTAAAAAAAAAAAAAGTCTGTTGACATCACCTTAAGACCTAATCAGCACCAAAATGAGAAAAGTGGGTGAGTGAGGACCAGGGAGCAGAGTGAGTTCCCACAGAGTGTGTGGATCAGAAGAGTGGTGAAGGAAAGAATAATTAAGTGGACTAACCAGAAGATAAAGATAGCAGGTAGAAAATATATCCAAATTGTTGACAATTTAGAAGCTAAAGCAACAACCCAAGGTTGATGTTCAAATGGCCGGACCAAGAGTTAATAATCTGGACATCCTCAGGAATAGGATGAACAGGAACAAGGCAAGCAGGAAACCAGATTCATAAATTGAGAAAAAAAGGATATTGATACAGGTCTCCTCAACAACTGAAACCTTTCCTCTCATTCCACCAAAATAGGAGCTAATTTTGTCTTGGATTCTTGTAAGTAAAACCATTTGAAAATGCAATGGGAGTTGGTGAGGAATACAGATTCTTTTTTGGCAGGGGCACTTCTCATATAAGTACCTTGGTTTTTAACCCAGAGTTGTACATTTCTTTAAATTTTTTTCTTAAGTATTCTGAATTTTTTTCATATTTTTAATTTTCTTAAAAGTTCTAGGCAAGTGGGGGCGGCCAAGTGGCTCAGCGAGTAAGAGCACCGGCTCCAGTGTTGGGATGACCTGGGGATCAAATCCGGGCTCAGATGCTTAGCACCACACCCAGAAATAACTGGCCGTGTAACTTTGAGCAAGTTACTTAACCCCGATTGCTGTAAAAAAATAATAATAATAAAAAAATAAAAGTTCTAGGCAAGGCTGGCCATGGAAAAAATTGTTTTATTAAGGGTTTGTTACTTACCCTCTAGGTATCATTTCTCTTTTCCTTTTTTTCCCTACCTGCTAGATGCCCAAGGCCCTAATGTCAAGAGGACAATAAACAAATCAGCTAAACTCTTTGTGACTTAATAGACTAGCCCCATTTGGTGGTAATCACATTATAAAGATTATATATATATATACACACACACAATATATATACCTGGGGAGAGGAGGGAGAGAATGAATTAGTGAATCAATGTTGGAATTTCACTCTCATTGCAGAATTCAAAGTGGAGGCTAGATGAATTCCCTTGAAAGGGGCTTCAGCAAGGACATTCTTACTCTCATTGAAGTACTTGTTGGACAGGATCACCTCTATGATTCTAGATCACTCTGAAAGTCAGTGACCCTGAGAAGAATAACTGCCTGTTGAAATAAAAATGGTGACTTGGTGAGAAAGAAATTGAGAATAGACTTAATTATACTATCTGCTATTCACTTTTTCCTCTAGATTGTGGTGAAAACAAACAAAACAGACAACTATGAGTCTCAGAAGGAAATTTTCGATTAAATAAACTGAGAGCTACATTCTTCAAAGACCTGCATGAAGCACAGATGGCCAAAGATCATTTGGCATCCCAGGGGCCTTCAAATCTGTTTCAGGATGCTATTCCAACTTCTTTTCTTTGTAGATTCACCCCCCCACACTTTTTTTTTATCAATACAGGAAGTGAATTACTGTGAAAACTGAGTCTGAATCAAATACCATTTGATATTTGTCTTTCAACAAGTGTTTCTGATATTCCTGATGCAGCATGTACTGTAGTTTGTTCACAATATATTTTTTTTAAGTAGTGGAACATTGTCCAGCTACCTCCCCACAATGCCAGTGCAACATGGGAGAACATTAAGAAAATAATAATAAAAAAAGAAATTAATCATAAGCACTTTCACAATTTCATTTTAAAACTTGAAATAAAATTTTGTGTTCACTTCTTCAGAACTTGTTGCAAAATTTCCCCAATAAATATAGTTACAGGATACATCTTTAAACTGTAGTTAAATAAAACAAGTTTCTCACTGTCCTTTCCCTTTTCAATCATTTGCCTTCATGTCTATTGCAGTTCATAGCTTTCCAAATGACTGATATTATCCCTCCCTGATCCTCATTCTCCTTCATACTGTTACACTGAATCACAGACTCCATGAATAGGAAGAAATCTTAGTGGCCATCTATTTCCAATAATATATCAAATGGAATGCTCCCTGTAACATACCCAAGAAATGGTTGTTTAGCTTCTGCTTGATGTTCTTCAAAGAGGCAGAGCCCTCCACTTTTTGAGGTATCCCATTCCAATTGGATAGTTCTAATTGTCTAATTGAATTGAAGTATTCATCTTTGCAATTCTACCACCACCCCACCATTCCCATTTGTTCTTCATTTTAACCTATTGGGCCTTAATGGAATAAGTCTATTCCCTCCTTCATATCAGAATATTTGAAATTCTGGAAGACAGGTATCGTGTTCTCCCCAAGACTTCTTTCCTCTCTGCTAAACATAACCAACTCCTTCAACCTTTCTTTATACCACATGGAATCAATGTCCCTCTGTTTACCTTCCTCTGGACAGTTCACTTTAATAACGTATTTCTTAAATTGTGCCATAGAGAACTGAATAAAATACTCTAGAAGAGATCTGATGAGGTTATGGTACAATGGAACTGTTACCTCCATCTTCCTGGAAGAGCTATGCCACTCATTGAAGTTCAAGATCATAGCTTTTTAAATGTCTCATCACTCTATTGATACATATACCTACACACACGCACACACACACACATCCATAATAGCTAGTATTGATATAGCAATTTATGGTTTGCAAAGTATTTTACAAATTATATGTCATCTTATCCTCACAACAACCCTGTAAAGTAGGTACTGTAATTATTATTATTATTTACATTTTACAAGTGAGGAGGAAACAGAATCAAAGAGTAACTTGCTCAGGGTCACACAATTTGAACTCAGGTCTTCCTGACTCCAATACTCTATCAACAATGCCACCTACTTTACTATACACTGAAAACCCTACAATTTTTTTCAGAACTCCTATTTATCTATGTATCCTCCATATTCTCTTTGTATAATTGAATTTTTGCATGAGAGTGGAAGAAATTATATTTATCTCTCTTCAGCTTCATCTTATTAGATTCATCCCAATGCCCAGAATTTTCAAAAATTCTTTTGGATCCTGAATCTGTGATCAACTTTTAATATCCCTCCTATATTTGTTTCTGTAACATGCAAATTTTATGATAATGCCAGTGGAGAAAGTGGCAGAACCATACAGATGAACACACTATGAATTTATATTATCTAGTCTCAATTGCATCTTCAGGGCTATGATGCAATAACTTTATGTAGTCTTTTCTGCCTGACTTCCTATTGCACTCTTTAGATGCTCCATTCCAAGGCTTCTTTGTTCTCCTCTGCCCACCTAAATCAACAACTCCCTTTACCATATTGTAATGTAATGCGAAGAAAAGGCAACTTCCCAAGGTTCAAAATACCAGCATAGGTGCTCTCCATTTTATTCAGTGACCAACCAAGAATAGAGAAGGTCAAAACATGACATCATTCAAAATACAGTATTTACTAAGTGTGATTAAATAATCTCCAAGTACTACCCCACCCCAGGACCTTCCATTCATTCAATCAATTACAAAGTCCCTGTTCTAAATACTACTCCACCCCTAGGCTATACCTTCATTTAGTTCACCACAAAGCCCCTCTTCTCAAATGGAGACTAGTTTCCAAACATAAGTAAAGTACATTCATTTGTTCAACCATAGAACACAAAAAGGTCAAAAGTTCCCCACCCCTGGATCACAATTGAATCTACCCCAGAGTTACATCAAGTTTAAGCACAGCACTTAATACCCAAATGGAGGTCTTTTCTTCATTTTGACAAGAGGCAAGTTCTCAGCAATCTTAGTTTCTGGGGAGACAAGGCTTAGCAAGGCCACAAGATACATTGCCAGTCTTTTCATTAATTCATCCTCTGTCTGCAGAACAGTCCTAGAACCCCTGAAAACATTAGCAAAACCCTCTCCCAGGATTTCTGTAAACATACAACAAGAAAATCCTTCTTCAGGGCTTCTGAACCAACAGAAAGGTTCCCAGACCCCTGCAACAACAGCACTGTCCTTCACCAGTGGACAGTATTCACTCTTTGTCTGCAGGACAGTCTCAGGATCTCTTAACCAGCAGCCAGGTTCCAGGACTTCTTCAACAGGACTGTCTTTCACCAGTGGACAAATCTGGCAAAACAACATCAAAAAAAGAAAGACAAAGTACCAGTAAAACAGCCATGTCTCCTCAGTCCTTGGCAGCTCCGGGGGCAGGTCTCAAAAGTCCAGGGTGATTCAAAGTGGCCCTCAGCAATCCTCTCAGTCTCTCTCTGCCTCCACGAGGGCGCTGCTTCCAAAAAGTTCTTCTGCCTCTCTCTTGTCTCTCCAAAATCTACGTCACCAGCTCCTCCCAGTTCGTGTCTCTCTTTTCAAGTCAACAAGTCCATCCCACAGGTGGGATTAACAAGCTCTGAGTTTTAACACAATCAATTTGAAAACCAAACCAATACAGGGGGATCTTTATATTCCATTACTATCACACATATGAATAGAAGATATTACCTAATACTTAATTGAAAAAAAATGAGATCATACATATTGAGCTTTCTCTCCTCTTCAATTCAATATTTAAAATTCTCTCAAAATTATGATCCATTTTCTCTGTTGTTCCTAGTTTGGAGGAAATGATGGTATTTCTCCT
The DNA here is from genome assembly GCF_028583685.1 of Petaurus breviceps papuanus. NCBI lineage: Eukaryota > Metazoa > Chordata > Mammalia > Diprotodontia > Petauridae > Petaurus > Petaurus breviceps. The sequence continues at coordinate 18,947,065 of NW_027187378.1, read as the reverse complement.
TCTTAATGTTAATTCCTGTACTCATGCCCTGATCTCACCTTCCATCATTTTTCACTTTCTAATATACATTGTTTCTTTCCCCCCTCATTGTTTCCTTCTCTGCTGCCTACAATATTACCAGATTTTTGTATTCTTACACAAAAAAAGCTTCTCACATGACACTGCCATTCCCTCAAGTTATCACCCCATATCTCTCCTCCTTTTAACTGGCAAATTATTAGAAAAAACTTTCTACAATCTTTATTTCTCCTTCCTCAAATTCCTTTCACTTCTCAATGCTATATAAGATGATATCTGTTATAGGAATGTAAATTTTTAAGATCTTCCCAGCCCCTAGGTTAAGTGCACCTGGAGCCTGTGGTGGGAGGCTTGTTTTTCAGGAATGCCCACACCTTGCTGCTTTGTAATTGGGCAGTGGGTCACAAAGGTTGTTACATTCTCTGATCCAGGAGAAGACTATATAATCCTTCATGTGAGACTTTGTTTTGGGGCTCACTTTGAGAAGTGTTGTGTGACTTGACCAGAGGAGACTCTGGGCAGCCATTGTCGAGCCCCCTGGCTTTGAAAAACCCAGATGTTGATGCTTCCCTCTCTGGTAACTGTGATTTGGTATGGATGTAATGGTTGGACAGTTGGAGGTCTGTCTGCTTGAAATGTTTCTGTCTGTATACTCTGAAGTTTGGGGTGCTGACCTTTTCCCCCTGAACTAGGTAAGTGATATGTTTTATTGATTAAAGCCAGATCGTTAACCCATTTTGAGTTGCTTTCCTTTAGAAAAGCAGATCTAAGGACCTGGGTTGGCAGCCACCCTGGGGACACTGGGGTGCTTGCTGCAACAATATCTGACCCAACCATTCAAATAATGCTATAGTGTCAAGATAACCAATCAATTCAAACAATAAATCCAATAATAGCTTTTCATACTTTATCTTTTCTGACCTCTGTAAATTTTAACCAATTTTTACCACACCCTCTTTTCCAGTATTCACTTCTCCCTAGGTATTGGGGGCATTAATTTTCCTTGAAGGACTTGTATGAATCACCCCCTATAACATACTTTGACATGCAGCCATTCATCTTCCAGGAAGGTTTTACTCTCTTTACTTTCTGAGAATTTTTATTCTCCTTCTCTCCCCTTTTTTGTATATCTTTTTATTAAGATGATTTTCCATACTTCAGGTCTAAATACACCTATTCATCTGTCTCACCATTCCTTCTCATTTTCCTTTAGTGTATAATCATTAATGCCTTGTCCTCTCCCCTTTGGATCAATATACTCTTAGTCTCTGTCCTAGGCCCTTATCTATATTTGTATTCTTTCTTATTAGGTTTCATAGATTCAATTATTATACCTTTGCACATGAATCCTAAATCTATATTTCAGTCCTTATCTTTCTGTGAAACTCCAGTCCCACATCACTAACTATATGTTGGACTCCTTGCCTTGAATGTCCTACAATTTTTCAGATTCTATGTGTTCAAAATAGAACTTATTTTCTATCCCTCTCCCATCCATCTCTTTTAATAACATTCTTATTTCTGGGTACAGATGGAATTTTGGATAAAGGTCATTCTTTCTAGGTTCCCAAGTTCAAATTCTTGGAGTGATCACTAAATCTTCTTTCTCTCACTCCACCCCCTTTATCCAATCTGTTGTCAGGGCTTGCCAATTCTACGTACACAACATGTCTCACATCTATCCCTTTTTTTTTTCCATCGACACCCCCACCATCCTAGTTTTGGCCTTTATAATATCACTCCTATGCTGTTGAAAAAGACTCCTTGCAGGTCACCTTTCCAAAGATATGCCCCCTCTATAATCCATCTTCTATGAGACTTTCATATTGATATTCCCAAAGCACAGCACTTTCCTCTTCAAAAAGCTTCGGTGATATCCCACAGTCCCTAAGATATAAATACAAACTCTTCAATTTGGCATTTAAAGCCCTGACATTTGTATACTCTTTGTCCCTTCTTCACTGTCTTCCAAGCTTGGAATGTATATGTATAAATTCTCATGTTTATCTCTTAAAATTCCTCTCTCCATTCAATGCTTAACTCTGATGTCAGCTCCTACATAAGGGCTTTCCTGATACCCAAAGCAATAATGTTCTCCCATACCACAAACTAGTTTTTGTAGACTATATTTACTCATCTTTCTGCAAGCTGTTCCCTACCCACGATAGAATGAAATTTCCTGGAGGACTGAGAGCATTTAGCTTTTGTTTTTGTATTCCCATAAATAAGCACACATGATCAACGTATCATAAATACTTGTTTGAATAGTAATATATTGGCATTATTGGTGCTCATATAGAGGGGCTATTTTCATAAAGCAAAAATTTTCACATGTAAGAAATAATTTAAGGGTAGACAGGTAGCACAACAAGTAAGAGCACTGGCCCCAGGATTGGGATGACCTGGGGATAGAATCCGGGCTTAGACACTTAGCACCCACCCAGAAACACCTGGCCATGTAACCTTGAGCAAGTTACTTAGCCTCAATTGCTTAGGGGTGGCCAGGTGGCTCAGTGAGTAAGAGCACCGGCGCCAGCGTCGGGAGGACCTGGGGATCAAATCTGGGCTCAGATACTTGGCACCACACCCAGAAATAACTGGCCGTGTAACCCCAATTGCTTTAAAAAAAAAAAGAAATAATTTAATATTTCCCTAATTTTATAAAAAATATTTTCGAACAGAAAATACCATAGTGATCTTAGAAGGGGTTACTCCATAATATAAAGTGTGCCAGCAAAATGATATCCCCCTGAATAGAAATGGGTATAGAGATGTATACTGATAAATACTTTAAATTACTTTAGTTATCAAAACATCATATTCAATTATATTTAGTGAAATATTTTTAGAATATTGTTCAAGTAAAATTATCTTATTAATTTATAATAATGCAACAATGGAATTATAATATAATTTATAATAACACAATACATTTTATTTATAAAATTTTCACAGCTATCTTTTAAGTCTTTATAGCATATGTAAATTTTACCCCCTCCATTCATCAGCAGAATACAACATCCTTGAGGGCAGGAACTTAAATGTTCATTTTTGTGTCCACACACTGTCTAGCACATAGTAGATGATTAAATTATTGTCAATTTTTCTTTAGTTAGCAGCAATAGGACATTTATAGGTTGCATATGGGTTTTGTAATAAACCAGATTTGGGGAAAAGGAATGACTTATCTTTGACTTTAATGATCTGATAGCATCAACATTTTCTCATAAAGTCTCTGTTCATAAGCCATGGAATACTAGGGATCCCTAGAGGATGCTTTGGAAGAGAGTGTCACAGAACAGTGGCTATAATTTTAAAACCAACAAATTAGCACATATTCTACTCATACCAACATGTATTTAGCAGCCACTCTGTGCAGAGCAGCATAACAGGCCTGATGCTAAATATGTTTTCCATTAGTATGCAAAGAAAATCCTATTCATCTTTTCCATCAGAAAGCAATCATGAAATTCAATCTGTACCTAAAGGACTGGGCAAATGAATGTCAGAGCTATTAATAACAATCAATTTTACTATAATAACTCACATTTATAATGGATTTTATGATTTGTAAAGCACTTTCCTCTTACCAACCCTATGAAAGTTGGGCTTGGTGTACCATGTTTATGGTACCCTCTGACCCTCTGACCAGGGAAGTTCAGCAGATCTCTTGCGTTAGGGATTCTGAGCTGCATTGGGCTTAACTGATTGGGTACCTATGCCAAATGTGGCATTAACATGATGAACCCCTGGAAATGAAGGGCCATCAAGATAATTCTGAGATGAAGCAAACCAGTTCAGATTGGAAAACAGAGTAGGTTAAAGTATTTGTGTCAATCAGAATGATATTCACCAATGAATAATCCCTACACTTCTAGCCTGGATGAGACAGAATTTGATAGGCAGTAACAAAAAACAAACAAACAAACAAACAATAAAACAAACTCTGTGAGATAGTGCAAGTATTACTTCCAAGTTTTACTGGTGATGAAACTGAAGTTTTGAACATTCAAGTGGATAATTCATCATTACACAACTAAAATGTGGCTAAAGCAGGATGTTAATTGATAACTTACCAAAACTCTCCCTTTTTTCCAATTCACCATGCTTCTTCCTTTTAAGAGAAAAAAACAGTCCTCTCAATGTCCAGAAAACATGGTGTAGTTACTTGTTTTATCACATAGACAAAGAACCATGAATTATTTTATCTATTATATCTCTATAGTTACATAGAAATACAGAGAAATGTTTATGTACATGGATATATTGGGGGAGAGAGAGACAGAGAGAGACAGAGAGAGAGAGAGAGAGAGAGAGAGAGAGAGAGAGAGAGAGAGAGAGA